>NC_140793.1:5646677-5994177 GCF_037176805.1 Vigna unguiculata
GGTTTATGGTTCACCCAAAACTTTCTTCTCATTTAATTGCAAAAAAGAAGATATTGAGATATGTCAAGAACATTTTAGGATATGAGTTATTTTCAAAGCATGACAAAAACATTTTTAATCAAGTATTTTACTAGTGTTATTCAAATTAGTGTGGTGATAAAATTGAAAAAAAAAATATAAGAAATGTGTTTATTATATGTGGAGCAACTATTATATAATGTTTTAAAGAGTAAGTAATGACATTATTTTTATGTAAAATTGAATAGATTGCAACTTCAATGGAAGTTTGTCATGCCATGTGACTTAAAAACTTGATGAAAGAAATGAAAATTAAAAAAAGAAAATGTCTATGAAAATTATTTAAACAATAAGTTAGTTGTAAGCTTGACTAAAGTTCCTAGTGCTCATTGAAGTAATAAACATATTCAAACAAAATTTTACTTTCTAAATAATCATGTCAATAAAAGAAAAATAGAGTAAAATATTGTAATACTAATAAAGACACTACAATAATTTTTAACGGAGGTTATTTTTGGCATTTCTGGTGGTTTTAAGCCCCATTAAAGGCATTACCCGCGGTTTGATTTTCCCAACCAACGTCGTTAACGGATTATCGGCGGTTTACAGCAACCCCTGGTAAAGCAGTACTTACCGGCGGTTCTAGAACCCCCACTATTTACCAGCAATTCTGGAACCCCCGCTACTTACCGACGGTTCTAGAACCTCCGCCACGTACCGACAGTTTTGGAACCTCCGCTACTTACCGGCGGTTTTGGAACCTCTACTACTTTCTGGAAGTTTTTCAAACCTTTGTTGGTTTTCAATTTCAATAAATTTCAACATTTTTAAATCCCTGGTGGGGTTTTTTTACTTTTACAATGCAATTCATTATTTATAGATGACTTTTGCTTGGTGTTTTAAATCCCTTTAATTTTATTTGTTGCACTTTTTTAATCCACATAATTCCTGAAACATATCAAATAAAAAACAAAATTTTTTTAAATTTTGATATTTGTTTATAACTAGATATAATATATAAAAACAAGAAAGTTTGTTTGTTCAAGGTAAATAATAAAATTTAGATGTTCAAACTAGTGAAATATTACAATATCTTTGTTTCTTCATAAAAGTAAAATAGTAAAAGTCTAATATGGCATTCTTCGATTATTAGTCTTGATCTTGATCTGAATCATTTGTTTCTTCATTAGGAACAATCCCTTGATCAGACATCTAACATAAAAAAACATAATTAGTGGTGATGTATGAAACATAGGAAATGATATATACACTTTGTGTATTTGACTTAGACTTATTTGAGGTTGCAAATTTATTCTTGAAGACATCAGACTTAGATTTATGATCAACTATTTGTCCCCATGTAGAAGAGGACATATGAGGGGTGTGTACATTTGATCTATTATTCTTGGTTGATGTTTTCTTCATCTTCAGGTGGTCTGCAAACACATCAAAATCAATAAACATATTTGTTTTCAGTAAAATAAGATAAGTTGCCTCACTAGTGTAGTAAGGGCTTTTGGCCCCGGTCTGAATGCGACAACGACAAACCACCATGAACCAGTAGAGCCAAGAGATCTAGAGATCCAGCACCTCCACCGCCGTTCGAAGCATAACTTCAATCCACTATTGCGGGCAACCCTACCACTGTGCCGCCATCACCACCGCAGACAAAGGAAGACAATGACCACCAAATCACGCCTTTGCCGTGAGCCGCGAGCACGCCTCCTTCACCAATGAGGAACCAAACACCACCGCACGAGAAAACGAAGACGAGAATGCATCCACCGCGCGTAAAGTTTTCGCTCAGGGACGAAGGTGAACAATGCGAAGTCGCGAATTTAGGAACCTAAATAGGGCATATGGCCTCGGTTCAATTAATAACTGAGGCCTTAAGGCCCTTTATGGCCTCGGTCAATAAAGACCCGAAGCCAAATGTGGCGACGCAGGTGACATTTTTGAAATTAGGGTTACTGGCTGACTTATAGGCCTCGGTTCTTTTTTAACCGAGGCCAAAAACCTCTTCATATTGCCTCGGTTCAATTAATAATCGAGGCCAAAATTCCCTTTATGGCCTCGGTCAATAAAGACCCGAAGCCAAATGTGGCGGCGCAGGTGACATTTTGAAATTAGGGTTACTGGCTGACTTATAGGCCTCGGTTCTTTTTTAACCGAGGCAAAAAACCTCTTCATATTGCCTCGGTTCAATTAATAACCGAGGCCAAAAGTGCTGACGCTGATGACATTTTTGAAATTTTGGTTACTGGGCTGCCTTATAGGCTTCGGTTCTTTTGCAACCGAGGCCTAAAACCTCTTACTGCACCGGTTTTGCATTCACCCGAGGCAATATAGTTAGACGAAATTGCAAAAATGCCACTGCCTCCTTATAGGTTTCGGTTCCGCTATAACCGAGGCCTATAAGGCGAAGTAAAATGTCAAATCTACACTAGTGCCTCGTCAAGTTTACCATAATCTATAAATGGATTTAAAGTAAAGATATGTAAGTATGATGGATAATATATGCCAAAGAATATGTAAGTAAGATGGAACTTCTTGTTCTTCAGGTATTTGACTTCTATACAAGTTTTGTGTTTAGATAATGAAAATTTTCTGGAGGGTATGCTATGCTGACAGCGAAATTTTGCCTACCCTCTCTAAGTGGCTATTTACAACAACTAACTATTGAAAATGTGTGTATTTGCTGACAACAAAATTTTGGCTCTCGGATTTTATGAAAAGTTCATAAGGACATGGGAATACTATTTTGATTATTATGGTGCAGGTTTCAAGTCACTCACACTAGGGAATTACCAGGTACATTACCTAGTTACTATCCTTAGATACTGAATAAGCATGATAATGATATGTTATATATTGTGACAATGTAGGTTTTCTCTCGTCCTGGTAACATTGCTGCATTTGGTGATCCATACAAATGCTAGACCTAAACAAGTTGACAAAAGAAGTTTCACACATTCTACTAGACTGCATTACATGATTGTGCCATGTAAAATTTATTGGAGCTAAATTGTGTTGCTGCTAAAACGGCTACATTGGTGATAATTTTTTCCGTAGTCAAAAATTGTATTTTTCTAAGGAATGGAACAAGCTTTATATATGATTTACAAAGTATTATGAAGTACAAGATATGTCTTAAACCTAAACACAAGCCTAATATTCTTAGAAGAAATCCTAAAGGTTCATCAATTCCAATTGCAATTTCTTTATTTGACGCTAAATACTAACAATAGAAGCCCATCTTGATGCTTGCAATCTATGGGAAGTTGTTGAAAGTGTGTATGAAGCTCCATGAGATAATCCAACGATTGCTCAAATCAAAATTCAGAAAGAGAGGAAGAAAAAAAAAAGGTCAAAAACAAGAGCAACCTTGTTTGCTGTAGTATCATCCACTATGTTGATCAGAAAAATATCGCTTAAAATATCCAATTAGAATTGAGAGTTTTTGAAGTACGAATACCATAGAAATGAAAAGATGAAAGGATTACAAGTGTTGAACTAGATCCAAGAATTTGAGATGCAAATAATGAAGGAATCATAAACAAATAAGAAATACTCCGACTATAAAAATGTTGGAAAAATTCAACAGGGGATTTATCAAGCATTACTCTAGAATAGTTGTTGAATGCACCACATGCACAAGAAAAAAGGAGGCTTATGAGACAAGAAATATATGTAAAGAAAGCTTTCCAGAGTCAAGAACTAAAAAGGTAGCAAATACAACAAAAATAACTATTCGTGTGTCTTGTACCTATAGCAAGAAAATTCACCCACATAACAAGTTTCGTTGGAGGCCAAATGTGAAATACCACAAGTGTGGTCAATTGGACATAAGGAAAAGATATTAAAGTATCAGCATCAAAAAGAAGTTTGTTAAGGTTGTAAAGGACAAATTAATCATCTAGGTCTTAGTTTAATTTCTATTGTCTTATATGTTCAAGATATTAATCAAAATTTATTTAGTTTAGCTTCATTATTACAGCATAGTTATAAGTCGTTTGAACATAAACTTTGTGCAATTATAAATTATCTTATAAATTTTAATTATTATACCTCATATATTAAAAACATTTATTTATTAATTTTAGAAGTGGGACTCATTTAAATTACGGCCTGCACTTCAAGAGGTAATCCCCACCTTTTTCTTTTTGATATTTAATTAAACTAACAACGTTCACTACAGTGGTCTCGTTTTCATCAATTCAAGAAAAGGATGGGGAAATCATGGACACAACAGTTGTGTATATTTGAAAACAGTTTTCAAATGAAAGTAACTTACACATGCAATGAGTTCTTTTCCATTTAGTCATTTTGTAACTTACACATTCATTAGAGATGAGAGGGTAGCATGTTCAAACAAAGGAGATACTGACTATACCATCAAACAAGAATATAATCAACCACTACTTAAGCTATACTGATTCAGTAAAGGTTACCAAAAAATTACCTATATTTAGATATACTGAAAGTATATTTCTAGAGAGAAGTTAGATATACTGAAAATATTATGTGGAATAGATTGAAAAAGACAAGATATCAATTCACATAGTGAAAGTTTCACAAGCCTTTATTTATGGATTAGGAAAAAGAATGTTCTTTGACAATTACCTTGCTAGTTGTGGTGACCTTTCTAGGTCCAGAGAAACAATGAAAGCTGGGAAGAAAAGTAAAAATGCATTTGACATTAAATTGGATTCTCCAGATACTCTTAAATCAGACAATAATGATAATATAGGGAAAAAATATAGTAGTATGATAAAAGTTAAAACAAGTCTTGAGGTAAAAAATGAGTTGCCTGAGTTCTCGGTTGATTCCAAGGATGGCGATGGTAAAAGTTTTAGATTGTGGAAGAAGATGCAACTTCATGCAACCTATACTTTAGGGGCAAATGAATCTTTACATGCTACCAAGAAGTTGAAGCGCATGGATACCATAGATGATTCAACTTTGGGATATCCTTCAAAAGTTCTGAAAAGAACTTCACCTAGTTCAACATTTATTGAAGAGAGACCATTTAAAAAGTCAAAATTGAATAAGTCTACACCAAATTTGAAAATAGAAAACAGCTTGTCATTGTAACATCCTAAAAATTGGATAACCTTAAATTGATAAAACGTCACATACATGAATAATCAGAGAGTACGGAGTTTGGAGTATGCAGCCATACAGTAAACCAAGCATTTCCCAGATTACATAAAAGAGGCTCCACACGGCCTAAACAAAGTACACTGGAAAAGCAAAAAAAACTATACTAGGTCTTGGGCGGACAAGAGAAACATAACTAATAAAATCCTTCAGTGATGGGCCCCACAGTAGGCCCAATACTCATCCAATCCATCAAGCTGCGGCATCCCTATTATCCATACCACTGCCAGGGGTCCTCACATCTGCTCACATCAATTAAATTGATGATCATTGCAAGGGAAGAAACCACACACAAACATACAACAAGCAAAAGGGTAAGCTAGCATAAAGAAATCTCATATTATAACAGTCCACATGTAATCTCAAAGCCAAGCATAATTGACAAGCATCACACCAGAGCTATCAAAACATATGAGACCCCAAGACTCGACTATCTGGATACGTAACTGAGACACCACCACGTGGCAGTGTAATTATGTCCTAGCAATGAGGCGTCACCGCGAGGCCTTCATGGAATTATACCCTTACAGGAGGCACCACCACGTGGCCTCCGTAGAATTACGCCCTGGCCCTGAGGCACCACCACGACCCCCCGTGGAATTACGTCCTTTTATCGAGGCACCACCAGGAACTCCCCTTAAGAGGGCCCATGGAATTACGTCCAACAGATGAGGCGCCACCAAGATCTCTCACTACAAGAGTCATGGAATTATGCCCTACCCGTACTTTATACATGTTCCACCCACCAATCATGAATTTCCCATAATATTAACATTATGCATAACAAACCCATCATGCAACTCATGCTTTCCAATTCACACAACATAAAACAACATACCATTCCCACCACAACCTCATATATCAATCATGGCATCATCCTTCATCCCTCATAGTAAAGCATTTAGATTAGATAAGCAATCACACATCAATGCACCATTCAACAATAGTACCACAACTTACCCCTAGTCTCGCTCAGGCTAACAGGTTCCGCTCAGGCGAGCGAGGTCCTCTTGCTCAGGCGAACCCCGTCTCGCCTTGGCGAGAACTCGAGCAGGGAGGTAGCAGACTCTGCGAGGTCTCGCTCAGGCGAGTCCCTTCTCGCCTAGGCGAGACCACTCCTCGCTCAAAAATAAAAACTTCTCGTCTAAGCGATAGATCGAGCAACGGGTCCTAGGCGAGCCTCTACTAATCTCGCCTAGGCGAGGCAAGCTCGCTTGGGCGAGAAAACCAGTGCTCGCCATTGTTCTCTCGTGCACAACACAGAAACCACATCAAAAACATACTTTTATCCATATCAAACAATCAAATCACGAAAACACCTCAAGAATATAACTTAAACTCAGAAAACATGCGAAGAACCTAAGGAAATCGTAAACCCTAACTTCCCTTACCTGGAAACGAGCTAGCGGGAAGTTTCGACACGCGCACAGAGAGCACCACAGTCTTAAGAGTAGGCCAAAGGGCTGAAAACGAAGGGAAGCAGAAAAGGAACGAGATTACTAAACAGCGACTAAACATCATATTCAGGTTCAAAAAGCTACGCCTAATTCAACATTATTACTTCCTAAATATCTTATAAAAAGTATTGCTATCAAGTCATGTTTAAAAGTTATAGATGAAAGTGATTCTATCACATGACCATCAACTACACCTAGAGAATCTTTTTCAAGTTTTAAGTACATTTTGTACTTGGAATAGACATTGAAAGAATTGTACCTAATTATTTTTTTTTTTTTTTGGAAAGCTTTTAATATGGTTTATGTTAACTGAGTGTATCAAATTAACAATATTTACCATTTATAACTTACATCTTTATATTAACTTTTGTTTTCAAATGGATAGTTATTTCCTAATCTCCTTTTTAAAGTAATATAGTTTTCAATAGTATATTTGACAAACTTCATCTTCAGTTTGTTTCTAATAGCTATAGATTAAATATTGGACTAGAAACTTTCAAGCGATACCTATGTCAACTATAGTAGGATCAAGTCAATGGCCAAAATTTGTAATATTAAATGCAATGTTGAAATGGATTTTGTTAGGTTAAAAAAGAAAATAACCATGACTAATAATAATAACATGTTTAGTGTAACATCCCGACCAAATATTATAAGTTTTTAATAAAATAAAATAACGATAATTAAACGTCATTTATTGAAAAATCATTTCTCAAAACGCAAAAAATTAAACCATTATTACATCGTAAATGAAAAAAATCCATAATGTATAAAATTCGTTCACATAAGTGTTTACAAATTTATTCAAAAACCATAAAACTTAAAACTCTAATAAATTTTTTCTCCCATATAGCCCACGCTCCAACTCTATGCCTCACCAGATTCACCTACAACATCATCTGCTTCCATGTACCGCGTACACGATCATCGCCAAACACAAGCAGATAGGGTGAGCTAATAGATAAACATATAGATAATTCAAATATATACATATACACCCATCAAAGGAACTTTATCCTTTGATTCCATACCTCATGGCCACCACCATGTCATCCATGGTCTACATCTTTAGAAGAATACCTCAAGATGTCTTGTTGCCACACTTACAAGCCACAACTTGTAGAGCACATGCGGGAAACTTGCTATAGACCGTACTCCGTAATGCCAGGTCGAGTTCCCATTACGAACATAGTTCATAACGTCTCAAGACTACAAAACTTGTCAGCTAATTACTGAGGAGGGAATCTATTTAGACCCATCCGTACGAGCCACAACTCGCACACTCACACCGGCAACACTCACCAACCCGAGCCACAACTCAAGAGATGTCATTCTGAGCCACAACTCAAGAGATGCCATTCTAAGCCACAACTCAAGGAATACCACGTGCTTAACCCCCATCCCGAGCCACAACTTAAGGGATACGTTCTGAGCCATAACTCAAGGAACACCAACGACGACCTTTAAAGTATCATCAAAGCCTTGTAGACCACGCACGTCAAAGCATCACTCTACATCTACATTATTGCTTGGCGTTGCTCCTAAGCCGCCAGGTGAAACACGTATCCAGACCGCCTAGCGGGGAACACGTGACGCCAGGCGCCAAGCGCCTCTGATGCCACTATTCCTGCAGGTATCGCCTGGCGGGACCACCCTTACCGCCAAGCGCCACACGTTCCAAGTTTCCTCTAATTTCATAGATATCGCCTGGTGGTTCATACCTCACCAGCAGGCGCTACACCTCACGTTGTACTAGTTTTTAGGCACACCAAGCAGATTGCACACTCTAAGCTATGAATCAAAACCCTCAGTAAACTTCACCAAGTTAATTTCACCAAATTCTCTTATATTTAACTTGTTACTAAAGTCTCTGGTCCCCTTTAGATTCATCAACCCCAAATGTTCCAATACTTAGGATTTGCGTAAGGTCAACTTTGCTTCTTCACATAGTGCCATAATCAACTCCTACTATGTGTATTCCTTACATGTTCTCAGATATTGACTTCATCTCTCACCAATTATAAATACATGACCCTTATGCTCCTATCTATATTCTTACTCCCAAACTCAACTTAGGCAACTCCACATGGCCCCATAACTCTCACATCAAAATTTGGCCTGTAATTCCCTTAAAGTCCTAACTACATGAAACTTCTACCTCACTGCCATTAAATTCTACTTCTTCCAACCAATCTCAAGTCTATTAATCTCACATTGTATTGCCTCATGAATTTTTTAACTTCGTATCACCAATTCCTGCATATGATAACACCACTATTTCTTCCCCTAACTATTCTACACCAAAATCCCACCCTCGGAATGTCCCAAATACCAAGTGCCATTGTTCTGTTTGTGGCGTTTGACGACAAGCACAATACCGCCAAGCGGTGCATACGTGTTCTGGAAATTTTTCAGAATTCTCCCGCCCTTTAGAACCCAAAAATCATCATCATCCTCGATTTTCCAATTCATCCACCCTTAATCCCCAATTAACTGCACTCACGTTTTAAATTAACGTAAAATGAATCACTCTAAGTTCAGTTCACGCTGCAATTAATTCCAAAACCCAAAATTCCCAATTATTCAAACCCTAACCACATGTTCATATGATTTTCATCCAATTAACTTCCAATTTACAGCGTAATTCAACCAATTCTTAATATCTAAAACTATACCCCTGGGTCAACTCCCTTCTTTCCCGATTAGAAACACTCCAAGATCCCTTCGTTCATAGGAAAACCTAAAAATTGGGTTGCGTAGCTTGCATTGCCTAGCGGCACATAACTCACCGCTAGGCAGTTCCTCGTAGGAACTGATAAATGCACAAAAAAGGTATGGGTCGCCTAGAAGCTTTGAAGGCCCACTAGGTGGTTTCTGAAAATTTTCCAGAAACTCAATGTAGTTTAGAAAACACATTAACAAGGAATCATCATACATCACATTTCATGCGAAATTATGTAATTAGAATCTAAAACGAGAGTTACAGCTCCCCTAACCTGGATTCCTTGCTCCAAAAGTGCGCAAATCTTTGAGTCCTTGATTCCAATTAGCCTTAGCTTGTGATTCTTCCTTCAAGACTCCTTCTCAATTCTCACTTCTCCTTCTTTGCATTGTGATTCTCTCTCTCAATATGCACCAATGACAGCCTTAGCAAAAATCCACCCTCTCACCCTTAATTCTCACTAAATTTTGCCTTAATTAGCAATGAAGGGAGGAAAAACGAAAATGTGAACTTAATTGTCATTCAAAGTTCATCAGTAGCTGTTTCTCCAGCCCCTCTTGGCTGCCCATTGTCAGCTAGGGTTTTTGGCCTTTTAGATTCATGCCAAAAGGAATTTTGGCAAAAAGAAAGTTATTTTTGCATAAGCCTAGGTTCGAACCCCTAACCATACAACTATTAAATCAATGCACAACCATTCAACCAATTCATGTTTCATTTATTATCACTCATCATGATCTAGCATATTATTAAAATAAAAATCAATTAAATAACACATAAATGACATGCATAGAACTTGAACCCAAGTCCTCATACAAAATCAAGTACTCTCAACCATTTGAGCTAGTACTTTTTCATGTCACAACAATCAACATTTAATGCCATAATGGCCCCCACTACCCGCATTTATTAATTAATTATTAATTTAAATAATTAAATTTCATGAATCTTACAAAAAGCAATATCGGGACGAGTACAAACTTGAGCATACATTTACCAACAACAGAAGCATATGAGACTTTTTCCATTTCAACTCTATCATCATGAACTTGAGGACATTGAGATTTAGAGAGTTTGTCACCTTACTGAATAGGTGCAACACATGAAGAACAAGAATGCATGTTAAACCTTTTGAGAACTTTATCAATATATCCTTTTTTAGACAATCCAAGAATGTCACGTGACCTATCACAAAAAACCTGAATGCCCATAACAACATAGGCATCACCAAGGTACTTCATATCAAAATGGTTATTTAACATAAATATTGTCTCAGTCACAAGTTCAATACTATTACTAGTAAGAAGAATATCATCAACATACAAGACAAAAATGATGAAATGACTATCATTTTTCTTTAGGTAAATCCATTTATCTAAGGCATTTTCCTTGAAGCCAAAAGAAGTGACCACCTGGTCAAATTTTAAATACTACTGTCTAGAAGCTTGTTTCAACATATAAATAGACTTCTTCAACATGAAAACCAAATGCTCTTTTCCTTTTTTAGAAAAGCCAACAAGTTGAACCATATGCATTTCTTCAAATAAATCTCCATTCAGAAAGTTATTTTGACATCCATTTGATGAAGCTCCAAATTAAAATGAGCTACTAAAGCCATAACAACACAAAAAGCATCCTTAGTAGATACCGATGAGAAAGTCTCCTTTTAGTTAGTGCCATCCCTCTAACTATAGCCTTTTGCTACAAGTATGGCTTTATACCTCTCAACTTTCCATCTGGACTACGCTCAGTCTTGAAAACCCATTTACACCTAACTGATTTACAACCGAGTGGTAAATCCACAAGATCCCAAACATCATTATGGGTCATAGAAGCTAACTCATCATGTATAGCATTGTGGGCCATATAAAGGGTTGACTTTACCCTTTCTATTTTGTTGGCTATAATCTTAGCAATACTGAAGTTGCTAACAATAGCATTATTAACTAATTAACACATAATTGCTTCCATTATATAACTTGAACATCATTTTCTTCTTCATTCTCCTCCACAAGGGTAACAAGCATCTCAAATAGTTTTTACCTTATCTTCACAAATTTAGAACCATCAATAAACTTGACAAACATTGTCCATGTAGGGGAGCTGACCAAAATATTAATCAAACAACGCTGCTTTTGGTTAGTCCATGAATCTGACATAATAGAACAAGCATTTTGTTTCACTACAATTTATGATCTTTAAACAACTTTTCAATGTTATGAACCTCCTTGTTGAATTGTTGATTCTTGATATCTCAGTTTAATATTGGACTTAATTTGTAAAAAAAATTGAGTCTTAGAAGAGACATAATCATCTATATCAATTTGAAGGTATTTTAACTAAGAGAAAAGCGAGAATCAATCAATTGAACCATCACCACTATTTGCGCCATTGTTTCATTCGTGCTTCACTTCGATTCGCATTTTTGATTATTTTACAATTTTGTTTCCCATTTCTAATTAGTTTGTGGTGCAATACGTGATTTGTTTGACTCATTTCCATAGTAATTTCATGGCTCGACGTGTTCTTAACCAACAATTGGTGTACTCAATCATTTTGTTTGAATTCAGTTTCTATGTTTAATTAATATTGTTTTCAACCATTTTGTATCACCACATCACCATTCCATCCATTGCATAATGATACGCAAGTTGTTCCGCATCTATCACTCATGCACATCTTCATTCAGATCCTAGTTTTGCGCATATTGTTTTGTAATTTCATTTTCAATAGGTTAATTTAGTTTGATTCATGTATTAGAAACATTTCTCATGATTAGGTTGTGTGTAGCTTAAGTGTATTACTTTATTGCTATGCATAATTCATCTTGAAATTTCCACAAACACCTTGCATTCATTATAATTTTTTTAGATTTTCCATCTAACAGTTTGCACACACACATTTTAGTAGTCATTCTTAGTTAATTTTAGTTAGATTTCCCCCAAATTACACAAACACACTTAAAAATCACTCAAACCCACTTTATCTTTCCACGAATTGATCTTTGGTTACCTACTATGCTACATTAAGTGGGGAAATCAAATTTGACTAAACTTGTTGGACAATGAGTTTATCAAATGGCTAATTTCATGATAAGTAAGAGCTGAAAAATTAGGTTCATAAACACTTGTAGCATCAATCATATCTCAAAAACTCTCCAATCTTATAAAGTTGACTGACAAGCTTGTTTGGTACCAAAATCAAGCAATATATTGATAAATTGGTGCCTCTATATTTCTATCACATACTTCTTTGATATTAGGTTGCTTAGTTTTTTTTCTCTCTTCTCTTTCATATACATTGGATTTCTACAGAACATATATAATGGTCCTTTTTATTCTACCATAATTTCTCCCTAAATCATTATAAAGCGCTTCTCTCACATTTTTTGAAGTTTGGGTGTAAGCCACAACATTATCCTTTTTCATTAGAAGTTCTTTAGTTATAATTATTCCTTCTTTCATAAATTTTTCACAATAATTATAAAATAGTTGTATTTAAGTTTGATTCAATGCAATGATTTCTGTAACATCCCAATTTTAGTAGCTTATAAAAGACTAATAAAATATGATTGCTTCACTATAGTAGTCAAAACAGAAGATTCAATGTATAAAGTATATTAATACAGTCCTGAAACAGATAGGACTATAAAAGTATAATGTTTATACAAACCAACTCTAAAAGGCCAATTCTAATTCTAAGCACAGACTACTCACTTACAACAACTCCCACGGAAACCTTTTATTAACTTAAAAGATGACTCCTCAACCTCTAGAGGTGCCTCTAACACTGCAACCACATCTGCTCCCACCGAATAGGTGATCAACACAAAAGAAAGATAAACAACACTAAAACATAGAAAAAGGGTAAGCTAATGTAAACAAGGAAATATTCATATGAAAACTTAACTCTGTTTACCAACATAGCACACATAGGCATACATATAAATAGAGATACAATTAAAACTAAACTCAATTATCTAGATACATGCAAGTGACATCGGATCTCTCGGTGGCTTGCACCTGTGTGTGGTTCCCAAACTCTGCAAAGTTTGGCCTCAAGGGGTTATCACCAACCACCCACAAGGTAAATCTCCTTCGTGCCTAGGATTTGATCAAGTTCAGTGACAAGGACTTCCTACTACTCCTCACGACATAACTCATTTTACTCTATTTGAGAATTAATGATTACTAGAGCGTTAAGATACCAACCAATACCAAGTCCTTATGTCATTGCATACACTAAAATACCACCATATAGAAATTCTCCTTGAAATTCCTTAAACATCATAACTCTGCATGCCCACACAACATTTCATACCAATTATCATCTTATATACCCACAATAACATTTTTATCTCAATTCATAACAATAAGGACTATAGAATCCAATTCAAGTATACACAGAACATCCAAATGGTAATTGGCACTATACATGAAAAACATCCAAACGGTGAAAACCATTTCTCTAACCACAGACAATAAAACAAATATCCCACCGGTCAAAATGAAGATTCACGTGTCTAGAATCAGCTGTCAAAATTTCAGCTTAATCTGACGGTTAACAAAGAGAGAATCTTCATTTTACCAATAAGACATAGTGTTGAAAACAGAGTAGCGCTCAGCGCTAATTGGCTCGTATAAGCAAATGCTCAACGCTGCCATGGTGAGGCTTAACGCTGATTGGCTCATAAAAGTCAGCGCTCAATGCTGACATGGTGAGGCTTAACGCTATTAGATACTTCACAATCATACAAGATATAACTCACTCAGTTTAAAAGCTATTAGCTTCCCTTATCTGACAAAGCGACTCTGCAAGCCCAAACTGCTAAAAAAACACCAAAACGCATCTAACTCCACAAGATGCTTTATCTACACATAGAAACATTACAAGAAAGATCAGGACCTACCATTATGATCATTGATCAACAAAGACACATATTGATGATTAAAACAACACATGCAAGCGAAAGATGGCTCGCATGCGACAAAAAACATAATTATACCAAAAAGAGGGCGAAAACTCAACTTACGCGAACGAAGAAACTGATCGGTTCAACTTGAAGAGCTCGCTAAGAATATCAATCCTACAGTCTCGGTTCTTCGATCAGACAACCAAAGAGACAGAACTCCTAAAGAGAAGTTAGAGAACTCTAGAAAAGTGATTTCTAAAGAGATGGTGTGTTTTAAAATAATGAAACTCTTTTATTACAATTCTATTTATACTAAAACCTTTTAATACTAAAATAAGGGTTAAATATGTTTTTGGTCTCTTAACTTTTAGTGAAAATTGATATTAGTCCCGCTTTGAAACTTTAAACCAATTTAGTCTCTCATCTTTAATAAATGGATGAATTTAGTCTTTTTAACCAAATTTTATTAAAGTTTATTTGACGTTTTAAACGTGTTTCGAAGTAAACATTGAAGGGAAAATGAGTTAAATGATGTAAACAACTTAAATACTATCATGAAATGCATTTAAAATGTCAAATAAACTTAAAAAAATTAGTTGAAGGACAAAATAAACGCACTTTCAAAGTTGAGGAACTAAATTAGTCTAAAGTTTCGAGAATGAACTATTTTCAATTTCCATCGAAAGTTAAGGGACCGAAAACATATTTAACCCTTAAAACAATCGAGTCACATTATTTTTAAACCACTATCACTTCTACAATGTCATTTTCTAGGATTTCACAATTTCGATCAGGATCATTTTTGTGGGTGTTCTTAAAGTGTCAAATTCATTGATCATTGTATCCGAAATATAGGTGACATATTTTTCCAAAAAAATAATTATAGTGGAAAATTTTTAGAAAATAACTAGAATGAAAAAGAAAAAGAAAAATTACGAAAGGTTAGCATTGAACAAAAGTAATTTGAAAAAACAAATTGCAATCGTCGGCAGCAGCAGTAGTGACAAGCAACAACGACAATAGTGACGTCAACAGTAATGTCAATGGTGTAGTGACAATAGAGAAGCATGAGAAGCGGCAAACGATAGCATTCACGGGAAGCAACAACATCATCGAGATTGGACAAGGAAAAAGAGGTTGTTATAATATAGGTAGGGAGTTATGTTAAATTATAATGTCACATGCCTCTCCACATACTTTTCCATCTTCATTCATCGCCAGCATTCTGACTCCCAAAATGCCTACCATGAGAACAAACTGTAAATCACCACCAATTTTTATCATGGCACCACCATAGCTGATTTTCAATAACATTGATTCTTGAACATCTTTATAATTTCCAACATTTCTTGGAAATCAAAGATGATCCCCATGTCAACACTCCATTGATCAAAGTTCTATTGACAAGTTGATAGGAAAAAACTCAATAGAACCTACGAAGAAAACGTTTCTCATACGGCATGATGCCATGTAGACATTACATATAGATAGATCTCGAATCAAAGTAGTTCTATATAGGTCTAATTACGGATTGGTCTCCAATTTTTTTAGTTTGTTCAATTTGGTTTCCAAATTTTTAAAATGTTCAATTTGGTACCCTTATTTTTTAAAGTGAATCAATTTAGTACCATACTGAATACACTTCATCAAGGGTACATCAACATAGAGACTAAAATGATGTTAACTACACCCAACAAACAAACCAATACCATTAACAACTCCACCCTTGTTTCTATTGCACAGTGACAACTCACCCATATACAAACGGCGTTAACTAGAATATAACGGGAAGTACTAAACTGATCCACTTTAAAAAATAAGAGTACCAAATTGAATCGTCCAAAAACTCGAGGACCAAATTGAACCTTCCAAAAACCCAAGGACTAATTGAACCAACTCAAAAAATTGGGGAACCAAATTAGACATGTCAAAGTGAGCCAACCCGGCTCACACGGGTTGGCTCACCACGAGCCGGGTTGAAAATGAGTGAACCCAACCCGGCTCACTTTCTGGTGAGCCAGAAATTTTGTAACCCGGCTCAACCCACCACGGGTTGGTGGGTTAAGTGGGTTGGCTCACCAACCCACCTAAAAAAATTATTTATTTATTTTTTTTAGTATTCAAATATTTAAATAAATTTTTAAGTAACCCCTGAGATAACAATCATAGTAAAATCAAAAATCCATGTTTTGATCATGCTCACCACTAATATATGAAGAATTATTTCCAAGAAAGTATCCATTAGTCTAAGAAAGCATGACTAATATTACAAATTTTTTGTCATGCTATTCAACAAAATATAAATAAAAAACTATACATTTTTTTCATGCTAATTTAGAAAAAATTGTTTATAAGACGGTTACTTGAGTAATTTACTATAAAAATTATAGTTAAAGATTAAAGTAACAACATATATATATATATATATATATATATATATATATATATATATATAACTTGACAATCAAATTAATTAAACATTCAAACTATTCAAATATAATTAAGCAACATTCTAGCATTTAAAAATATTAAATTGTGAACAAATATAAAAGAAATAGTAAATAATTATTAAAAAAATTAAAAAGAAATTAAAAAAATTAAAAAAATGTAAAAAAATGTTGGTGGGTTAAGTGGGCCAACCCACCATCAACCCGGCTCGAACCCGTTTAACCCGTGGGTTAAGTGACGGGTTGAGTTCAACCCACTTTTGAAAAAGTTGAATTTTTCTCAACCCAACCCGGCTCGAACCCGTGGTGAGCCGGGTTGGCTCACGGGTTGAAACCCATTTTGACATCTCTAAACCAAATCAATAATTATACCTTCTATATATAAATTAGATAAATGCTTTAATTAGGCGTGATATAAATTAGATAAAATTAATTACTTTAATTTTGCTTTGAACAATTTTTAATAAAGTTTTGCTATGATTATTAAGTTGTAAATATCATTTTTAGTGTTTAAAAGTATTCTATTTTAAAACATTTATTTGATTCTATATATTTTAATTGAGAGTTAAATACGTAAATCCATTATCTAAAAATAAAAGATGAACTTTTGGTATTTTATTATCAATTCTAGACAAACATATTTTGGAGGTGGATGATTGTTGCATAAAGTTTGACTTAATCCTTCCATTGGGACAGTTTCTTGTAGTTACTGTTGCGGATTGCATAATTGTCCCGTCACAAAAGTCAAGTGAGTCAGGTCATAATTGAATCGTTGTGGCGAAAGAGTTGTGTCTTGACTAATGATTATAGCTTTTGGTCTACGGGTAAGCATTTGATCCTTACAATTAGTATCAGAGCCAAGATCACGAGTTTGATTCTTAGTTGCAATTATTAAGAGGGAGATTGGAATTGAAATTATGTGTGATAATAATTATGCTATACAACTTTTTAAGCATCCTGTGTTCCATGGACAAAGCAAACACATCAATGTGAGATTCCACTTTCTTCGAGACTTGGTTAATAACGGGGCAGTTCAACTCAATTTTAGTCACTCACAAGACCACCTTGTTGATATCATGATGAAACCCTTAAAGCTGGAGCAGTTTGAGAAATTACGAATTATGCTAGGAGTAACCAGTATAAAAGCATTAGTTTAAGGGAGGTAATGTTAGGCATGCAGATTTAGTTCTAGTTTATTGTTATGTTTGTTATTTTGTTGCTCTGATACTCCTATTGTTTAAGAAGAATAAATCACATGTTTCATGATATTAGATATCACATCTAGGCATATAAATGTAATTTGTGCAGTTATTTGTTTTGATGTAACAACTTTATATAATCGTATACTTCTTGTTTTTGAATAAGAGTGAACATTTATTTCTTCTTTTATTTTCTAGAATACCCAATTTTAACAATTGGTATCAGTGTCAAGGTCACAAGTTCGATTCCTGGTAACAATTATTAAGAGAGAGATTATTACGAGTTACACAATTGTCCCGTCGCAGAGACCAAATAGGTCAAGTCATAATTGATTCGTGGTGACGAAAGAATTATGTCCTAACTAATGGTTATAGCTTTTAGTCTACTGGTGCACTCAATCCTAACAATTACATCAAGTTTTAGGTTTTTGGCATTTTGTCATCGATATAGTTCATAATGTGAACAATTTTAAACTAATACCTAACCGGTATAACTTGAAAAGATGGAGAAGGGAAGCAAAGAGTAGATGCACGAATGATGCACATGAAGAAAAAATTCAAGATGGTGCTAACCTCGATAACACTGGAATATTTATGGCTTATAACCATTGGATTGGAGTTCCGACGAAGCCATTAGGTTCAAGTATGTACATAGAATAGAATTCCGAAAATTGAGAATATTCTTGTAAAGAGGTTAGAGACAATTACAATATACAGTCATACACTCACTATTTTGCTTGGGAAACAAAAGAATCTTGATGGTATTACTGTGTAAAACAATAGAGGTCAAAAAATCATCAACTACAAGTTGTAATTATCAAGGCCCAAATCCCTCAACGCATCGGTGGCAGCATCCTTACAGTTGCTATGTGTTCCCTTGGCTTTCCTTATGTATTTCTCAATTCCATTCAAAAGCAAGGTTGTTCTGTCCAATACAAAAGTTGCAACAAGGTTACCATAATGAGGTATTAGGATTCACATTCTTCGGTTTTTAGCAATCTTTTTATGTCACATTTGCCTCATGCAATATTTTAAAACCAAATCAGTTTTTGATTTGGTTATAAAAGATGTTCAAAGTGGTCAAACTGATATTAATTAAATAATGCATAAACTATTACTTAAAACATAATTTTATAACTAAAATAAAAACATCGTCTTATAGATTTTTAATATTCAATGTACACCTAAAAGATCATAATTCTTAAGTTTAACTTTAATGAAATACAACAATATCTAATAACTATCACAATGTTACATCTAAAACGAAAAAAAAATGACAAAAATGTAAAAAGTATAACGAATCAAGATCTAAAAATTGTAAATTAATATAAATGACTAAATTATATAATTTATATAAATAATATCGATAAAATAATTTATGCAAATTTGTAATCCTTATTAAAATACGTTTTTATTTGTCCCGAAAATGTCGGATTAAATTTTAAAAAATAAATAAAAAATAATCTTTTGATAACACTGTTCAACCCAGTTTTAAACCAGTTCGGAAATGTTCTGGTTTTTAATATTAACGGACCAATTACCAGGTCAATTCCCAGTACTGCATGTTCCGGTTTTTAAAACTACATTCATAGTAAATGCTAAAAGGCAAAGACTACATAACTGAAAAACGAGAAAACAAAAAAAAAATGCAAAGCAATGTATGATTAAACATCTTGCATAATAAATATCACGAATCATAAACTTGCCTGTTTTCTGGATTTCTCACAACTAGATTTCTGATCATAAGACAGGAGTTTCTCTGCATTTGGTGTGCTGCAGGAAATTTCTTCATGGCCTGAACAGCTAGCTCACCGGCCCCAGCTTCAACGGCACGGGCTGCGTTTTCAGGTGATCTTAAACAAAGCACAGAAATAATAGACATAACCTGTGCCACAAATAAAAGCAACAAAATAAAAAACAGGTACAAGATGTACATATATACACAAATTCGAAGGAAACAAGTAAACCATGACTTTTAAAGAGAATATTAGGTCCAAGATATGGTCTGATATAATTCTTTATAAATGTTGGTAGCAATAGCATGATCAAGTATATTAGGAGTCTGAACGCATTAACAACATTGTACTGTACTACACCTAGGCGGTCTAACAAAACACACCAACACTTCTCATCCTTTGCTGCTATAGATACACCGACACAGACTAGGGGACTGGTGTACTACACCTAAGCGGCTTAACCTGACTACGACCATGAGATCCGCTTACATAACCCCTCAAGGACGCAAACGATCACCATGTATATCGAACAATCAATAGTAAGCGGCATAGGCCGCTAACTTAAGAAAGTTGAACAAGAATTTGATAGACCTACAACACTACCAATCAGGCCCTTGGGGCCCACAATAATGAAACTGTGGGGCCTGGGTTTGGCCCAGGCTCATCTGCGGTTCAACTCACTACGTGGCCAGATATAATTAATAATCTATAAATATACATAGACCCCACGAATTAAAGGTACGCATTCATTAATCCCTTAATCACGAGATTTGACTTTCTGAGAATTCTTAGTTGACTTGAGCGTCGGAATCTCCTCCGCAGGTAACCCTCGGGTCCAAATCGGTCTAAGCCGAGACACCAGCAGATAGCATATGCAAGCCAGAAGAAAGCTTACTAGGGAGATTGCAGATTGAGGTAAGGTGAAATTCGTGTCTGACATCTCTTATTTGTCCTCCGCATGAACAAACATTATAAACCATGATTAAATCATTTACAAACTTCAATAGCCACTGTCCAATTGACTAATAGCTATTGAGGTTACTATAACGAAATTGATGTGCCCAAAACGAACAATTCAATACTTGGAGTAGGATGTTTTAGTCTGACTGTGATTTTAAACTGGCTTCCTAAATAGATATTGCACATTCTCACCTCTTGCAAAACAGATGGGTCATCGGAAAATCTGGATGAAAGTATCATCAACTTCGCCATACCTCCTTTCCCAACAATTTCACTCTTGTTCATGTCACTTCCTGCTAACTGATCAATTAAACCAAGAAATAAGTCATTTAACTAAAGGGAATGAAAAACTTTTAACTTCATGGAATTGAACATTAAAAGTTATAAGCAATCAAATAATGAATATGTTTAAGGTCATTTCAGTTTTACTTACATTACTCAACTACATTCATATCATTATATAAAAATTTACAAGTATAAATTGTGTTTGGATTGGAAATTTATGAGATTATTTACTGCAAACTCCAGCCCCTGATTTTGGGGAAGCCAAGTGAATTTCATCAGCTACATCCTCCCAAAAAAATGGATGGCATTCACATTTTTATTTTTATTTTAAAAAGATGCAAGGGATTTATCTAGGACACAAACAAAGCACTCTCAAATCCCAAGTGATTGAAATTATAACACCTATAATATGCAAGGAAAACTTTCAGCTCAAGAAGAAAATGTAGGACAACCATCAACACAACAGAGAAAGAGACAATGCAAACCCTACAAAGAACAAGTAGCATTGGAAACTATATTTTGCTGAGAGAAATTACAAAAAATTAATAATAATAATAATAAACAAATGACTTGGTGAACCAGTCCACACATTTTCAACCTATACCTTTGAAAGTAATGAGCAACAAACTTTAGCCACAGCTTTGTTGCCTTGTTCAGCACTGTCATTGATACATCTGAGTACTGCATCAACGCCACCTTTCTCAGCAATGGATTTACATATTTCATCCTGCAACGTAAAATAAAGATAGTCAACAAAGATAACACAAGGCATCAATGCAATGCAATACTTGTGTCAGCAAGTCTTCAGTTTGAAGATGTTAGCATGGCTAAGACAACATGCTGTAATGAAGCCAAGGAATGAATTATTCCATGGGAATAATGACACAAAAAAATAGTAAAATGGGACAGCTAGGAAACCAGAAAGCAAATAACCAACTCCAAGTGGAGAGAATGTCTGAAGGGTTGAGCCCATAAGAGAGAAAAAAGAAAATTGTTGAGGACGTGCGTGGTGTGATGCAACTCTATTCCTCCTCTCTCTCTGCCTCCTTTTTCATTCTATCAGCACTACTCTTGTATACAGTCAGGGAGTTGATTTTACTGTTCATACCCAATAAGGAAGCAAACTTATATTTTAGTTATTGTGCAACGCATGGTACGTTTAAATCTGGAAAAACATAGAGTCTAACAGGGATTAAAAGCAAAAGTCACCTAATAATTGACCAATGAGACTGCGAGTCCTGTATAAAGATACACAGGCAAATATACCACACCATTAGCCCAAAGTTTAATTTCCATTAACATGTCCACCTTGCCTCGTCTGAATCAATAAAAGGAAACCATTGCAGCAACTCAATCTTAGGAATCATTTACGGTGAGACAGTCCATAAAAACTTAGTTTCAACAGCTATTTTGAGACAAAGTATGACCGACAATTTGTCACCACAAAAATCACCTAAAACCATACAACTACATGTTTTATCTAATGGCTACATTCCTATGAACTTCCAATACAAACACAATTTTGCATACTCAACATAGGATTGGATATTACTCCACTTACATTTACAGCAATGACTTTCAAAGTCGTGCATGCTGGAACTAGGTCAGGTGAGCAAAGCCCTGCACTCAGAGAATCCACAAGAGCTTCTGCAATTCCAATCTTGGCAAATTTTCGTGCATAACCATACACCTGAAAACAGATCAAAACGAATACTTTTGCCATGATGTACACATAGCTGAAATGATAGCAGGTTACAACTTTGAAAGACATGAACTAGAAATCCCCCGTTCATATTCACCAAATTAAGTTCCTAACTTGCACACTTTTACTTCTTTATTTTCACGTGTCCGTGTACATGAACACCTATGACACTCCAGGAAATATTTGGTCTAAAACAATATTCCCATCATCAATTTTTCAAATAATGACACAAAAGCCTTGTTTTTTTCATTTTGCTTTCTTTTTCAATGTGTCGTATATTCATCCCATATAGATACATTTGAAAACAGCACATAAAGTAAAAATAGCACAACGAATGTTCAGTATAAACCTTTAACCAATTAGAATTATCTATATGTAACTACTATAAAAGTGAATGAACTTATACGTAATTGGATGATGCTGAAAGAAACTTTTCAAGGGTCGATGGGTTCTATTAGAACATGGGGAATATTATTAAAGTACTCTATAAGAAATGAAATAGCAAACCTAACTGACCCACAAGTCAGCGAATAGTTAATTAATGGGCGCAAATAGCAATGTAAATTCTGCATGAGCAGTTTCTAGAAACCCATTGTGAGGAGAGTGCTGAGACTCTTGAATTCTCACTAATCAATACAGAATAAGTTAGACTTTTCTCTTTATCTCTACCTCTATGTATTGTTGAGTTAATTCTTTCAATTCTTGGTACTAGTTAGTTGTATCACATTATAAGTAAATTCTCTTTTTGGAATTACTTGTAGTGAATTCATGAAAAACTATAAATGATTTCTACAATCAAACAAAAGTAATGATATACACATCATTGTTATTCGTCATACAAAAAGATATAGTAAAAGTAACTGAAACTTTTTGCAAGAGTTTAATTTTCACACACTGCAACTATAAACATTTCAAGATTGTCGAACAAACTCTGAAACCTCAGTCTCTAACTGAGCCGAATAGCAGGTGTGATCTGTGTTTTGTAAGGCCTTCTTGTTGTAATCAATTAGAATGAACTTATTATACATGAACTGTGATTAGATGACAGTGCAACAAACATTTAAATTCCTTTCATGATTACTTGTGAATTCATGACAAACAAGAATTGTTTCCAACACCCAAACAAGAGTAATGATATATGGACACATGCTGCAGAACAAATGGTAAATGTGTAAGACTTTTAAGATAAATCAAATTCTTGTAATTATACATGGACACATGTTAAAGTACAAACACAAAATTGACATCTTTCATTTCTGGCTATCTGTCGTCGTACCATATCTTATTCCTCATCACATTATATTACTTAACATGTCTATATTTCTTTCTCTACCTCAAGTGTCCATGGATAAACTTTACCGGATTTCTTCTACATCCATAATAATCGTTAGAATAAATAGTTTTTAATAGGATTTATTGTAAGGTGTTATGTGCTTTGTGTTGGACCTAGTTCTTATTTGTATCTTTTCGAATTTTCTTATTTTCCCTCTTATACATTGTGTCCCATGTATCCCAAGTTATTAAAAATATGAGAATCTTAAGAGAGGGAAACACACACTCTCAAATATCTTTCTCAAGTATAATAAACACACTAAGTGCATGTTTGGATTAAAGTATGGAAACTAAGTTTGAGCAGATTTCATTTTGCTAACTGAGTTTGCAAAGGCAACCTCGATACTACTTGCAATTGAATCCTGGTTTCAGGACAAATGTAGTATGCTAAGGTACTTTTAAGGAAAATCAAACATACAACCAAACTGAGTTCTCGGGACAAAACGTAAATTGGAAATGACCAAACGGTAAACCAAACATAGTCTAACACATCATCAAGCAGCCCAACTCACCTGCGAAGCCACGACACGATTGTCATCCGGCGTCAAAAGCGCCCGAACCGCGTCATACAAACTCTGGATCCCCTCGTTCTTATGCAACGACAAGATCTCCAAAACCAGCTCATCAACCTTCAACTCCATAAACGACTCCTTCACGATCTCATCGCCGGTCGCCGCAGAAGCCACGACGCGAAATCCACTGCTCAAGATCTCCACATCCTGCTTATTATCAGCCAGAAAACCAATCACAATCGTCGGTCCGTCACACCGCTGAAACGTGCCCGTACTCTGAACATCTGAAACGACAGAGAGAATCAGCATTCAAAAGGAGCAATTCAGAACAGTGGCGAAACGGCAACGGTTGATAAACGAGTAGTCAGAACCGTGAAGCAAAGTCGACAATGCGTTTAAAGCGGAGAGAAGGAGCGCGCGAGATCCGGTGGCTCGGGGGATAAACGAAAAAACTAACTCGACGGCGCCGTTTCTGGTCGCAATTGCCGCATTCGAATTTGCATTTGGATTTGGATTCGAACACAATTCGTGGAGCGTGTTGAACGCTATGACTAGTTCGTCATCGTCGGGTTCGGATTGGAGGTTCTTCAAGCGGTCCAAGCAGTCGATGACGGGGTTGGTGTCGCCGGGGACGGAGGTGACGATGCCTGCGAAACGACGTTGTTGAGGGATTGAAAAATGGAGAAGGTGAGAAGGTGAGAAGAGAGAGAGGAACCTGAGAGATCGACGCCTTGAAGAGTGAGGGTTTGGATGGCGTCTTGGAGAGCCTCCATGGGGTCCATGCCGAGATCGTCGACGTTCTCTTTCACCAGTTCTTCGAATGCTTCCTGCGAGATCGTACGCGTCGCCATTGCTTCTTCTTTAACTCTCACTCTCTTCCTTTCTTTCCTTCTGTTTCAAAGTTCTTGAGTTTTAGCCTGTGACTTGTGAAAGTATATGCTTACTAGGGTGAACTGATTTTGAAATGGAGATGAAACGGCGGGTTCTGTTTGGTTTCTATTTTATCCTCACTTTGCTTCCAGCTTCGTTCTACACTTTGTCTTCTTTTTCTATCTTAAATTTTACGTTAATCATTACATTTTATTTTAATAATTAAACTTTTTGAAATATTTTTGAAGTAAACCCCTCTCTAATTATTATTGATCAAGTAAAAAATAATTCATATAAATAAAAGTTAAAGAGAACATAGTTGGAAATTTGGTTTTTTTTCCCCAAATGATGCAATTTTAATCATAATTTCCAAAAAATGGTACACTTTTTTTTCAAATTCCCGATATGTGTGAAGATAGCACGAGAAGTCATGCCAAAGTGAGACGACTTTGATTAAGTTGTGCTGAAGTCGTCCCAAATTACAGAGACTTCAATATTTTTTATGAAGTCGTCACAAATAGAAACGACTTCACTTAAATTAATTACTTCATCGAAACCAAAGTCTTGTCATAATGGAACGACTCCATAACAAGGAAAGTCTTGTCATAATAGCACGACTTCAGTATTGGATTATTAGGAAAGTCTTGCAATAATAGCACGACTTTAGTATTGGGTTATTAGGAAAGTCTTGCCATAATGACACAACTTCAATATAAAGAAAATCTTGCTGTAATGGCACGATTTCAGTGTATTGGACTATAAAAAAAGTCTTACCATAATAGTACGACTTCATTTTTAATATTAATGAATACGTAAAGTAAAAGTGAATAAAGAAAAAAAATAAAAGTTAAAAAAGAAAAAAAATTATTTCGATATGATAATATTAAATTGAATAAAGAAGTTAAAATTTTTATTATATATATATATAAATTATACTAGATATACCAAGGTAAAGAAAAGAAAAAAAAAAGAATTTTTTAATAACAAATATATAAGATAACTCTGTTTCATCTTCTAATAAAACAGGCTCTTATAGATAATTTTCATGTCCTATTATTTAAAAGGCCTAAGTATACAACACAAACAACTCTTTATGGCTGTTATGATCTTTCACCAAAGTGCATTACAATAATTAAAATTTGATAAAAATCAATCAAGTTGAAGCTACAATATAATTTATTTGAAGAAAACTTGGGACAAAACATATAATAAGAAGAAGAAAAAATAACGATAGCAAGTTTGAATGGTCGGTGCAATTGTATCATGGCCACGGCCAGAAGGGACGAAACATTGGCATGACAGCAAACTTCATGGTGCCATTGCTGCAATGGAAGCCATTTCTCTCACCGCAGGCAAAGTAATGAGGCTGCCACTTCTGCAACAGAAACTTGAACCCCTCTCCTCCACCTTGCACCGGACTTGCCAACATCTTAGCCTTTTTTATGTCACACTTCAAGAAGCTGCCATAGTTTTTGAACATGTAGACACTGTGTGGGAAAGTGGTGGCATTTGGAGCATCATATTTGAACACTGCATAACGAATTCAATCAATCCATGCTCATTTGTTAGCATATTTCAATGAGTTAGGATAACATAACTGACCTAGAGTGTCATTGAGGTAAAATGGGAAGTTCTTGATAGCCCAATCAGAGTAGTTGTAGCCAAAGTGCCAATGCTCAGAACCACCCACAACAATCTGCCTTGGTTGTTGCTGTGTTTTGTTTTGTTGATGATTCCCAAATCTGGACCACCAATCAGTGTAGTTGAAAGCAGGGAACCAATCCTTGTTGGCCATGCTCACTGAAAACATTGAAGCACTCATTATAACTATTATCATCACTGCATGTGTAAACTTCAGACCCATTGTGGCTAAAAACAACAAGGGAATTAATGTGGTGAATGTGAAATGTGAAATGTGATAGGGTAGTTGTTGTTGGGAGAATGGTTGGAGTTAAGGGTATTTATATATATAGGGAGGGAAGTGAGTCGTGGAATAATATGGATCTCACTCCAATGTCATGTGGTGGTGCAAAACGGCCAAATCAACTTTATAGTTTCTTGTTGGTTGGTAACTTGTATACTGCAATTAAACATGATAGTTGAGAGTATGTTGTGTTCTCATTGGCTTTTATAACTTTTCTTCCACACTTGGCCTCTTTCATGGAACATGAGTTTGACTTTGAGCATAGGGGAAAGGAGAATTAATTCGTAGGTTTGACATCTATTTTGAACTACGATCGTAAGAGATGAACTGAAAGTACGTAATCACATGAAAGAACATCTTTTCCTTTCTATGATAACAATGGAATCAGATATATATATATATATATATATATATATATATATATATATATATATATATATATATATATATAGTAATCTTTTTTTACCATAGTTAATCATTTTTTAAAAACTTTTTTTGAGTTAAAACACAATAGAATAAATTGCAATTGTATACATTTTTATTTGTATTTTTCAAATTACAAATAACAACTAGTTAAATATTTTTTCTTAAGTCTATGAAAAGGTGAATAATCTTAATTTCATGGCTTGCATTAATATTTTCCATAATTAGTAACACCTTTATTTCATAATAATAATTAGTACAAGAAAATTATGTATTAATAATGACCAATCCAATCAGTGTTTTATTAATAGATTTTACCAACAAAATTTTTCATGAATAATTTAAATTTTAAAATTTGTCCGTAATTTTTATCGATAAAATTATATGAACAATTATAAAAGTTCATTGTAGTAAATACATTTAAGCTTTGTTTATTTCTATTAAGAGTAATAAAAGAATGTTTATGAAATATTTTACTAAAATACAGTATCATTCTTTCTTTAATTTTTTTATGTTATAATATAAGCATGTAATTTATTTTAAATAAAATCAAATAATTAATATTTATATGAAAACTGATGTCATAATTATATATATATATATATATATATATAATTGGGAATTTTGTTGAAAATACACATCAAAAGAAACAAATTTGAAATTTTTAATAAAATAAAACTATAAATTTTAATCTTTAATGTATTTTCATTCATAAAATATGATAAGTCACTCTACTGTTGAACACTTGAGTAATTCAAATATATTTAAAGTTGAGGATCAATATTTGAAAAAAAGATTAAATCAAATCTTTTATAAAAATTAAAGAATAAAAATATATTTAACGCATAAATTTATTACGTAGCCCACGGCTCGGAAACACTTCCTCTTTTGTGAATGCAAATTGCAAATGAAGTTTTTATCGGTTGCAAGTGGGTAATTATAGGATAAAATAACATTATAGCTAGATACGCATTTATGATTTAAATTCAGATTTTTTTTCTGGTATTAAGTTATTGACGTATGAATTCAAAACCCCATTAATTAAAAATAAAAATGTAAGTAATATATAAAAAAATAAAGACATAAACTTTAAATTTTTATGTTGAAGGTTCTTAGATTTTTTATACGTGTAACTCATATATACATAAAAAATAATCAATCTCTGTAATTAATCACAATAAAAAATTCCTAACACGTTCTTGTATAATTTTCACCTTATGTGTATGATCTTTATATGTTTAATATGATGGGAGTGGGTTGGTAGCAGTGGAAAGAAACAGAAAATTTTCATCGTATGTACGTCAAAGTGTAGCAATAACATTATGACTAATTTATAATTGCAACATTAACTGAAAGCATATAGTGTGGTAGGGCTTAGTCCTCATATTCATTTTTATACCTTTGTGTAAATGAGATACATGTCCATAAGTGATGTAACAATGAGGGCTTCATGGCGTATTATTAGCTATAGGGAAATAATATTTTATGAATTTCACATTCTAACTTATATTCTAATGATCTACTATAGTGTAATTTAATTTATTTAAATCTTTTTTGAAGAAATTAATTTTATTCGTATTAATGATTTACGATGTAAATCATAGGATAGTATATATATATATATATATATATATATATATATATATATATATATATATATATATATATATTCATTTTGAATAACTCTATTTGAAATTTATCTAAATTTATCTAAGCAAGTAGTATCTATGGATACCTATCAATATAAAAAAAAATAATTAAAAAATAATTTTAAAGAGATAACAATCAACAATGGAATATGTTTAAAGAAAATAGAAATAGTTATTACTCATACAGTCTCAACTTGCACCTTTTCAATTAACAATTAGCTTGTACATAGATTTGATTAAAACAAATAAACAAAAATATAGATTTAATTTTATCTTTTGGAAAAAATGAATGAAGTTAGCATGTTGTAATAATACTACGCTACGCCATTCATATGTCATCATGGAATCACTGCTGAAGTAGTCAACTTGCTAAAGGTCATTCATACTATATGAAACCGTGGAAAATTTTGTGAACAGTGATTCTAAATTTCTACACACTAGTTGCCACTAAATTTGCAACAGTAAAATCATACTATTAGACATGATTTCTTGAGATGTTTTCTCTCAGTTCATGTTGAACAATTCCTTTTTGTATTTGACTTCGTTTGAAATAAACACCTAAATGTGCATTAAGCCCTAATATAAAACAAAAACTTATATGAAGTTGCTTCTGCCTAATTAAACGTGAAGCATAGATGTTGGATGAGAGGTTGAATTCAACCAATTTATTAATTCTATTGAAATAATTATAATTGGTAATTCTAAAATAAATATATCAGGCCAAAAAAAATAAAATAAACATATACACTATCAAGAACAATATCTCACATCTAAAGTATTAGATTAAATTCGACTTCATTTAAATTATTATATATGTTCGTAAGTGTACAGTAGGTGTACTGTACGGCCCATCGATCAGGCAAACTAAGGTCAAGCGGTCGCAGGCTGTCCGCTACAGGCGTACCTCACCTTGGGATGTTGATGTAACAATTTTTCCGGAGTGCTTTAAGGGAGTCGCAACCAAACTCCCCGTTCTCTGAATGAAGTCTCCGTTCTGAACATGTTAAATCGGCTACTCGTCGATCAGCCGGTCTAAAACCAATGTTCATTTCCACTTGAACTTTGTTTCTACTCTTGTGGAGACCCTCATCTGTAAGGGCAACCGACAGGTCGCATAGCCTGCCGACCGGGCGGCCAAATTGAAACTAAGCCAGTGAGCTGAAAGTTAATTAAGGTAAAGTAAGTTAGTAATCAAGTTTAAAAAGCAATTGGGACACCCTAATCATCGGCCCACACCAAAAACTATAAATAGAGGCCCAAGGTAAGTTGGTAAGGATCTGAAAACTGCATTTATTATAGCATTTATTACCACTGGATGATCGGCCTTAACTGACTTAAGCATCAGAGCCTTTTAGGCAGGTACCCCGATCGTCCGATTGACCGAACGGAGGAAGAGAAAGATTGCACTAAATTGAGGATTGGACCAGTTAGCCAAGGAGAGTACAGAATGGAAGAACTTGAGGGTAATTTGAGTGTTGATAGTAGGTGCTTGACTTCTACACCCGAAACATTTTGGCGCCCACCGTGGGGCCGAGCAGTCATTTAGAGACATCATACCCTTATGGTGACCACAAGAAACGGAACAAGCAACACAGACGGAGGAAGGATGACTGACGATCAAGTGGACACCAAGCAGATGATCAGAGCTATGCAATAAAGGATGGATGAAATGCAAAGGAACTATGAAGCGCAGGTGCGTGCTCTACAGGAAGAGAATGCCGCCCTCAGGTAAAAAGGACGACCATATCCCCTCAACGCTAATTGTGCCAGACCCGCCCTGGATGAGCAGAGCACAACCCAGGATGGAGAAGGAGCAGCTGATAAGCCGACCCCCTTCCCCCCCCCCCCCCCCCCCGACGAGAGGGGAACAATCGCAACCACAAAGGGTAGAGAAAACTCTAACCTCTAGGGGCAACGCTTCCCATACGGTTGCTGAGAGCTCGGGAGCTAGCCGAGGTGGACATCTGGGTCGTCAGGCGGTACACGCAAAGAGGAATTTCCCCTTCACCCAGTTCATCTTGGAAACCCCACTGCCCGACCGATGGAAGATGTCGACGTTCGATAAGTACGATGACACGACGAACCCCAATAACCATCTACTAGTGTTCACACACCAGATGATGTTCCATGTAGTAAGTGACTCGATATGATGCCGGGTGTTCTCGACCTCTCTGACGGGAGAGGCGCTGGAGTGGTTTTTCGAGCTGCCGCCCAATAGCATAGACTTCATTGCTACACTGAAAGCCAGGTTCAGCACACAATTCGCGCCCCTACGATCGGTCGTTCTAACGGTGGATAACCTGGTCAACATTCGTTAGGAGAATGGTTAATCCCTAAAGAGTTACCTTGACCGGTACAACCGCATGTCGATCAAGATCAAGGATCTTAGCGACGAGATAACTCCGCATCACTTCTCCTATGGCCTACAACCGGGCGTCTTCGTAGAGAAAATAAGCCGCAAAAAACCAAAGACGATGGAGAATATGAGGGAGCGAGCGACAAAGTTCATACAGATGGAGGACATGCAAGAATTTTGGGTAAAGAAGCGAGAAAAGGAGGACGCGGCGGTGGAGAGGAATACCCATCGTTAAACCGGCTGAAAAAAAGGGCCCCAAGTTCACCACCTACACACCACCACTAGCCATCCCCCGGGCGAGGATTTTGCAAGAGGCTTTCAGCAATGAAACACTTCCCCCTCCAAGAAAGAAACCTCCCCCTCCTGATGTTGATGGTAGTAAGCACTACCAGTTCCATCGGAGATCGGCCACACTACTGAGGAGTGCCACACCCTCCAGGACAAGATTGAGGAACTTATCTGGCAAGGGCATTTGAAGAAGTACTTCAAGCAGGATCGCCCTGCTCGCAGCCCAGAAAGGAGGAGTCCGGCTCAGGCCCGTTCCTAACCCAGAAGAAGCGACAGATCGAGGAGGGCACCAGAGAGGAAAAGAGAGAAACATCCCAGAAGGCGTCAAAGAAGTTGGAGCCGAAGCAGGAGCAGGGACAAGCCTTTATGAGGCTACATCAATACTATCTCCGGAGGATTTGCAGGTGGAGGATTGACCATATCCGCCCGAAAAAGGCACGTCAAGGCGCTCAAATTGGTCCACCTGGTAGAGAAGAAAGTTCGATCAATGCCTCCTATCACCTTCACCGACGACAACTTTAAGGCGCTCGACCCAGATCATGACGATCTGATGGTGATCTCCATCGAGGCGGAATACGGGATTGGCAAACTCCTGGTAAATCAAGGGAGCTCCGTCAACATCCTGTACTGGAAGACGTTCCAAAGGATGAATTTGTCCGAGGACCTAATTGTCCCTTACAACGAGCAGATCGTCGATTTCTCAGGCAAACGGGTGGACACCCGAGGGTATCTGGATCTTCGCACCCGGATCGGCTCTAGGAAAAACGACCGGGAGGTAAGAGTTCGATACATTTTGGTCGAAGCTAACATTTCTTACAATGTTTTGTTAGGGAGATACTGTTTGAACGCCTTCGGAACGATCGTCTCCACCATCCACCTTGCGATGAAATTCCCATCTGATAAGGGAACGATATGTACCGTGTACGCTGATCAGCAAATTGCAAGACAGTGTTACGCTGCCAGGCTGAAAATAGTCTCATACAACCGTTCAAGGAAACAACATCGGTCGGAAGTTGTCGATCGGATGGCAGCCAAACCAAATCACCAAGTTGGAATGGTTGTTGAAACCAGAGGAAGAGGCCCTCTTAGCCATAGTCATCAACCAGAACAGGGACCTATTTGCTTGGACGTCTACCGACATGCCGAGCATCCATCCCAATGTCATGTCGCATAAATTAGCCACTTTTAAAGAAGCTCGACCGATAGCCCAAAAGAAGAGGAAGATAGGTGAAGAACGACCGCAAGCGGTTAGGGAGGAGGTTAGGAAGCTCCTGGAAGTTAGGCTTGTTCGGGAGATCAAGTACACTACTTGGCTTGCCAACGTGGTTATGGTGAAGAAGTCGAGTGGAAAGTGGAGAATGTGCACGGACTTCACCGACCTCAACAAAGCCTACCCGAAGGATGCTTACCCCTTGCCCAGCATCGACCGGCTCGTCGATGGGGGCATCTAGGCATAACTTCCTAAATTTTTTAGATGCTTACTCAGGGTACAATCAGATCCCGATGTATGGTCTAGACAAATCCAAAAGGGCGTTCATCACCAATCAGGCCAATTATTGCTACGAAGTGATGTCGTTCGGTTTGAAGAACGCATGAGCCACTTATCAACGTCTTATGGATCGCATCTTCCAGGAGCAGATCGACCGAAGCATGGAGGTTTACGTTGATGATATGGTGTTGAAATCACAGACGGCCGAGGAACACGCCCATGAACTCAGGGAGATCTTCCACCAAGTGCGGAAATACAACATGCGGTTAAATCCAGAGAAGTGCCTGTTCAGCGTACCGATCGAAAAATTTCTCGGGTTCATGTTGACCGCCCAAGTGATAAAGGCAAACCCTGACAAGTGTGCGACCATCATGGAGATGAGAAGCCTAAAAAACCTCAAAGAAGTACAGCGGCTGGTCGGTCGGCTGACGTCTTTAGCCCGCTTCTTGCCACGATTGACGAAGAGGATCAAGCCAATCCTCAAGGTGATGAAAAAACAAACGGCTGATAAATGGGATGACCATTGCAAAAATGCTTTCCAAGAAATCAAGGCCATGATTGGCAACCTTCCTATCATGTGTAGACCATTCGATAACTCCCCCTGCAGCTGTACTTATCGGTCTCAAAGGACATCATTAGTGCGACTTTGGTGCAAGAAAATTCGGAACAACGGCTGGTATATTTCATCAGTTGAGTTTTGCAGGACTTAGAAACAAGGTATCAGTTGGTGGAAAAAATAGCGTTGGCGTTACTCAGGTAATCGTTTGCACCGATCATCCTATCGCCAAGATCCTCAGAAAGTCTGATCTCGCTGGAAGAATGATAGACTGGTCAGTAGAATTATCTGAGTTTTGCCTAAAGTACGAACCGGTCGGCTCCATAAAGGGCCAACACCTAGCGGGTTTTGTTGTGGAACTACAGGGTTCACCCGATCGGCCAGAGCAGGTGTGGACACTCTTTGTCGATGGGTTGTCTGACAAACGCAATGCAGGAGTAGGGATCGTTATCAAAGGACCAGACGACTTTTCGGTAGACCATTCCCTGGTGTTTAAATTCAAGGCATCCAACAACCAAACAGAGTACGAGGCGTTGATCGTCGACCTAAGGCTAGTGAAGGATTTGGGAGCGAGGAAGCTTAGGTGTAACACAGACTCGCAGTTGGTGGTAGGACAAGTGCGGGGGGAATACCAAATGAAGGACAATCTGTTACTCCAATACTACCATCAGGTGATAGAGGCCATGAAGGATTTTGAAGAGGTAACGCTGCACCAGATCCCTCAAGTGGAAAATGTAAGACCCGAGAAGTCGGGATGTTACAGAAAATACTTGAGCAGGCCGACTTTCAAAATTGACATAAGGGAAGGAAAAAAGGCAATTAAAGACCATAATCAAACAGACTCTAGTCAAACTATTGGTAGGAAAATGTGCAGTTATCGACCGGACGATCGATTGGAGAAACGAAATGAAAGAGCTCCTAAGGAAGAACGACGAGGGAGAAGGAATCAAGCCGAGCAAGCGCAGACGCGCACTCAGATTCATAATCATCGGAGAAGACTTATACAAGAGGGGATTCACCGCCCTGCTCTTGAAATGCCTATCAGAGGAAGAAGCCTCCTATGTTATGAATGAAGTGCACAACGGAGTTTGCAGCATGCACACCAGCCGACGGACGACGAAGTCTCGGATACTTCAAGCAGGCTACTACTGGCCGACGATGGAGCAAGACTGCAAAATGGTGATATGTAAGTGCTAAGGATGCGAGGCGCACGGAATCCGACACTTAACCAACTCGGTCGAGCATCCCCAAACCAATGGTCAAGCCGAGGCAATAAACAAAGTCATCGTGGCTGAGTTAAAGAAAAAACTGGGAGAAGCGAAAGGAGCTTGGATGGATGAGTTGCAGCAGATCCTATGGGCCTACTGATGCACCCCGCACGGGATGATGGGCGAATCTCCATTCAACCTGTCATACGGGACGGATGCTATGTTGCCGGTTGAAGTAAGAAAGCTGACGTTAATAAGGGAGATGCAGAACCTATACGTCAATTGCAGGCGAATCCGTGAGGAACTCGATTAGACGACCGAATGATGGGAGTGGGTGACCGTGTGGGCAGAAGCCTGCAAAAGGATGGTGGCCAGAAGATACAACGCAAAGGTAAAACCTAGGAGCTTCATCAAAGGGGACTTGGTATGGAGGAAGACCAATGACGCAAGCAAGAATCTGGACACGGGAAGTTAGCACCCAACTAGGAGGGACCATTCCGAGTAATCGAAGATCTAAGAAACGGAGCTTACCGGCTGGAGTACCTGAGCGGAAAGGAAATACCCAACACTTGGAACGCTACCCACTTAAAAATGTACTACAGTTGATTATAACTATCCATACATCAATAAAATGGGCGTTTCTCAAATCTAATCTAGGGCGAAAGGCCGATAGGCCGAGCGGTGCTCCCGACGGGATCCAAACCAAGCCTGTTCGATCAAAGGGAGAGCTTCCACGAAAGCCCCGTTCGAACAACACCGATCCAAGTGATCAAACGGAACCCTCAATGGGTACTGGTGACACGCATTGTCAAAACGAACGCCCTTACGGGGCTTCGAGTTAACTTAATCCTCAACCAACCTTGCTGAAAGGTCGATCGCAAACTAATGTCGATCGTCGTGCACGAAATCAACGCGAACAAGTAATCAACTATTTATAACACTTCCTCACCGATCAACCTAACGATCGATTAAACTGCTCAAATCGGCTACTTACCTAATAACACGAACAGAAGGGCCAATCGCCCAAACGATCAAATCAAATCACACGAAACAATAATAGACCCGATCAACCCATAAATAACTAAAGCGCAAATGATGTTAGACGATTGCGACCAAAGAACCAGGGTCGACCGCACAAGCATGGTATAAAATACAAAAGGGTTGATCGCTCAAGCAAAAGAAGCGCAGAGAAAGCCATAATCAAACCAATCGAACAAGCCAATATGCAAAGAAAATTATCAGTGGATTAATGCCAAGCGTCACCAAAAGTCATCTAAGACCGATCGAACACGATCCACCTAAAGGATGATCGGGGTCGATCGATCGCTCAAAAAATATATACAAAACAAAAAAATTACAAGTTATAGGAAACTAAGAATCTAAATCTTCAACAACTGGGACATGAGTGGTAGTAGCAGGAAGGTCGGCCCGGTCATCCAGCGGGTCGTACACGTTGGCCAACTTTCCCTTAACCACGCCAAGGCGGACGTCGACTCGATCAGCAGGAACCTTGAAGTGATAGACCGTTTGATCCACAACCATCTAGAAACTTTCTCGTATGCTATCCGCAGCTCTCCCTCAAATTCATCAGCCTTTTTGCGCCAGCCATCAGCCGATTAGACGGATGCCAAGTGCTCCAAAGATAGGTGATCAAAGCATCGTTGGAGCTTGCGGAGCTCTTCAACTGCAGCCATAGTCTTTTGCTGCTCATCCTTCAGCCGGTTGTTTGCTTCCTTCAGCTAACCGACACATTTAGCATGCTCCGCTTTCACGACATTGAGCCAGTTGAACTCCAACTTCAGGTCGGACACGAATGCCTTCACCTCTTGCAGCTCCACCCGAGCCGTCGCCAGCTCCTTCATCTCTGCTCTAATCAGCCTTGGGGAACTTGGTGCATAGAACAGATAGCCTGAGGCTCAGCTCCCCAACCGTCTGGACGACCTCATCCTCGGACACGTCCTTCAACATGTCCTTCACCTGAGACCCCGGGTGATAAGAAACGTCCTCCCTCAACCGGACATCACTCCCTAAGAAAGCAGAAGCCAAGGATCCGGAGGCCTCTCTTCACTTACTCCACTTGGGCGATCGGCCAATGGATACAACCCCTTTGTTTTTCTTTTTTCTCTTCGCCTTTCCTCCCTCGGCTGTAGGGATCGTGGTGATCGGAGGAACCTTAAGGACTTGTGGGAGGGGCATGTCCCCAATCCCTGACGCCCCGGTCGAAGCGTCATGTTCTCGTGTTGGATCAGCGAAGGGAGCAACAGGACCAGCCAAACAAGCGGCGACAGCTTCAAAGGATTCTTCGGGCTTGCGACGTGTCTTGGCTCGTGCCATAAATTCAACATTAGAGATGGTCGTACGGGCCATGACATCTACAAGCAAACAAAAAATTAGATAAGTCAATTTACCCCTAAAACGATCGGTCGGATTAGAACAACTAACCATAAACCGCTCTGGATAAATCCTGCGAGCGAAGCCAATGGATTAAGGGCCTTAGTGGAATCTTTTCAGGAAGACCCTTAAGGACGGTGAGGTATGCCCGCTCGGCCAGAGTCATCCAATCCTCAAACCAGGGGTCAATGGGCAGCGGCATCTGCGTCTAGTACAGAGGAAACTTCAGTTGATCTTTCTCATCAAAAACGAATCTCCTCCCACGAGGCGGAATAAAGACCTTGAAAAATTCGGTCTTGAAGCCCTTATAGGAGGTAAGGTAGAGGCCGATCAGGATCTTGTTCGCTCTAAGGAACGACACCCACCCCTTCGTTAGAGTGGGGCGGGTCTTGTAGAAATGGAGGAAGAGGGGCATGGTCGTTGTGAGACCGGTCGCTCGACAAAGTACATCGAACGGCTGCATAGACGCCCAGGCGTTCAGATGAATCTAAGTAGGGGGCACATCTGAAAAAGGAAATCATAGACATAGAAAAAGTCTAGCTTCGCCCCCTCCCGACCGTGGCACACCCTCTCGTTGCATGCACACACTTTCACACGGAGGAACTCGTCCTCAATGGCATCCCCAAAAATTTTCATTTTCTCGACCAGATCCCCCAGATCGTTTCCCCATCAGAACCTCGTCGTATAGGTCCTGGGCTCGTAAGGTGACCACTCGTAACCCGGGACGGAAGGCAGGTCAAGCCGATCCCTTCATCAACAACGTCAATGCTAATGAGATCCCCTCCCCCGCCTCTAGAATTTTCGCACCCTTCTGGCCGAGCGACCGACCGAGTGACCCCTCTGTCTCTGACAAGCTAAGCGCAAGAGAAAAAACCGACCCGTCGTCCCCAAAGACTTCGACATCCCGACCAAAGGACCCATCCGAGCTCGACCAGCTATAAGAAGCCATTATTACCTATAGAAAGAGAAAAACGATCGACACGTCGAGTAAAGAGAAGATAGAAAGCGTGAAAATAACGAGAACTACACATCGCTATTTATAGAAAATCCGGAGGACATGTGGCAGCAACAGAATCACATGATCACAGGATGATCAACGACTCAAGAACTATGACTCTTCGCCTCCCACCTAACAGGCATGATCCACGAAGCGATATAACCGTCGAAAAGTCCTATCCTCTCATTCACCCGATCGGCAATTTTTCTGTAACTCTCTTTGCTTCGTCCCCAACATCGCTCAAGGCTTGGGGGCTTGTGTACTGTATGGCCCATCGATCAGGCAGACCAAGGTCAAGCGGCCGCAGGCGCACCTCACCTTGGGACGTTAATGTAACAATCTCTCCAGAGTGCTCTAAGGGGGCCGCAACCAACCCCCCGTTCTCTGTATGAAGTCTCAACTCTGAACACGCTAAATCGGCTACCCGTCGGTCATCCGGGCTAAAACCCCCCAATGTTCATTTCCATTTGAACTTTGTCTCTACTCCTACGGAGACCCTCATCTGTAAGGGCAATCAACAGGTCGCACGGCCGGGCGGCCAAACTGAAACTAAGCCAGTGAGCTGAAAGTTAATTAAGGTAAAGTAAGTTAGTAATCAAGTTTAAAAAGTAATTGAACCATGATTAAAGAACCCTAATCACCAGCCCACACAAAAAAACTATAAATAGAGGCCCAAGGTAATTTGGTAAGGATCTGAAAACTGCATTTATTACAACTTTTATTACCACTCGCCAATCGACCTTAATTGACTTAAACATCAGAGTCGTTTAGATAGGTACCCCGATCGCCCAACTGACCGAACGAAGGAAGAGAAGGATTGCACTAAATTGAGGATTGGACTAGATAGCCAAGTAAAGTACAGAACGAAAGGACTTGTGGGTAATTTGAGTGTTGATAGTAGGTGCTTGTCTCCTACACCCGAAACAGTAGGTATCCAAATACAAATCGATTGAGTAAACACCAGCTTTAGAAGCCTAGCTTGATCTGGCTGGGCACTTTGGACAGTGAAGAAAGTCCATGGCGCCTCCATGTCAAATCCCTGCGAAGGTCGACCGGTTGATATAATGATTGATCCGGTACATAACAAGTATGGTTAAGAATATGTGTAGATATTAGTGCAAATAAGTCTAATAATTGTATTTAAGGGGTAATTAGGCTGTGATTAGGTCATTGGTAAGTAAAAACTCATTATAATTTGTATAAATAAGGGGTCCAAGTAAGCTAGTTTGTTACTTTAGTTAATACATTTAATACATGAGCACTCACACCCTTTCTAACTTAAGCATCAGAGTACCTTTTACAAGTGTCATCCGAATGATTTTGGACAAACACGGAAAATCCAAAATATCGACCGGCTAGATATAAGAGCATACCAACATGAGAGAAGGAAACGAATAATTTAGTTGAGTTGTAGATACTCGACTGGTCTAGAAGAAACAATAAATTTAACATTTATACATAAATCTAAATTTTATTTATTTTTTGTTTGAGAATATTAAAGTTTAATAGTTTCAATTAATAAAAAACATCTTTTTACTATTATTTCTAAAGTAATTTAGTATAGATGTTGATGATTACGTGCTTTCAATCCATAAGATATTTATTATTCAAAATACAAACATACATGTCCATTTTCTTGTATAACAGAAAAATATAAATACTTTTATATAGAATTCTTCAACACACATTTATATATCTCAAACATGTGACTAAGGAAAAATGACAAACTTATGATATTTAAATTTAAGAAACCATATTCTCGTCGGTGCAACCCATGTCATTTTACTATAAGCTAAATCTTATGTCAGTCTTAAAATAAAGGTTTAATCATGCCTTTAATTTTCATTTTGGAGTCAAAATCTCAACTTGGTATCGGAATTTTTAAAAGTCTCAAATTGGTCCATTTTTTTTTGTTAAAACGTCTTAAGTTTGCCTTTTCTGTTAAGTCTGGGTTGACGCCGTTATAGGGAGTGCCACGTGTTAGTTTCTGAATTTTTTTGACTTATTTTTATTTATTTATTTATTTTTAATTTATTTTTGAATTTTTTTAAAAAAATCAAAAAAATTGCCACGTGTTAAGATTTCACCGTTCCACGTGGTAGTGATAGAGTGATGTGGCAGTAACAATGACACATGTCACTTATGTCATTTCCAAAATCTCAATTTGGTCCCTTTATTTTAATTTTTGTCTCAATTTAATCTCAATTTTTGTAAAAATTAACAATTTTGTCCATCTCCAAATTAAAATCAAATTTAATTTCTATATAAATGTACACAAATATTTCTATCAAAATTGATATTTTAAGTAAATATTTTTAACCAAATTAAGTTCATTTAATTAATATTTTACATTGAACTTTATTTAAAATTATTTTAAAGTTGTTAATAGAAAATAATGTTAATAGAAAAAAAAATCATAAATTAACTAGTTCATGTAACAATAAAAAACATATAAATTTAAAATTTGAAAACAATTTTAAGTAAAGTTGAATGTGAAACACAATTTTAAATAAACTTAGTTATGTTAAAAATATATAATAAAAATATCAATTTGAATAAAAATATCAAATTTAATAAAAATATTTATATAACATTTATATAAAAATTAATTTTTGTTTTAATTTGGAGAGGGACGAAATTAGATTATTTATACAAAAATAGGGACTAAATTGAGACAAAAATTAAAATACAGAGACCAAATTGAGACTAAGAAAATGACACTTGGCATAATACTGACACCTGACATTATCACTGCCACATCACTCTGTCATTGCCAGTGGCACGATGACGGCTTGACACATGACAATTTTTTTATTTTTTAAAAAAATTCAAAATAAATAAATAAATAAATAAATAAATAAAATTCAAAAATAAATAAATAAATAAAGGGTTAATTATGTTTTTCGTCCCTCAACTATTGCTAATTTTTGGTTTTAGTCCCTCACCTAACGTTTGCACTATTTTAGTCCCTAACATTTTGAATTGGATGAAATTAATCCTTAATTTTAAACTCCGTTAATTCCAATTGACACCTGTCAAACGAAATGGCATATCAGGATCTGTTTTTAGTTGACTTAATTTTTTTTTTGCATAAGGTTATTTTTTTGGTAAATTGTGAGAGTTTGTTCTGTGCGCCCTGCTCTACCACTGGCATTGCCACAGTGGTTCCTTCTTCCTAAAATTTTATGGCTACCACAGACAACCACAGCAACACCAACCACAGGCGTGCCTCGCCTGCGTTGGCAGCGGGCTTGCTCCTTCGATTTCTCTCTTTTACGCGAGGGTGTGCCTCCTCCGTGCTTACTTTCGGGTGCTCTTTTCTCAGCCACAACGGCCTCCACGTTAGCCAGCGTCGTCTACCACCAACGCCCTCGGTGGAGATTTCACAACCGAAGAACACCCTTCTCTCTTTATTAATTCTCTTCTTGTATGGTTATTGATTGTTGATAGTGAAGAGTGATGATGGGTTCATTGGTTATGGACTCTCTTTTTTTGGTGTTGGTGTTGGAATTTTAAATGGATGATGCGTGTTGGGTTAGAAGCACACGGAAATTTCTGAATTTTGAGTAATGTTAAGTACTAACCTTTTGCATATGGTCTGAATTATGAAACAGGTGGTGAACTTAATACCTTTCAACCCTATCGGTACCTTGAGTCAATTCAAACCTACCAGTGAGTAGAAAGTCTCAAATTTTTCAGAAAATTCTGAGAGGTACATATAATATTCGAACCATAATTAGGAAGCGGATGGGTCAAGAGATAAGTGGTGCTTGTGGACAATTGGTTGTTAACATACCAGACAAGTCTCTTGCCCGTGCAGACCTCCTCACATACATAGAAGATCTTGTTATTTGATATCATATAACTTCAATTTAATTCTTGCCCTCAATTTTAAATGTCTCCTAGTTCATGTATTTTTTTTAATTTAATCTTATAGAAATTAGAATTAGAAGTGTAGAACTATAGAAGTATTGATTTTGTTTAATTTCTAGTACCTAAAAATTTATAAAATTACGATACTTATTTGTTTCTTCCGGTCTTATTCTAAAATTATGTTTTATTATTTTAATGTAATTTATCAGTTTATTCATTTTAAATTAATAAATTAAGTGTCGTGCGTTTTTATTTAAAAAGCTGTTTTTGTTGAAGGAAAAGGAAATGAACCCCTCACAGTTTATTCTTTTGTTGTCGAAATTTGAACATGATTCATTCTTTCTCGTGGTTAAGCTCACTATAAATTCATTTATTTTGGCTCTAATGCGGATTAGAATTGGCATTTGCATAAACAAGATAAAAAAATGCCTTCGAAAACAAGGCGCCTTGAACCATTATACGTTAAGCTTCAACTTATACACTGTATCATATTTTTTGAAATTAAGTCTTCAACTAACTATTAGTCAATAATACAAGCTTCAGATCCTTGCTTTGAGAAGCTATCAAAGCGTTAATAAACTCCGTTGGAGACTGACTAAAGCCGAGAAAGAATGCTCATCTCCTATGGTGTTCATGGATCTTCTTTATGGAATCATAGATCAGTTTATCAAAAGCATCAATTTCTTTGTGCTTCTCAGTGCTTGCCAAGAATGAACAAAGGCCACAAGGTACTTCGCGCAACTCATCCCAATCTGAACAAAGGCCACAAAGTAAGCAGCGTCAGCGTCAATCTTATTGTACTTCACCATGCTCACAAGGGACAAAGCCATCAAGCATTGGATAACCGTAATCATGCTCATTTACCAAACCATAGCAATGGGGATATCCCTCGAAGGCTTCTTCGTCTCTTCAGTCATCGTTGCCACCATGTCGAAACCGCTGTAGGACCAGTACACCACGACCACGGAATTGAACACACCGTTTACACCGAAAGGAGTAAATGGCGACAAGTTCGATGCCTTTCGGTGGATGAAGCCGATTATAATTATGAACGCGATCACCAATGTGGTGATCAACGAATTCAGCCAGGTTAAGATTGAGGTTTTGTGGGTACCGCTAACGACAATGTCGTTGGTGATGAGAAGAATCGCCACGGCTAACGGATCAAGCAGGTCGAACCCGGGTTTGAACCTCCAGCAGGATGTTGCCGGTGACGACGAAGGCGAGGAAGTCGCTGAGCTCGATGCAAAGGAAGGAGAAGGAGCCACCGCCGACTGGAACGTCGATGGCAAACTCGATGTAGTAGAGGGCGGAGAGGAAGGCAAAGTCGCGTAAAAGAGAGAAATCGAAGGATCAGGCCCGTTGCCAACGCTGGCGAGGCACGCCTGTGGTGGGTGTTGCGGTGGTTGTCTGTGGTGGCCATAAACTTTGAGGAAGAAGGAATCAATGTGGCAGTGTCAATGGTGGAGCAGGGCACGCAGAACAAACCCTCACAAGTTATCCAAAAAATAATCGCATGCAAAAAAAATTTAAGTCAACTGAAAACAGATCCTGATATGCCATTCTGTTTGACAGGTGTCAATTGAAATTAACGGAGTTTAAAATTAAGGACTAATTTCATCCAATTCAAAACGTCAGGACTAAAATAGTGCAAACGTTAGATGAGGGACTAAAACCAAAAATTAGCAATAGTTGAGGGACGAAAAACATAATTAACCCATAAATAAATAAATCGAGGAACTGACACGTGACACCCCATTTAACGGCGTCAACCCAGAGTTAACAGAAAGGGCAAACTTGAGACGTTTTAACAAAAAAAAAGACCAATTTGAGACTTTTAAAAATTTGGATACCAAATTGAAATTTTGACTCCAAAATGGGGACCAAAGTCATGATTAAACCTAAAATAAATGTTTTATTCTCAATCTTACTGTCAATGACCTACAAACCTTCACCTAACTTAGAACAACTCAAATTGGACAATTTAATTGAAACTAGCCCACTTTGTTCAGTATCCCATGTCCAAATAAAGTTTCTAATCAATATACCCACTTGCTGAAAAAGTTTTACAGTACAATTTATAAACTTGGAAGCTATATGATAATAAACTCACAATCACATAATTGACCACTGAATCCCATCCATCATGTTCAACATACGACCTTTCCAACAAGCCAACTTCTCCTAACGTTGTTTCCAAAAAAAATCCAATTTTTGGAGCCCCTACGAAAAGGGACACATCCAAATAATTAAAAGGAATTGTCCCTTTATTGTAAGAAAAAGACCTTCTTAATACATCTTTCATATAGGAAAGAGATGAATCAACAATGTAAAAGTAACTTATAACAGGATTAACCGACTAATAAGAGAAATTCTCATATAGTTGCAAGAAAACTTTATGGTGTGTTTGGATGAGGTAATTCAAGAGGGTGATTCATTTATGTGGAGCATTTGAAGTTCTTCGCAATGAAATACTTTGTTTGGATAGAGAAATTAAAAAGCATTTAAAATGCATGCATTTTTTTGAAGTATTTTAATTAGCTAAATTAGAAGAAATTCAAATACCCTAACCTTGTGTTTGGATGGAGCATTTCAACAATGCTTAGAAATTGAAATGTTTTGCATTTGAATTGCTTGCAATTAAATTTCATTCATTTTTTAAATAATTTGTTTGGATAAGGAAATTAAAATACCTTACATTTCAATTTCTTGTATGGAAAAAAATTTTGAATTTATTGTGAGATAAAATTTAATTTTAACAATATTTATTTTAGGCTTAATTATGTTTTTAGTTCATGATACATTTAGAAACATGCTCGACAACCCAGATGGGTCGGGCAGACCCAACTACACAACCAGATTGGTTAGACCCGATGACCAACCCGAGCTGGAACGACTGGGAAGCCCAAACAAGCTGGGTGGCCCGATGATCTAGAGGCCTAACGGCCCATACTGCACGCTTGTGCCGTTAAGTTCGTCAATATTGGCCTAATGCTCCAGATGGGCCCGACGACCCAAACGGGCTCGACGATCAAGATGGGCCCGACGACCTGGACGGTCCGACGACCTGGACGAGCCCGACAATCCAGATGGGACCGGATATCCAAATAGGTCTAAATACTCGGACGAGTCCAAATACCCAAACGAGCCCATACACCTAGACGAGCCCGTACACCCAGACGAGCCCGAAGACCTAGACGGGTCCAACGACTAGGATGGCCCGAGGACCTGAACGGGCCTATGGACCCGGACGAGCCTGACAACTCGACACGTTCGACGACCCGGACATGCCTGATGACCTAGACGACTTGGACACGTTCGACGACCTAGACATGCCCGATGACCTAGACGGGCCCGAGACTCGAACGGGCCCGACAACTCGTACGTGCCCTTTCAAATCGTCGGGTCCGTCCGGATATTTTGGCTCGTACGAGTCCTTGGGCCCGTCTAGATCGTTGAGATTGTTCGTGTCATCGGGCCGTCCGGCTCATCGTTCCTGTCCAGATCGTCGGGCTCGTCCGGGTTGTAGGGCCTGTCTACATCGTCCCGCACTTCCGGGTCGTCGGGCCCAATGATTTGAAAGGGCCCATCCGGGTCATCGGGCTCGTCCAGGTTGTCTGGCCCGTCTAGGTCGTTAGGCCCGTCCGGGTCATCGGGTCCGTCTGGATTGTCGGGCCCATTTGGGTCGTCAGGCATGTCCAGTTCGCTAGGCCCGTTTGGGTCGTCGGGCACGTTCGGGTCGTCAGGCCCGTCTGGGCCATCGGGCACATTCGGGTCGTCGGGCACGTCCAGGTCATCGTGCCCGTTCGGATCGTCTAGAATGTGAGGTTGAGTGGGAAGAATTTCAAATTCCACCTATTTTGAGGGTATTTGAATTTCTACTAATTTAGCTAATTGAAATCCTTCTAAAAAATGCTTGCATTTGAAATGCTTTTAAATTTCTCTATCCAAACAAAGCATTTCATTACAAAGAAATCTAAATTCTTCAAAAAAATGAATTGCTTCATTAAAATACTCTATCCAAACACACTCTAACCTTGTGTTTGGATGGAGCATTTCAACAATGCTTAGAAATTGAAATGTTTTGCATTTGAATTGCTTGCAATTAAATTTCATTCATTTTTTAAATAATTTGTTTGGATAAGGAAATTAAAATACCTTACATTTCAATTTCTTGTTTGGAAAAAAATTTTGAATTTATTGTGAGATAAAATTTAATTTTAACAATATTTATTTTAGGCTTAATTATGTTTTTAGTTCATGATACATTTGGAAACATGCTTGACAACCCAGATGGGTCGGGCAGACCCAACTACACAACCAGATTGGTTAGACCCGATGACCAACTCGAGCTGGAACGACTGGGAAGCCCAAACAAGTTGGGTGGCCCGATGATCTAAAGGCCTAACGGCCCATACTGCACGATTGTGCCGTCAAGTTCGTCAATATTGGCCTAATGCTCTAGATGGGTCCGACGACCCGAACGGGCTCGACGATCAAGATGGGCCCGACGACCTGGACGGTCCGAAGACCTGGACGGGCCCGATGACCTGGACGAGCCCGACAATCCAGACGAGACCGAATATCCAGACAGGTCTAAATACCCGGACGGGTCCAAATACCCAAACGAGCCCGTACACCTAGACGAGCCCGTACACCCAGACGAGCCTGAAGACCTAGACGGGTCCAATGACTAGGATGGCCCGAGGACCCGAACGGGCCCATGGACCCGGACGAGCTTGACGACTCGACACGTTCGACGAACCGGACATGCCCGATGACCTAGACGACTTGGACACGTTCGACGACCTGGACATGCCCGATGACCTAGACGGGCCTGAAACTCGAACGGGCCCAACAACTCGTACGTGCCCTTTCAAATCGTTGGGTCCGTCTGGATATTTTGGCTCGCACGAGTCCTTGGGCCCGTCTAGATCGTCGAGACTGTCGGTGTCATCGGGCTCGTCCGGGTCGTCGGGCCCGTCTGGGTCGTCGGGCTCGTCCGGGTTATAGGGCCTGTCTACATCGTCCCGCACTTCCGAGTCGTTGGGCCCAATGATTTGAAAGGGCCCATCCGGGTCGTCGGGCTCGTCCAGGTTGTCTGGCCCGTCTAGGTCGTTAGGCCCGTCCGGGTCATCGGTTCCGTCTGGATTGTCGGGCCCATTTGGGTCGTTAGACCTGTCTGGGTCATCGTGCCTATTTGGGTCGTCAGGCCCGTCCAATTTGCTGGGCCCATTCGGGTCGTCGGGCACGTTCGGGTCGTCAGGCCCGTCTGGATCATCGAGCACGTTCGGGTCGTCGGGCACGTCCAGGTCATCGTGCCCGTTCGGATCGTCTAGAATGTGAGGTTGAGTGGGAAGAATTTCAAATTCCACCTATTTTGAGGGTATTTGAATTTCTACTAATTTAGCTAATTGAAATCCTTCAAAAAAAAATGCTTGCATTTGAAATGCTTTTTAATTTCTCTATCCAAACAAAGCATTTCATTACAAAGAAATCTAAATTCTTCAAAAAAATGAATTGCTTCATTAAAATACTCTATCCAAACACACTCTAAAAAAAGATGGAATTTAAAATTCTTCTCACTCAACCTCACACTTTGGACTCAACCCCAAATGGACCCGATAATCCCGACAACCATGATAGGTTGGGCTGGCCAGACGATCCGGATCGAACCGACCTGACAACACAAATAGGTCGAGCAGGCCTAACGACCTAGACGGGTCAGGTGAGTCCGACGACCCAGATGGGTCAGACGGGCCCGACGACCCATACGAGTCAAGCGGGCCCGACAACCCAGACGGCCCAGACAGACGGGGTGACTTGATGACACACACAAACACACACACACATACATATATATATATATATATATATATATATATGTATATATATATATGTATGTATATATATATATATACATACATATATATATATATACATACATATATATATATATACATATATATATATATATATATATATATATATATATATATATATATATATATATATATTTTAGATATTATTTTTAACTAATTTTAGTAGCATTTGATTCCACATTTTAAGGTATCCAAAATGAACATATGATTGTTTGGATTTGAAGTTCTCTACTATATTTTACGATTTTTATAAGTTAAGACAAATTTGTTAAAATTTTATAAAGGAACTCATGCCGATTAGATTTTGTATGAATTAATTTAAATTTTTGTAACTGGAATTATGAAATTAATTATAACTCATTATTAGGCCCACGTTTTCTTGAATTTGTAGGTTCTATAAGGCCTAAATGTGCTTAGATTAAGGAGACAAACATTATTTACTAAATTTCAAAGTTTTAGTTTTCATTTTTCATTTTTATCATTCACTCCATCTCTAGTTTTTTTGTTATTTAACAGTGGATAATTAAATATCTAAGGATCAATTCACAAAATTAAAATAAGACAAGTTGAATTGAGTTTTACACTTGTAGTTTTTTATTGTAAGTTTGTTTTCTCTTCTCTAATTTCGGTACTGTTCTTTGTGATATCAAATTGGACTTCTACTCTTAAAACTCAATTTAGAAATTGATTGAATCTTATTTTAATAACTAAATTTGAATTTGATTGAATGAAATTTTTATTTAATTCGTTTAATACTAAATTGATTAATTAAATTTTTCCGGTGCTGAAACTTGAATATAAGTCTTTAGAGAGAGTTGTTTGGTTATTGAATTTATCACTTGATCAATTTTATTTTTTCTTGATTTCACGTTTTGATTTCTAATTTCTTTTTCCAACTTGCACTCTATGTTTTCAAATTCTTTAATTGTGCATTATATATCAAAATATAAAGAATCTTAATACTTTTGATTTCACGAATCACACCGAAAATTATGAAGACATCAAGTATTCACGCCGAGAATATCGATCATGTGAATAAAATTTTGCAAATGGTCTAATAGCTACTCGAGTAATCTTCCAATAAACAATTGATAACCTTGAATATCATATTATTAAAACTATGTTAACATCGCAAAATCAGTTTGATAAAATGAGATTTACCCTATTTACATAATACAATTGATTATATTTCAAGTCAATACAATTTCTTAATCAACATTTCATTATTTTTAAATTTATTACATGATAGTAAGATATTATATGAAAAAAAGTAACTTAGTGGAGGTGAGGAAACATTTTCATTTGGGTCAACTAGGATCCTGGAACATGTACCGCCAAAGTCAAACACAGGTTGTGTGAAATAGGATAGGTGAGGCAAAAAAGTTGACCTCAAGAATTTGGGAAAAGACACCCAACTATTCAGATTTCAGCTATTTATAATGTGTAATCTACCATGAAGTTAAGTTGATTTGGCCGTTTTGCAACACCACATGACATTGGAGTGAGATCCATATTATTCCACGACTCACTTCCCTCCCTATATATATAAATACCCTTAACTCCAACCATTCTCCCAACAACAACTACCCTATCACATTTCACATTTCACATTCACCACATTAATTCCCTTGTTGTTTTTAGCCACAATGGGTCTGAAGTTTACACATGCAGTGATGATAATAGTTATAATGAGTGCTTCAATGTTTTCAGTGAGCATGGCCAACAAGGATTGGTTCCCTGCTTTCAACTACACTGATTGGTGGTCCAGATTTGGGAATCATCAACAAAACAAAACACAGCAACAACCAAGGCAGATTGTTGTGGGTGGTTCTGAGCATTGGCACTTTGGCTACAACTACTCTGATTGGGCTATCAAGAACTTCCCATTTTACCTCAATGACACTCTAGGTCAGTTATGTTATCCTAACTCATTGAAATATGCTAACAAATGAGCATGGATTGATTGAATTCGTTATGCAGTGTTCAAATATGATGCTCCAAATGCCACCACTTTCCCACACAGTGTCTACATGTTCAAAAACTATGGCAGCTTCTTGAAGTGTGACATAAAAAAGGCTAAGATGTTGGCAAGTCCGGTGCAAGGTGGAGGAGAGGGGTTCAAGTTTCTGTTGCAGAAGTGGCAGCCTCATTACTTTGCCTGCGGTGAGAGAAATGGCTTCCATTGCAGCAATGGCACCATGAAGTTTGCTGTCATGCCAATGTTTCGTCCCTTCTGGCCGTGGCCATGATACAATTGCACCACCATTCAAACTTGCTATAGTTTTTTTTTCTTCTTCTTATTATATGTTTTGTCCCAAGTTTTCTTCAAATAAATTATACTGTAGCTTCAACTTGATTGATTTTTATCAAATTTTAATTATTGTAATGCACTTTGGTGAAAGATCATAATCAGCCATAAAGAGTTGTTTGTGTTGTATACTTAGGCCTTTTAAATAAACGTGTCTATTGTAATAATATTAACAACACTTACATTTATTTATTATAAAAAAATATTTTTGACTATTAAATTTTAACAATTTTTTTCACAATTCTATATATTTTTGTGATTTTTCATTTTTTTATTTTTAATATTCAAAACCCAATGTAAATGTGTGCTTAACAATATCTTAAAACACAAATAAATCTATGGTTCCATCTCGTTGATGAGTGTCGCACCAGTGCCAAAACCACAATGGTTTTCCCCAAACCTCAACACCACCGTCGTTGCTTTTCTTCAACCACTCTGTGTTCATCTTCTTCTTCTTCTTCGAACGACGCTCTCGTTGGGGAGAGAGCAATCGCGTACCTAAAACACCAACCTCAAATGCTCCCATCACTCTCTCCTCATTTCACTCCCCAAGCGGCTTCCTACGTTTTACTCCACTCCCAATCCAACCGCGGCATTCTCCTCAGATTCCTCTCATGGGCCCAGGCCCAGGCCCACACTTTCCTCACCCTGCACTGCAAGTGTCTTGCCATCCACATTCTCACCCGCTTCAAGCTCTACAACACTGCGCACTCCCTCGCCGCCACCCTCATCGACCATACCGCCGCCGACCTTTTCCGTCACCTTCATGACACCCACTACCTCTGCAACTCCTCCTCCGTCGCCGCCGCAGCTGGTGCGTTCGACCTCGTCGTCAAATCCCTCTCCCGCCTCGACTTTCCCGACAAAGCCTTGGAAGTCCTCTGCATTTCCACCCGCCACGGCTTCGCGCTCGCCGTCCTCTCCCACAACGCCATCCTCCACGCGCTCCTTCGCCGCCTGCACCGCAAAAACTCCCTCCGCCAAGCCGAACAACTGTTCCGTGACATGATCGGCAACGGCGTGTCGCCGAACGTGTACACTTACAACATCATGATTCGCGGTGTGGTTGACCGGGGAGACTTGGAGAGGGGGTTCGAGTTCATGCGCGAGATGGAGAGGGAAGGGGTTTCGCCGACTGTGGTTACTTACAACACGCTGATCGATGCGTGCTGCAAGAGGAGGAGGGTGAAGGAGGCGATGGTGTTGCTGAGAGTGATGGCGGCGAGAGGCATGGTTGCGAATTTGATTTCGTACAATTCGGTGATCAATGGATTGTTTGTTGAGGGGAGAATTAGTGAGGTTGGGGAATTGGTTGAGGAGATGAGTGTGAAAGGGTTTGTTCCTGATGAGGTCACTTATAATACTCTTGTTAATGGGTTTTGCAAGGAGGGGAATTTCCACCAGGGGTTTCTGCTACTTTCGGAGATGGTTGAGAAGGGGTTGTCACCAAATGTTGTTACCTACACTACTTTGATCAACTGCATGTGCAAGGCTGGGAATTTGGGTCGAGCGATGGAAATTTTTTATCAGATGCGTGTTAGGGGGCTGAGGCCGAATGAGAGGACTTACACAACCTTGATTGATGGTTTCTGCCAAAAAGGATTGCTAAATGATGCTTATAGGGTCCTGAGTGAGATGATCATTAGTGGATTTTCGCCGTCGGTTGTGACTTACAACGCGCTTGTGCATGGATATTGCTTTCTGGGGAGGGTGGAGGAGGCTGTGGGGATTTTGAAGGGGATGGTTGAGAGGGGGTTGTTTCCTGATGTTGTTAGTTATACCACTGTTATAGCTGGGTTTTGCAGAGAGCGGGAGCTGGGGAAAGCTTTTCGAATGAAGGAGGAGATGGTTGAGAAGGGTGTTATGCCTGATGGGGTTACATATTCCTCGCTCATACAAGGTCTTTGTCTGCAGCAAAAACTGGTAGAAGCTTTTGATTTGTTCCGAGAGATGCTGCAGATGGGTCTCCCGCCTGATGAGGTTACGTATACTAGTTTGATTAATGCTCACTGCGTTGAGGGTGAGTTGAGCAAGGCTCTTCGTTTGCACGATGAAATGATGCAAAGGGGCTTTTTTCCTGATGATGTTACCTACAGTGTACTTATTAATGGACTTAATAAGAAGGCTAGGACGAAGGAAGCAAAGAGGCTTCTTCTGAAGTTGTTTTATGAAGAGTCTGTACCAAATCATGTAACATACAATACACTGATAGAAAACTGCAGTAATAGTGAATTTAAGAGCGTGGTAGGTCTTGTGAAAGGATTCTGCATGAAGGGTTTGATGAATGAAGCGGATCAAGTTCTTACGACAATGCTTCAGAGGAATCATAAGCCTAATGCAGCAATTCAGAATTTGATAATACACGGACATTGTAGAAGTGGAAATGTTCACAAGGCATATAAGATGTATACTGAGTTGGAACATTATGGTTTTGTTTCTCATACAGTGACTGTACTTGCTCTCGTGAAGGCACTATCTAGGAAAGGGATGAATGATGAGCTGAGTCAGGTATTGCAAAATGTATTGAGGAGTTGTAAGCTTAATGATGCTGAGGTAGCTAAAGTACTTGTTGAGGTTAACTTTAAAGAAGGTAACATGGACGCTGTTTTGAATGTGCTAACTGAAATGGCCAAGGATGGCCTGCTACCTGACGGTGGGATGCATTCATTTGCTCCCGGAAGAACCTAATGTGTTTCATCTTCTGCGCTGAACTATGCTATGTATGCTGAAATTAAAATGGATCCTTCTAGCTTACACCTAGCATGTTTGGCTTGGACTTACAATGTGAGAATGAAACCCTACCTGGGAAACTAATTTATCATATTTTTTTGGCGCTCCACAATTATCAGAGACCACCATCTTGGACAGGTAAATATCTCCTCTATCTGTTTTCTCAATCAATTCCTAAAACAAAATTTACTTGTGAGGTGTTTCTTTCAATTGTGTATTGTTTTTCGTTTCCAATTTCCTTCCCAGAACGTGTGAATTTTTTTACATCAAAAAGTCATTTCCTTGTTTATAACACAAAATATGTCAAAATAATTCATAATAATACAAGTCCATTCTTATTCTTTCATGTGATTCAAACAACCAAATGTGGCCTTTTTATTTTGGGCTTTTTAATTCTCAAGCATGAAGTAACTTGCTTTCTCAAAAAAGGACATTGTTGTGAATTTCTTGGTGTGTATTTCAAATTACTGGTTCTTATTATCGCCAATTTACGTAATTTCAATTTGTTGGACTTTATTATTTATGTTTCATGAATGGGTGCTGCTGAATTCAAGAAAGCATAATCTGTGCATGGTATGCCTTTTATTTTAGCATTCGAATTGTAAATTTGAATCTTAGATTCTTTGCAAAGCCACACGAATAAGATGCTTTTAATTGTTTAACTCCATCTATCAGCCAGGATTAGGTCATTTGAAATTTCCCTTCCTGTTTTTTTATATTAATGATGTAATGGTTCTCCAGCTTCCTCTCCTTTTTGATAGGTTGTGCTATAAGTGATAATGACTTGCGGTGAATGATATTTTAAATCTGATTTGTAATATATTTGTCTTGTACCAGAATTGGATTGGCGGTGATTGCTGATGTTCTTAAAGTGTTGTATTACATTATCACTAAATTAGAGACAAGGCGCTTTTTATTTGTTGCAAATCACCCACTGGAGATGAAATCTCGTGTGCTACTTGGTAAATCAAATGAGGTTCTCATGGAAGGAATCTTGGGCATTGGGAGGAATCTTTTAAACAACCATTGCCAGAGGCTTTTACAATGAAATCAGTCAAAACCTGGGAGGTAAAAGTTTCATTGCAAAAACTAAGTGTAATTTGGACCATGGTGAGGGTAGCGGCAGAGCTTATTTGCAAGAAAAGTTTCCAGACATCTTGAAAACTAGAAGGATGAATTTGCATAACGTTGAACTGGGAAGGACTATAATAAGGGGAAGTATCCTATCGGAAAGGCTTTGGTCATCTGTGTGGAGGTCACGAACGGTTTGGTCCAGAGAATATATTTATTGTCGCAACTAGAGAAAGAATATTTGCTGAATGTTGTTTAGGAAGAGAGAACACACACACAAACACTTATACATAGAATGTAAGAAATGGAAGAAGGCACAATCTGTTGAGATTTTCATCTGGCATGTTTAAACTAGCTGTTCCAACAGCAAATTTTATTTAACTCTGTCGTTGCTTACATTGGAAGCCTGAAATTAATTCCCCATGATTCCTCATTTATTTAACTCTCATTTTGGGAATAGATATAAGTCATTTCTTTAGGTAAGGACAGAAACTGTTAGACAGATTTTAGATGACAGTAGACTTCCTTTCCAAGTTTTCACCTTTGATGGAAAGGTGATTATAGTGGGGGAAAACATAAAGGAGAAGTAGGGGATAATAGCATTAGTTAAGGGTTGTTTTAGTTAGAAGAGTTAAACTATGGACATAGTTAGGTGGAAAGAATGAAAGGAATTTGGACTGGAAAAGGGACTGTAGTTGCATTTGCAATTCAGGATAGACCCTGAATCTCTCAAGTATTCAGGAATTTTATTTACTATTCTTGTATAGAATTGTTCTTTGTATTGTACCTATGCCGGGGACAGGATTGGGAACTACGGTTCATCAATGAAGATTCATTATTTTGTTCACAAGCTGGTAGAACTGTATCAAAATCACAGAAAGTAAAAATGCTGAGATAACTGATATTGCATTTTTCATGTTAAGATAACTGATATATGTTCGTAACAAATTTAGCCTTTCCCAAAGGTAAAAATGCTGTAGTTTTCATGTATAATATATTTAGTTGCTAAAATTTTACTTAAATTGATTGTTCAATCATCAGATATAGCTTTCTGCATTATGCCTTCTGAATATGTGAGTTAACAGATAGACAAGTGTTTCAGTTTAACTAATGTCTTTAAGGGATGATGCATGTGATTTACATAAACAGTTTTCTAATATTTTTGTTGAATTTTACACTGAATGTACTTTTGGTACACAAATTATACTGAGGTAAAAAAATCCAGGGTAGAGAAAACCTTAGTCTTCTATTTTGTCAAGGTTCTTATATTTCCTTATTTTTGTCTTCTATTTCGCTTTTTAATTTTTTATTTGGCTTAAATACTTTTTTGGTCCTCATTTTCGTAATGTTTGTTCCGAATGGTCCTCATTTTTACCGAATGTTTAGAATGATCTTCATTTTCGCAATTCGTGTTTTATTTGGTCCTTTTTTTCTGTAATGCCGTTTAAATCATTAACGGAACATTGTACATGTAGCACGATTTGTATTAGGGTGTATTACGTGTACTGTACAGTGGCTTAATTAGATATTTGGGGATAAATAAGTGAGCTAGGGTTTTGGTAGGGAATGTTTGGGCAGTTGGTGAGTTTTGGCAATCTTATTCCTCCATTCCCAATTGGTATTGCTGTAATCTTCTTCTTCTTGCAATTGGGTACAATCTATTTTTATTTTTGTGTTAATAATAAATTGGTTTTAGTTTTTGGTTTATTGATTTACAGAGTGGTGGTTTCAATAATGTGGGCTGCAACTTTTTCAAATGGTGGTGTTGATGAAAAGGATGTCATCATCATGACACAAATGAGGTAGATTAATGATTTGGAGAAGTCATTGAAGGTTGCTGAGAAGAGGTTGCAATTAGTAATAGGGTTCACTTGAGTTGTTATTGTATTATTCGTACTGTTTTTGTGTGTAATCTTTTAAAGTCCAATCTATTTTGTACTATTGTTAAATGAAGAAATGAATTAGTTTGATTATGTTGATATTAGTCCCAACATGTTCAAAATGACATCTTAATCTGAACATTGAAGTAAGTGAAATTGATTTAAGTTTGGAAAAAATTAAATTGATATAAGTCTGGAAGAAGTTAAATTCATAACATTAATTCATCCTCATCAAAATGCACTACATCAATGTTTGGAAAAAGTGAAACTGAATGAAGTTTAAGGGAAGTCAAAATGCAGTACATCAATAATGAATTCTATATCAGAAATTCTAAAAAATGACTAAGACGTTTGTAGCTGCTATCATGGCCTCCTCCAAATCTGTAATTTCATCCTAAACTGCTGAGATGGTTCTTCTAGTGTTGGTAGTGGTGTTGCTTGACTCTCAACAACTTCATTCCTTGGTGGTTGAGTTGTTTGAGTTTCAGCAGTTGGTGCATTCTCAGCAGTTTGGGCATCTAGTGCAGTCTCAACAGGTGTTGCAGTCTGCTCATCCACAAGCTTATCTGGACAATTGTTCCTGTTATGTCCAATCTGACGGCATATGCTACATTTTTTTCTATGACCTCCTTTGCTGATTTGTGTGTTATCCTTTCTCAACTCCCACTCTTCCAACCTTCTTTTTTTCTTGGGTCTTCCTGGTAAGATTCTCTTATGTGGTGGATGGACGTCAGGGTAGGGAGTTCTTTCCCATAAGACTTCACCATTGACTTGGAAAGATGATGGATTGATATATTTCTTCATAGGTGGATCTCCTGAAACAGATTAGTATGAAGTCCTCAGCATTGACATTGATGAAATTCATTGCTGCAATAGCATGGCAGCAAGGGATAGCAGTCAGAAGCCATTTCCTACAGCTGCAATGTTGAGCATCCACATTCACTGTGTACTTATCTCCAACCATGGATATGTGCCTCACTTCAAATATCTTTTCTCCTGACCAGCTGCAAATATCATTACACATATCAGTACACGAATAAGTTGATTGTGTTAAAAAAAGACAAAAACCTAACCTTGGGATCCAATATTTGGTTAACTCATTTTCCTTACGTAGTCTGTCAAGGACCTTTGGGCAAATGTTTCCTTCAAAAGTTGTAACCTTTTTTCTCTTGGTGACCCACCTTTCCATTAAATAAACTCTGATTTCCTCGAGCATGGTGATTATGGGTTTGCCTCTTGCATCCACTATGACACTATTAAAAGCTTCACTCATATTGTTGACAATTGTGTCGCATATGGCTCGATCACTAAATCTAGACTTGGACTAGAACCTGCATAAATAATAGCGTCAGTATTGATATCAGGTATTTGTACAGAAATCAGGTATTTGTATAGAAATCAAGTATTTATACACTACCTTGGAGGTATAACAATAAGGTATCTGTAAGCATCAATATTTAACTCTTTAATTGTTAACATCACTCTTTCCCAAAATTGTTGGGTGTGTGCTCCTAGCAGCCTTCCACATGAGTATCTTTAATTTTTGGCCAGAGAGTCTTTCTGAAATTTGCATACAGATGCCTCATGCAAAACCTGTGCTCAATAGTGGGTAATATGTCCTGAATGACAGGCACTAATCCATATGCAATGATAAGATTATTAGTACTTACAACATTAAACAAAAATTAATAAATTGAACATATATTAAACATACCTTTTGTTGGTCAGACATAAAGGTCATTGTCCTACACACGTCAATACCTCCAAGATCACCAATAAGCAATTCCAAGAACATGTCCAAGTTTCTTTATTTTCAACTTCCACAACAGCATACACTAAGGGCAGTAACTGATCATTAGCATCTCTACCCACAACACTCAACAACTCACCTTCGTATTTTCCTTTTAAAAAACAACCAAGAGCAAACACAACCCAGAAAACCCTGAACCCACTTATCTCGTTGATGATGATTAACTAGAAAATTGAAATGAAGAGTGCAACTGCAATCCAATGATGAAATGACAAGTATTAGTTGCTTCCTCTGCAAATCTGAACTCAAGAAAGACGAAGATAAAGAAATTTCCCTAATTGCAAAATTTCCCGTAAATTGAAAAATTAACGTTAATTAGCCACCTGTACAGTACACGTAACACACCCTAATACAAACCGTGACACCTGTACAATGTTCCGTTAATGATTTAAACAGCGTTACAGAAAAGGACCAAATAAAACACGAATTGCGAAAATGAGGACCATTCTAAACATTCGGTAAAAATGAGGACCATTTTAAACATTCTGTAAAAATGAGGACCATCCGCAACAAACACTATGAAAATGAGCACTAAAAAGGTATTTAAGCCTTTATATTTTAAAACAAACATATTTGGTTGGCAGATGATAAGCACATGCATTGACAATTTTATATATTTTAAAGGTCATTCGTGTAAGTGGCTTCAGCTTGCATAAGCTACAATATTTTATATTTTGTGATGTGAGATATTTTATAAATAGGGTTAAATATGTTTTTGGTCCTTTAACTTTCAGTGAATTTTGGAATTAGTCCATTTCGAAACTTTGAACCAATTTAGTCCTTCATCTTTTGAAATATGTGGATTTAGTCCTTTTAATCAAATTTTGTTAAGTTTATTTGGCATTTCAAGTGCGTTTCACAATAATATTTAACTTAACATTAAAGTAAAAATGTGTCAAACAGTATAAACAACTCCTGAAATGCGTATGAAACATCAAATAAACTTAATAAAATTTGATTAAAAGGACTAAATCTATGTATTTCGAAAGATGAAGGACTAAATTGGTCCAAAGTTTCAAAATGGACTAATTCCAAAATTTACTGAAAGTTAAGGGATCAAAAACATATTTAACCCTTATAAATATTGTGTGAAGCTTTCTAAAATTTACACATGTAGAAAATTCATATTTTACAAATTTTGAGAAAAGAAATCCCATAGAATATAAAAAAAGTTAGGCATGTCACGTAATCTCAGAAGACTTTTATGTTCACAGTTATTCTTAATTCGTTTACGTATTTGAATTTTATTTCTATTTGACTAATAAGTAATGCAACGAAATTAGATTCACTTGAAAAAGAAGAGGAATTAAATCTGCATTCAACATTTAATTTTATGGTAGAAAATATTCTCCAGAAGATGTTTAAAGAAAAGAAAGACTTTATTTAACAAAAGTACAGATATCATAGAATAAGATAGCCTAATACATATTTTACTTATGGAATCGTGTATCTCTTTTTCATCATTATATTTTGGGTTAAATATGTTCTTCAAATTTTAGTGAATTTTTAAACTAGTTCATCTTCAAAATTTTATACCAATTTAGTCCTTCATCCTTAGAAATACATGGATTTAGCCCTTTTTATCAAATTTTTTTAAAGTTTATTTGACATTTTAAACACATTTTATAATAATATTTGAATTAACATTGAAGCGAAAATGTGTCAAACAGTGTAAACAATTCAAATATTATCATAAAATATGCTTGAAATATCAACTTAACAAAATTTAGTTAAAAGGATTAAATTCACGCATTTTTTAAGATGAATGACTAAATTGGTGAAAAGTTTTGAAGATTGACTAATTTCAAATTTCACTGAAACTTGAGAGATAAAAATATATTTAACTCTTATATTTTCGAAACTTGTTGCAAGTGCTTAGTTTTATTTTTCTTCTCTTGCTCAATACCTATTTCTTCTTTTATATTTTAAGAATTTCTGAGCGAAACTTATTAAGTATTTTCTTAATCCATTTTTCCTTTTCTATCATTAAATTTTAAATTATAGTGATATTTTGAATATGTTACGAAAAAAAACTATTTATCCCTATGTATGAATTGAATTTTTTTCGATGTATCTTTTACGTTCAATTCTTTTGGGACTACTAAGGGATATCAATATAAGATCAAACTTGTGGATCATTTTGTTTCTTCATTAAATCGAATTGAGTTGGATGGAATATATATATATATATATATATATATATATATATATATATATATATATATATATATATATATATATATATATATATATATATATATATATATATATATATATATATATATATATAATTTTCTAAATGTTAGTTAAATTGAATCAAGTTTACTTAGATTGTGTTTGCATCCATTGATTTCTTGTGGGGAGGGATTTGTAGTGATGAATATGCAAGAAGATGATGTTTCTATCTAAGGATTTGTGAGTGAGGAAGATCACAGATTTTAGGGGTAAAAAAATGGGTCAGTCTAACCCGTTTTCGCCTGCCCCACCCTTGGCTAGGGATGGCAACGGGGCGGGGACGAGTTTCACTATCCCATACCCATTCCCGTAAAAAAAATTCATTCCCATCTCTATACCCAAATCCAACGGGTATCAAACTTTTGTCCCATCCCCATCCCCACCGGGTAACGGGTGTAATCTCATACCCATACCCATACCCGTTTTCTTACTATTTTAATATTAATTTTAATTAATTTTTATAAAAAATTACGATAAAGGAAACATAATATTATTAAATATTCAATATTAGGAGTATGGTTGTTTCTTCGATATCAAATACTTTGAAATAAATTATAATTGTTTACATTTTAGATTATAATACCAAATAAAATTTGATGAGAACCAAAACATTTATTAAATTTGCAAACATTAATGAAACCTAGTTGATAAATTTTAAGAATATTTTTTTAAAAATATAAAAGGAAAAAATTATTTTTAAAAAAATATAAAAGGAAAAAATATTTAAATTAAAATATATTTTAAATGTTTGTTTACTTCAATTTTTTAAATTATAGTGAATCTATTTTTTATACACTAATAAAAGTTATAATACATCACTTGATCAAAATGACGCAAAGAACAAATAATAAACATAATAATAAAATTTTAACATAGATCTTGTATCTTTTGAACCACAATATATGTTTGATGGTGGTAAAAAAATATTAATGGTAATTACATTAAATTTTTATATTGTAGTAAATAAAAATTATTTATACAATTATAGTGAAAAAATTAAAGTATGATTGTAATGAGTTAGAAAATAAAAAATAATTAGATAAAATTTATCGAAATAGTATTCTACATGATGAAAATAAACAAAAAATAAAAATATTAAAAAATTAACAAATGTGTGTCTTATAAACAATTTGGAGACTATTGGAAAGAATCACACAAAGGAAAACAAATATATAATTAACGGTATGATAAGATGAAAAATATCTTAGAGATCTAAGAAAATTTTCAAATATCAACATATATATTCAATGGTTGATAAAAAAATGACGCAAAAAATAAATAATAAACATAATAAAATTTTATTATAGATCTTGTATCTTTTAAACTCCAATATATGTTGGACGGTGATAAAAAAATATTTATGACAATTACATTAAATTTTTATATTGTAGTAAATAAAAATTATTTATACAATTATAATGAAAAAAAATTAAAGTATGATTGTAATGAGTTACAAAATAAAAAATAATTAGATAAAATTTATCGAAATAATATTCTACATGATGAAAATAAACAAAAATAAAAATATTAAAAAATTAACAAATGTGTGTCTTATAAACAATTTGGAGACTATTGGAAGGAATTGTACAAAGAAAAACAAATGTATAATTACGAGTATGATAAGACGAAAAATATCTTAGAGATCTAAGAAAACATTTTTCGAATATCAACATATATACTCAATGGTTGAGAAATAACAAAAATTGTTTTAGCGAAATAAAAGAGTTCAAATGAAACAAAAATTAATAATAATAGATAAGGAATTTTTTTTATATTACCTAGTAAATGAAATGTTTATCCTATTAAATACTTAAATTGAGAGTATTAAAAATTTTCATGTGAACGAAAAATATACAATAAATAAAAATATTAAAAAATAATAGAAATATTCAAATGTTAGACATAATTTTTTTTTTAATTGACATACATCATTTTAACATAATTACATAAATGTTATGATAAAATAAAAGATATGCTGGAGATGCGAATGAGTTTCATGACAAACCAAATATTTAGAAGAAATAAAAAATAGAGAGAATATATATATATATATATATATATATATATATATATATATGTAGGGTTACTTAATTAATTGTGAATATTTTAATAATTTAAAGGAGGATGGAGATATGGTGGGGACGGGTATTATGGCGGGGATATATTCATCCCCATCCCCATCCCCATGCCCAATCGAAAAAATCGGGGATTCCCTATACCCATACCCATACCCGGTCAATGCGGGGATTCCCCATCAAAACAGGGACGGGTTCGGACAATACCCATGGGGACGGGTTTATTTGCCATTGTTGGTAGGGGGAGCTACTTCACCTATGAATGAAGAATGATTTTGATGATGTCTACTGGTTTAGAATAAAACATAGCTTGGTCTAGTTAGGATATGCATTAGGCAAATAGCTTCTCTTTATCAAATGTATTTTAGGCCTGCTGTGTAATCTTGCATATAATTAGTTTTTTAACTAATGGATTAGCTGTGAGTATGGCACAAAGGAAGTGAAAATATACTCACGGTAATCGATTAGGTAAATTGCTAATCAATTAGTGACAGCAAAAATCTTTGTATAAAAGCTGTTTTTAGAATCTGTTTTGGGACAGGAGAAAATTGATTGATCACACAGTTTTCCATCTGAAAGAGAGCCCTCTGAGAGTCACAGAGTTTCTGAACATTCTGGAAGATCACTCAAGTGAAGATCCAAGAAGATTGATAGTTGACTCTACTATGATGGGTCTTGCTTGAATCAAGGAGCATCTTGTCAAATCTGCACAACATAGATGTATTCGTTTCTTGATTTTGTTTATTGTATTTCTGATTACAGTTGCTTCAGTGTTTGAAGTGTAGGCCTAGGTGCAATTGGGTGGATGCATTGCTCCTAGGGGAAGTTCTTGATTGGTAAATTAAGTTCTTGGGTTTTGAGGGTCTAGAATTATATAGGTGTGCTTGTAATTCTTGAATCCTATCTGTTTAGTGGAATCCTCCTAAGTGTGTTACTTAGGAGAAGACTGGATGTAGATTCGCCTTGAATCGAACCAGTATAAATTGTGTGTCTTGCTTCTTTCTTCTCTCTCATAATCTTTCTTGATTGATTTAAACAGTTCATTAACCCAGAACTGTGAAATTAATTAATTGAGCTTTAAAACCTAAAGATTCATTCAAGATTCATCTTAAACCAGATAAAAACCTATTAATCAATTCAGATCCCTTTGTGGTTAAGATAATTAGACATATCTGTTTTTAACAGCCATCTCTACCCTTGGCTCCTAAAAACGTGCTAGGCCAGGTTGAACCGTCATTGAAAATCAAGTCAGAAATTGCAATCTGTCCCGTTATAGGACGGGTTGACCCGTCATTTTTTTAAAAATTTTTAAATTTTTAAATTTTTAAATTTTTTTAAAATATTTATTTATAAATTTGTTTATATACATATACTTATAAATAAATATTTAGAGCATATTTAATCATATAAATATTTTCTAAGCTTTTAATTAATCAATTAATATCTTTAATTGGATAAATTAAAATAATTATTATATTTGCATGTTAAATTACTCTATTATAACCAATATTTAGAACTTAGTTTGTAAGTGTCAATGATTTAAATTATAATAGTATTGTATATTTACATTTATACAAAAATATAATAAAAATTTATTTTCTTATTTAATTTAAAAAAAAATTAAAACAGACAAGTGGGCCAAGGGCGGGCTGACCCTCCTTTGGCCCGTTAGTTTAACGGGTTAGACAGGCTGGCCAAAACAGGCTGGTATCTTGAAAACTCCAACCATGCCCGCCCTTTTCTTGGCAGGCTTGCATGCCATGCTTACTTTGACACCCCTAGTGGATTTACAAGATAATATCCTGATACCATCTCGCCAGAGTGGATGAGATTTGGGGGATAACTTACTTTTTTACCATAATTTTTGAGATGTTGGTGCGTGGTTGTTGATTTTGAGAAAATCTATTCCATAATTGGTTATATATATATATATATATATATATATATATATATATATATATATATATATATATTAGAACTATATACACATAATTTGGACAAAACAAAACAAATTTTGAAAGGTAGTATGGATAACAATAATTTGGACAATTTGAAATCATAGAAATGAAGTATTATTTATGCAAGGTAAAGTTGATGCAAAAGAGATTTTTACCATGACACAATTAAATGTTTGGTTATGGATCAAACACAAAATGTCAACAGTAACATTCTCATAGGTAGATTTGTGTAAGTGTCCCTTAGAATATTTAAAATCTGTTTGAGCCACATATAAGGGAACCGAGAGAGAGAATAGAGACCATGTATGAGGTTGGGTCATGTGTGAAGACATTAAAAGCTAGTGTCTTAGAAATAAGTGCACACTTGAATATAGTTTGAGAAACATGTAGAAAAGGTTGTAGCATAGTTTGTGGGAAGAGATAATAGTGGGTATATATACGAAACATTTATAAGATATGTGGGCTGCTAGTGGTGTTTTCTTCTGTGCAGTTGCGGTATAAGCAACTATTAAGGTGGAATAATCATAAAGGAAGAAAGGCAAGAAGTAGTGCAAATGGAGTAGCTTAAACAATTTATATATACAATTAATTGAAGCAAATGATTAGGGAAACGGTACAAGCTACATTGGATAAAATCAATATGATACTAGAGTTATTGAAATTTCTAAGCCTATGACATGAATATCATCATGCTAGAATTCTTCTATGTTGCTACAGTTTATGAGCTTTTATCCTATTGGGTTGTGTACTATAGAAGCTGGACAAATTGCCAATAAAAGACCCGTAAACAACAACACAACCAGATACGTAGCGGCATAACAAAAATATGTACCCATAAGACCATACATAGTGGCATAACATAAATATATACTCCTAAGACTAAAAAAGTTGGGTACTTCCCAGATCAATAAAAGGCTAGGACGCTAACTATATCCCACATGTACTTAAGGTCGCCTATATAGTGGCAAAACCAGTCAACCATTCGGAAATATCAACCAAAAAGGAGAGAAGATACGAATGTTAGACCAAATACACCAATAGATGACAAGTAAACAGATAGAGAAATATAATATGCCAGTATGTTGGCAAACCTCCTTTAACTTGGGCAAAAACAAAGCAGAACTTAATGAAGTATGTCTAAAGGGAACTAGGCTTACAACGCATGCCCAATTAAGTTTGGTCAAACCCAATAAAGCTTAGTCAAAGCCAATTAAACCTAGTCAAAGCCCAAAGCTTGAGCCCATAATTAACTAGTAATATGCTACAAGGATAATTAATTCTCTATAAATAAAGGTGGATCCAAGTAATTAAAGGTACATAATTCATTAGCATCCTAATATGAGTTTTGACTTTGAGAGTTTTTTGCTGACTTGATTGTCGGAGTCCTTTCTGCAAGTACACCCCATTTGTTTCAAAGCTTGTACAAGGAAACCAATAGAAGACCTAACTGACAAGATTGTGGAGTATCCATTCACGGAATCCAAAGACTGCAGTAAGATAAGGTTTGAGCCTCATAATAACTTAATATTATCCATGCAGGAACATGTTGTATCCCTAGCTAGATGCTTTAGTAGGGTAAATAATGATTTCAATTTTTACTATCTCAAACTAAATCGTTGAGTCTATTGTATACAATTAGTGTAATGGTTTAGAGTACCCCAAGTACTTTACTATAAATATAAAAATTCATTGTTGGTAAAAAAAAAACTATGTACACATGATCATGCTTGTGAAATAAATAAACTTTTATTATCAAAAGATTAACTTATTAAAGCTAGGGAGTGGATAAGACTCTCAACTGTATGTTTAAAATAATTTAAATCAGTGAAGTTTATTCTATCTTAATCATAATAGAGAAGTTTTTTAGGTCTAGAAATTGGGTTAATTTTCGTAATCTTTGAAAGAAAAAAGAAGAAGAGAAAAACGTGTTTACATATTTACTGAGTTATTTTAGTAAAATTAGACATTCCATTTTATTCATTGTTGGATTGAACTAAAATTTTGACAGAAGGATTGTGGAATATAATTCTTCATTTTGACTATTGATATTGTCAATTGAAGATTTGTAGTTGGAAAAATGAATTTCGCATTGTTGCTCTATTCTATGTTTTCCTTTCTTTGTTCTTCAAATTTGAATTACTTTGATGAATCAAGGTAAGATATTGTTTTCTTTCTTTGTCTCCTATGCTTTGAAAGTATACCTGTTAAAACTTTGTATTACTCGTATCAAGGTACACTAAGTATCCTTATTAGTTATAACACCAACAACCCATTTATAGAATAGATTTTATATGATTCATGCAGACATGGCAAATTTAAGTTTTAGTCTTCAATTTTTTTATTCATTTTTATTTTTATAATTAAAATTTTTGAAAATATTACCTATAAGTTAACTTATTTTACACATGAATTTATTTATAAACTACTTTTAATTTATGAAAAAATTAATTTATTTTTTAATTCATTTTAATTTTTCTCTCTTAAAAGTATTTAGGAAACAAATATAGGTCTACATTCAATAACAACTTCACAACATATTCAACTAAACTAAACAAGAATAGTATGATTGGAATTTGTTTTATTTAAAGTGTTTATTTTGTTTCTCTTTCTTTTTATACGCTAATTAATAATATTAGGACGATTGAAAAATAATACTTTATTAATCTACAATTACAAGTACTGATTTAGTCCTTAAATTACAAAAAAATGTTACAATAATAGTTGTTTAGTTTTCAAATATAATTACTAAACAATAATTTTTTTTTCGTTAAATTATAATACATTGTAATAATCAAAAGATATCTAGTAGCAATTTATGGGATCGAAGGATTCTTTATTTTATTTTTTGAAATAAGGATATGTATTCAAAATTTTATATCTAATATATATGATTCACTATAAGAAATGATTGATGTATTACTCTTGGTTGGTTAATTTTTATCTAACTTTTTACGCTTTATTGCATGTTTGCGATGGTATCCATGCTTGACATAATTAGTGATGACATGTTCAAAAGAGAGCGAGTCAAAGACGTGTAATTGAAGTTAAAAAAGTAACAAAAATATAACATGATAACTGAAAAGGTGAAGAGGTTGGTGAAAATATATGACTTTTTTAGAACTTCACAAGGCACAAGAAGTTAGTGCATATGGTCTTCATTTTGAGGCCAAATGATTGAGTCAAATGAGTTATGATAATGGATTAGGCCATGACTTCTTTTCATTCATTCTTTTAATTATTCATTTTTCAACACTATTAGGTATTAATCATCTATCCAAATTGGCATGAACATGACACTGACAAATGTTAATCATGCCCTTGATTTTTTTTTTTAATTATAATTAAAAATTAAGTAATAATATATTTTTTCCTAGAAAACATAATTTTTTTTTATATTAAAATTTGTCTTTTTTAAATAATTTTACATTTACCAATTAGTTCGAATACTTTTAATCTAATAAATTAGTTTATTAACTCAGAACTTATAAATAAAAGGTTTATAATTCAACAACTAATTTATACTACTAAAAAAACTCATATTTCTTGTCAATTTTGTTTTGATTTTTTTTAGGAAATACTTATAAATTTAGTTATGAAATTATTTATAAGAAATTGATGCCAATTTTTTTGTAAAATATTTTGTATAAAACACTTTTCATAACAAACTTTGTAAGAAATACTTACGAAATTTATAATTTTGTAAGAAATAATTACCTACGAAAGAATTACTTGCGAATTAATCTTATAAAAAATAGCAGAAAAAAGTATTTTCTTGTAAATTTTTTTAACAAATTTGGTATAAAAATCTGATGTAATAAGAGAATTTTTAGTAGTGTTATCAACTAAAAACTAACTTATCAACTATGAGTTAACTTATAAGTTAGTTTTGTCAAATACACTCTTATTAAAATATTGATTATGAAGTTAAAAATATTTTTTTATTGAGATATTTTAATTATATTCTCTTGAAGTTTTATGTTTTCTCGTTAATATTGTTTACAAGTTTTATAGTATTATATATTATTAATTAATCTCTCACATTTTAATGCTAGTGTATTAATTTATTAAGAAAACTAAATTCACTAAAAGAAATGCATGCGTACTCTAATTAAAACATTTTTGTTGTATAAGTCATGTATTAATTGAATCATAATACCAAGACATAAGACCTCGATCATGATATAAAAAATAAAATCCAAAATCTTAAATAAGATTTTAGGTCATAAACAATTAAAGGTTAAATATGTTTTTGATCCCTGAAGTTTCAGTGAATTCTGGAATTAGTCCCTCATCAAAACTTTATATCAATTTAGTCCTTCATCTTTCAAAATGCATGAATTTAGTCCTTTTAATCAAATTTTGTTAAGTTTATCTAACGTTTCAAGCACATTTCATGATAGTATTTAAGTTAACATTGAAGCAAAAATGTGTCAAACAGTGTAAATAATTTAAATACTATCATGAAATGCGCTTGAAACATCATATAAACTTAACAAAATTTAGTTAAAAGGACTAAATTCATGCATTTTGAAAGATGAAGGATTAAATTGGTCAAAAGTTTTGATGAGAGACTAATTCCAAATTTCGCTGAAACTTGAGGGACCAAAAACATATTTAACCAAAAAATTAAAAATTATTTCTCTACTTAAAAAGTGTATATTTCTACCAATAACTAAATAAAACTTTAAAAAAAAGACAAGTATTATAAATACAAAAAAAAAATTAACAGATACATGCTTCATATAACTCTTTGGGAACAACATCAATAATAGCCATTAACATTTATAGTACTTAGTACTTGAAATGATGATGAGCAACCTAAAACAATTGAGTATCCATTACATGCATAGCCACATAATTATTGTGTTCATAATGAAAATTTATGATTGTAAGGCATTAAAGATGGTCATAAAATATGGTGAAGGAGACATATTTTCAGATGGGTTCTGCAATGACGTGCTCATGAAGCATCATGCTATTATTTGCTGCTATTTTATTATGCATGATAGTGTTGGACCTCAAAATACGAGAAGACTAAAAGTTAGATGATGAACATTAAAATATATGTGTTTTTTTTTCTTCAATTAATAGCTGTAGACTTTACGTAAACATAGCTTCTCTTGCATGGCTTGGGTTGTAGTTCATGTAGGGATGATATGGAACAATTTTCCCTTTTTCTTGAAAGATAGAACATATTGATTCAAACTTTTTCACTATAAGAAAATATCTAAATAATAATAAATTTTGAAGACAAAGAATAATTAGTCAATGACTAATTTATAATTAAAGATTTGTTAGTATCCAAAATAGTTTTTATTATAAATAAAATATTATAATTGATTTGTAATTAAATTAGTTTTTAATGTTAGTTACTAAAATTTTGGTTACCAAAAGAATGAATGTCTAAATTCGTCTTTAATTAATTAGTGACCAATTTAAACATTATTTCTTTGGTAGTCAAGAAACCTTGCTAGTTAATATTAGAAACTAACTTAGTGACTAATTCACAACCTAATTATATTTTTTTTATTCATAATAGAGTCTATGTTAAGTATCAATAATTTTTTGTTTATAAATTGATATATAAATTAGTTATTATAATGATTGTTTCTACCACATTTAATAGTCCCACATCGCTTAGGAGTCAAGTGTAAAACTTTTATGTAGTTTCAAATTTTTTTTTTCAATTCAAAAAACTACTCTATTATACAGGAACTTATAAGATATATGATTCTCACAAGAGTTTAAGAACTTAGTTGGATTCATTGCAAAGTTCTTTTGATCAATGTTTTCTCATCTCTTACTTCCTTTAATGGTATTTTTGATGATATAGAATTGTCTAGTACAAAGTTTTCTCGTGTCAAAGTCACTTCCCTTTTGTTCTTTTAAGAACATAACTCTTTCTCATTTCTTAAAGGAGCAACTGTCATTAACTTCTAGTATTTTAAAACTTTAATAAAATACTGTAATACCCATATGAAGGGAGAAGTGAGAGAATTAATTTAACAAGTCTAAAATGATCCTGATAACTTTAATATATTTATATTTAGTAATCATCACATTAGAATCTTTACATTAAAGTTATTCTTTAAATTACATGAACTAAATATTAAATTAATATAATTTAACATTCTCCCCTTTGGTTCATGTGATGACTTGAATATCCAATACTAAACTTTAATCATTCATTGGAATTATCAAGTCAACTTTCTTTAATAATTGAATTGGATGATGGATCATGGCGGTTGCAAGCTATTCAACAATATGGTTCCTTCCATGTATCACTAATCATCTGACTCAATTTCACTTTAGTTATACCATAATATGTATCTACTACGCTCAAATGCTCAATAGAGAGCTTTTTTTTTTTTGCTAATAGATAACGCTTTTTAAGCGCTCTCTATTGGAACGATGTTTATTAATAGAGAGCATTTGTAAAAAAAAAATGCTATCTAATGACATCTTATAGACAACACTTGAAGACACAAGCGCTCTCTATGTATTCTTCAAACAGATAATGTTTCCTACAAAAAGTACTCTTAATTAGTGCACTTGTAAACAACACTTGGAGACACAAGCACTCTCTATGTATTCTTAAAAAAGTTTACTTCAATAGATAGCATTATGTCAAACAATCGTTCTGTATTGGTTCAATTATTTGTTTTATAATTTATTTAATTTTTTGTTCATTCCTTCTTATTTAGGTTTTTTCTAAGGTGGTAACTATTTATAGTTACTTCATGAATTTAGTTCATAACTTATGCAATTAATTACATGTTTCACAAGAGAAGTGTGGTTGTAATACAAATTTACAAAATAGTGAAATCAATTTATCTCAAGATGAGTGGATTGTAGCTAGATGTATAATAAGATAATTTGAAACCAATCTATTATCTTTTGTGAATTTTTCACTTACTCTCATATTTTATCTACTTCTTGTTTTTAAGGAACTCATATCTTCTAATCTAGTAGATTCAAGAAAAACTTCATAAATTTGTTGATCGGAAAAAAAAATGTTTAAAGAACTAATTTGTCTCCATGATAGTGTACAATCCACTTTTACTTTCAAAATTATTCATGATTTCTTGAAAATGTTAATTAAAATTTTCTTCAAAAGAAGTATTTAATAGATTAACTATTTTAATTTAGGTAATTTTTTTTATCTATCAATATAATGATGTGTATGTTTGTTAAGTTGTTTCACAATTTTGAGTATTGACAAATGATTTGAATTAGTCTCATGCGTCACATTACCTTGAGTATTAGCGAATGATTAGGTAAAAGAGAAGGAAAATATTAATAAGAAAAGTAGCTCACATGAAAATGATGAATATGAGAAACATTTATATTTTTAAAATCCTAGAGCCGCGAGGCCAAGAAGTTTGTCGGAATCTCTATCCAGTTCGTGGTTGCGTGTGCTTTTGTTGTGGTAGGTCTGTAGGTAGAATGGTTAGTTGAAGCGCTCCTATCGCGTGATATTGTTTGGGGGGGGGGGGGGGGGGGGTGGGGTTGTAAAGGTTTTAATAGGGATGCAAGAAAAAGGTGCGTATATCTCATTCACACTAAAAAAAGAATGAAACTAATACAAGTCTTTTATACATCAGAGAATGACTATAGAAGCAGCTAACAAAAGAAAATATCAGACTTTAAGACAACTGTCATAACAGACGGACAATTGTTTCTGTTTTTGGCTTACAACACTAACATATCCCCATAAGCCAAACACCATCTAGCTAACACTTCTGACACTAATAAGTTGTCTTAATTGACTGAAATGTTCACGCTTCAAAGGCTTCATGAACATGTATGCCAATTGTTTTTCAGAACTGCAATATTCCACCCCCAAGCTTCCCTTGTTGACCTGCTCTCTTATATAGTGAAACTTGGTCTCAATATGTTTGCTCCTCCCACGAGAAGCAGGGTGATGAGCCAAATTGATGGCTGATTTATTGTCAACCAGCAGCTTCACCTTCTCATTTAGCTCAACCTCCAACTCGCTCATCAGCGAATACAACCAAACAACTTGACACGAAGCTTCACAGGCAGCTACATATTCTGCTTCATAGAAGGATAAAGCAACCACTGATTCTTTCCTTGAGCTCCATGATATTGGTGTTGTTCCTAAGAAAAATATGTATCCCGTTGTGCTTCTTCTGTTAAATTTATCACCACACCAGTCAACATTTGAATATGTTGTTAATTTTAGATCTTCACCTTGCTTCTTCTTTGGCAGCAGAATACCAGAGTTGGTTATTCCTCATGCATACCTTAGAACACGCTTGGCTGCATTCATGTGTGATACATTAAGATTCTGCATAAACCTACTAATTAGGCCAACACTGTACTTCTGTATATATGGTCGTGTGTTACATAGATACCTCAAACTTCCAACTATACTTCTGTAAAATGTTGGATCTACAACTTCCTCCTTCGGTTCTTTTTCTAGTCTCAACCCAACCTCTACTGGAGTACTTGTAGAGTTGTTGTTGTCCATTTCAAATTTTCACATCATATCCCACACATACCTTAACTAGTGCATCATGACTCCATCTTCTGTTTCTGTGAATTCAATTCCAAGGAAGTAGCTCAACTTCCCAAAATTACTCATTTCAAACTCAGTTAACATCTGCAACTTAAACTTGTATATAAGTTTTTCACTGCTCCGCGTGACCAAAAGATCACCCACAAATAGACACATCATCAATTTTTATGGTTTTCCCCCAATCTCACAACATTGCGCATATACACCGTGTTCAGAAGCACACTTTTCAAATCCAACCTCACTCATAAAAGCATCAATTCTTTGGTTTACGCCCGTGGAGCTTGTTTGAGTCCGTAGAGAGCTTTTTTCAGCCTGTACACAAGATCAGGTTGCTTACTGTTAACAAATCCTTTTGGCTGAACTACATAAAGTTCTTCTTCCAACTTTCCATTCAAGAATGCCGCCTTAACATCTAGTTTATACATTAGCCAATTGTGTTGTATGGCAATTGAAACCACCAATCTTATTGTTTATGTCCTCGCTACTAGAGCATAAACCTCACCATAATCAATTCCTGCCTTTTACGAGAAGTCATTAGCTAGTAGCCTTACCTTATACCTCACTATATCTCCCTGTGAATTTATTTTGGCTTTATATGTAAGACCCAAGAAATTTAATTAATTAAATAAATAATTAATTAATAAATGCGGGTAGTGGGAGCCTTTATGACAATTAATGCTAGCTTTAATGATGTGGGAAAGTATTAGTTTAAGTGGTTGAGAGTACTTAGGCGTGTTAAGAGGACTTGGGTTCAAGTCTTGTCTATGTCAATTATGTGTTAATTTAATTGTTTATTATTGGTTAAAATATCTTTTTGGTCCTAATTTTCGTCAATTTTGTTCAATTAGGTCCTTTTTTGCTAACACGATTTAAATCATTAACGGTCATGAACAGTGATTGCCACGTGTCACTTCATGGTTTTTTTTATTTTTTTTTGAATTTTTTTGAATTTTTTAAAGTTTTTTTTAAAAAAATTTAAATGTACGCGTGTCAACCCAGTAATGTACCACGTGTCACTTCGTGGTTTTTTTTGAATTTTTTTGAATTTTTTTTGAATTTTTAAATGTCCACGTGCCAACCTAGTAGCGTACCACGTGTCAAAGTCAATGTTCTATATTCAATTTGGTCCTATATTTGTTATTTTTGTTCAATCTAGTCCCAATTTTTGTTAACATTAACCAATTTGGTACCTATCGAAGATGTGATCAAATTTAATTTTTATATCAAAGTTATAATGATGCGAATTTTAATATATTATATAAAAATATTTAATAAAGAAATGTGAATTTTAATATAAAAATTAAATTTGGTTTCAATTTGGAGAGGGACCATGTTGGTTAATGTTAAAAAAAATTGGGACTGAATTGAATAAAAATAACAAATATAGGGACCAAATTGAATATAGAACATTGACTTTGACACGTGGCACGCTACTAGGTTGACATGTGGACATTTTAAAAAATTTTAAAAAAATTTTAAAAAAAAGTCAAATAAAATTAAAAAAAAAATCAAAAAAATAAAAAAAACCACAAAGTGACACGTGGCACGCTACTGGGTTGACACATGTACATTTAAAAAATTAAAAAAATAAAAATAAAAATAAAAATAAAAAAATTCAAAAAAACTACAAAATGACACGTGACAGTCACTATTCATGACCGTTAATGATTTAAATGGTGTTAGCAAAAAAGGACCCAATTAAACAAAATTGACGAAAATTTGGACCTATTTGAACACAAAACCAAAATTAGGACTTATTTGAAAAAACTTGACGAAAATTGGGAGCAAAAAGGTATTTTAACCTTTATTATTTTTAATAATATCTGTAATCATGATGAGTGATAATATAATCCTAGATTTATAGGAATTATCACTAAACATGAACTAGTTGGTTGGTTGTGCATTGACTTGATAATTGTGTAGATATGTGTTTAAACCTTAGCTCTCACAAAATAAGTTTCTTTTTGGCCTGATTGTGAAGGAGTACAAACCCTAGCCGTCTTAAGGGGCAAATGGAAGGACTGGAAAAACCATCTAGTAATGGTTTTGAATGACAAATGAAACCATTTTTAAATGCAATCCCGTTTTCTAGCCATTAAGCCTAATCAAAGTGTAGTTAAGATTAATTTTTGTGGAATGAGAGTAGGTTTTGAGACTACCATATTGTGAGGACTGTGGAGAGTGAGTTCTAGACACTAATTAGAGAGACTATCAAGAGCTTAGAGCAAATTTGGAAAGGAGAGAAGGGCTGGATCAATTGTGGTGCAAGAAGAACTATAACAATTTGAGCAAAGATTATTCAGGTTAGGGGAGTTGTTCATCGCGTTTCTTGATTTTAAATTCATAATTTTGAATTGTATGATAAGCATGAATATATTGTGCGCGTGATTTTCTGGACTGTCATAAGTTTTTGAAAATTTTTGAGAAACCGCCTGGCGACTCATGTTAAAATAACTCAGTTTCTGGGTTTTTGTTAAGAACTGTCTAGCGGTGAAGAGCTGCTGCCAGGCGCCGCGTTTTGGTGTTTTATTCATGAAAAATGCTTTTTTTTTTCGTGTTTTCACGAAGCAGGTATCACCAGGCGCCATGTTCCTGACATTTGGGTGCTAGGCGCCACAAATTTTTCTAGTCTGCACAGTTTTCATGAAATTGCATTTCCCAATTCGTTAACCGTTCAATTTAGAAGAAATTTTGACAGGCGATTCATAACATGTTGTTCTTTACTTTGAACGGTGGAGATTTGATTTGAAGTTTGTAGCCAGAGATATACGTTACAAATGATTGCTAGTTTGAAAGTCTTTAAAGTGCATGAATAATCTCTTGATAATTTCAAGTAACTACTAATGTGGCATGAGTTGGAAGCAATATTGGGTTATGTTGTAAGTATCTATGAATTTGAATGTGTCTTTTGGTTAGTCACATGTTGAGAATTGGTTTATTGGTTAATGCATGTGTATCAATATAAATTAAATTGTTGCATAGGAGGTGTGAAGTGCAATATTAACTCACATTAATGCATATAATCATGTGCTTAAGTTGTTAGAGTGTTGCTATTTTATATTTGATTTGAGCATGCATTATTCATAAGTTGGAATTGAATGCTAGCATGGATTTAAATGGTGGAGTATATATATGAATATGTAGGAATTGATGCATATGATATATGGTGATATTTGTGTACACTTATGCTAAAGCCATCTAAATTGATATTATGCATGTGAGTCATGTTGATTTCTGGAAGCCTATATTCTTGATTGGGGATATGCATAATTATAAGATTAGGATTGATTTTACTCTATTTTAGGTGCTAAAACCAATAAAGTTTCGCTACTGGTATAATGTCTAACGGCACTTGGGGGCCGTCAGGCGATAGTTCAATCAGGGACATCCCTGAAACGCGTAACGTTTGGTGGTGAGGAGCAACCCGCCAGGCGATAGCCTTTAAACAATGGCTCTAGAATCCGTTTGGTGCCTGGCGACGAGAGGTTCCACTAGGCTGTGCGCTGGCTTGTCGCTTGGCGACACTTATGCAACGTCAGGTGATAGTGCAAAGGGCAGTGTGCTCTTTTGGATTGCGTTTTGCATGTTTGTGATGTTGAGCTTGGACCAGGAAATGCTTGACTGTGTCATGAGCGAGTAGGTTCATGGTTGGTGGTGAACACGTGATAATATAAGTGAGGAGGTTCATATTATGTTGCTCTCGTGTGAGGATACGAGTTGGGAGGTTCGTATGTTCCGTGTTTACACTTGAAGGCTGCTGTAAGCGAAGAGGTTCGTACTTGTTGGATCATGTATGTTGGACTACGGGCGGGGAGGTCCGTAGAGTGTGACTACGAGCGGGAAGGTTCATAGAGGTAGGACCATGAGCGGGCAGGTTCGTGGAAGCATGCATATCCTGGGTCCATGGTCAAGTAATTGCTTGTGTGATTTGGATGTACGTGGTCTATGAGGCTTTGGGTGATACCTTAAGGATGAAATTTGTTGTAGCATTCCTTGAGTAATGGCTCAGAATTGTATCCCTTAAGTTGTGGCTCGGAATATAGGGTAAGCACGTTCTTGAGTTGTAGCTTAGAATGACATCCCTTGAGTTGTGGCTCGGGATGGTGGATAGACACGATCAGTCCTTGAGTTGTGGCTCAGATTGACGAGTGGTGGTGGTGTGAGTGTGCGAGTTGTGACTCGTATGGATGGGTCCAAGAAATTGCCCTCTTCGGCGTTAGCCAGCGAGTTTGGTAGTCTTGGGACAATTATGAACTATGGTTCGTATTGGGAACTCCACCTAGCGTTACAGAGTGTGGTCTGTAATAGATTTCCCGCACGTGCTCTATAAGTTGTGGCTTGTAGGTGGAGGCAGCAAAGGGTATCTTGAGGTTATCATCTAAAGATGTAGATCATGGATAACATGGTGGTGGCCATGTGGTATGGAATCAAAGGATATAGTTCCTTTGATGGGTTTATATGTATATATTTGAATTATCTATATGTTTATCTATTAGCTCACCCTATCTGCTTGTGTTTGGAGATGATCGTGTAATTCATTACACGAGAGCATATGATGTTCCTTATGATGTTTTCTTATTTTATGGATTTTAAATATTTTGTAAACATTTATTTTACTAAACTCGAATTTTGTAATCGACAATTATAGCTATGGATTTTGGATTATTGCGGTATATAAATGAAATAAAATTTTTTCCGCATTTTGGGAAAAAGGAATTATCATAAATGCAATTTTATACTTATTTCTTATCTTAATTATTTAAATTAGTAATATCCGACTATGATGTTACATTATACACCCACTTCAATGCGATCAGTTTCTTATTATCAAGCAGCTTCACCAATTTTAAATAATATAAAATAATATAACTAATTTTAAATAATATAAAATAAAAGAAATACTAAAGTCATATTTATTTAAATGTCTTTCCTAAAACGCGGGAAATTAAAAACATTTATTAAACTCATCTAATTAAACCACAATTTTCCAATATTCCATAATAGTTCATATTCCAATAAAAATACAGTTTACAAAAAAAATATGAAAATAAAATGATAGTAAACTTCCATAAAAAGCTTCCCCACACTAGCCCCTTTCTAGCTATATGCCTTACCAGCATCACTTGGAACGTCTTCTACTCTCGAGTGACAAGTCACACGATCATCGCCAAACACACACAAAAAGGGTGAGCTCATAACAATTAACATATAAGTTAATAGCATCAAGATACACCCAACTATTTTATCCTAGTTAATTCTTGACCAAGACCTTAATTCTCCAAGGCTTTTCAACCTGCAAGTCACACAAATAATTGAACATCGACTCAGGATATATGATGCTCCCACGAACCTACCCGCTCGTGGTCTTGCCTCTACGAACCTTCCCGTTCGTAGTCCAACTCTACAGACCTCCCTGCTCGTAGTCCAACACATGTGATCCACCAACTACGACCCTCCTTGCTCGCATCATCTTTCAAGTGTGAGCACGGAACATACGAACCTCCCCACTCGTATCCCCACACGAGAGTATCAGGATGTGAACCTCCCCGCTCATATCATCACGTGTTCACCACCATCCATGAACCTACCCGCTCATGGCACAACATCTCCTGATCCAAGTCTCACATCACAACATGATAACGAAAATAAGAAAAGAACACTACGCTACACCAGGTACATACTCAAGCTGGTCTTAGGGATTCCAATGCTTCCATGAACCTGCCCGCTCATGGTCTAACTCTACGGACCTCCCCACCCATAGTCCAACACACGTGATCCACCAGCTACGAACCTTCCCGCTCGCAGTTGTACCAGTTGTACCAAAAACCCTTCCAATTCCCACTAACTCTCCTTCTAAATTTCATTTTTCAGGGTTTCTCAACCCTTCTAGCTTCTCTCTATGATAGCTAGGGTCTCTATGGCGGCTAGGGTTTTCTGACCATTCTCCCTCATGCCAAAAATAAGATTTGGCAAAAATAACCTATGTCACATCCCCTAAGATTCGAACCCACAACCATACAATTTCAAAACAAGTGCACAACCAATTCAACCAACTCGCATTTCATGATAATCCCTATACATCTAGGATTATATTATCACTCATCACAGTCCAGTATTTTATTAAAAATAGTTAACAAATATTTAGCATACACATGACTCGAACCCAAGTCCTCTCAACATAACCAAGTACTCTTAACTACTTAAGCTAATACTATTTCTTATCTTCTCTCTCCACATTAATTAACTTAAGGATTCCTGCCTTCACATTTATTAAATAAATATTTATTTATTTATTTTATTTTCCATGGACTTACAGACTCAATCTCTTCTTGCATTACTTTTAACCATTTTTCATCAAGTATTGCCTGTGCAAATTCAATAGGCTCAGACTCAACTATTAAAGCATAGTGAACAAAGTTACCTTCAGTAGTAACTGTAGTATTATAGGATAGCTCATAATCTTTCAGATGAGGAGGCTATTGTGAAATTCTAGATGATATTCGCAACCCTACACTTGGGTCAACAATGTTTACTTTTGCTTCTGTAACATCCTCTTCCAACACAATTCTTGGTTCTTGATAATGCTGTCGTTGACGCGTTCAAATTAATACTACTTATCTATAACAACTTCAGTATTGTTAAGAAAGTAGTCAACAAAATAGTAAGGGTAAAGTAACCCAAAGTCGTCTCCCAACGAACACAGAATTGATTTTTAACAAATTAGTTCTTATAAAACTATACAAAGCGGTTAGTCAAACAAAATAAAAAATATAGGGGATTCAGATAAACAAAGATAGAAATAAAATTTAAAAGATAAAAAGAAATAAAAACAATAGAAAAGAAAATAGATTGATTCCATTGCTTTTTCAAAATAGATTCATCATCGGTTATCTAAAGATTATTGCTCAATTAATTATTGTTGTAGATTTGCAAATTAATCAATGTAAAGTTCAATTAATTTGTTGGCGTTCTCACTTTTAACCAAAGTACAGTCTCAATTAAAAGTGAGAACTTTTAGATTATCCATAGTAAATTCAATCAAAGTACAGTCTCAATCAAATTTTACTATGCCTAATCATGTCTATTCTTTTATCTCCTCACCAAATAAAAAGCTTAATTAATCAAAGTAAAGTCTCGATTAATTTTCATTAGAGTAAATACCTTTAACCAAAGTAAAGTCTCAATTATTGGTAAAAACTCATTTAATCACATGAAAGTTTCTAAATAAAATCAAAGTAAAGTCTCAATTAAATTTAAAAACCCTTGAACTCATATGATCAACATGCATATAGATTTAAAATCATTACTTTTTACGCGATTCAAAGATAAAAGACATAGATAAATTAAAACCTCAACAATAATAAAAAGAACAAAGAAATTAATTCATTCTAACCTCAGAATCCATAATGAAATTACAATGGAATCAACCCAAGAAGTTTAGCAATCCATGGAATACAAAATAAAAAGAAGAATAGAGAGAAGAAAAGAGAGAGAAAGGAAACGAAATTAGGCACCCCTAAGGGTTCCAAAACTCCGAAGTCCCGAGCTTGTTTTCTACTTCTCCCTTGGTCTCTTTATATAGGAATTGGACTGGGCTTTTCTGTTGCTAAAATCTCTCAAATATCTTTTGAAATAAAGATAAATATAAATATTTAAAAATACTTGGAGAGATATAGACTATTTGACAAATATAATTGGTTGATAATATCAATATCTAATATAATTAAATTAATTAATTACTTAAAGATATATGATAAATTATCACCAATTAATATTTGTATTAATTTTCCAAATCAACCCTTTGCAATCTCCTTAAATTATCTTCTAAATAATCCAATATCTTCAAGATATATTTGTTTGTTGTGTAACTAAAAAGATTCAAGAAGATCTTGTCATATTTAAACAGATTTGGTAGTTATTATCTTTTAATATTTTATGATATAATTAAATAAGATAATTATTTAAAAATATCAAATAAAATATCTAAAGATATATTTTCCCAAATTATCTTCTATCATAAAGATAAAGAAAACCGCAAGGTCCAATTTTTTTGTCCCTTTCTTCTTGGTTTAGCCAAACTTCTTCACTTTTCCAAGTTTTTCTTATCGTCTTCATGCAATGCTTGGCCTGAATTTTTGTGCTTTTGATAATTTCTTATTCTTTGATTTATCTTTAAGGTGTCATGAAGCTTTAATCAATTTATTTCCACACCTCTAAATGAGCTTAAAACTTAACTTCAGCTGCATCAACAAACGTTAAAATATCCAAAAATAATTTATGCAGCTAAAAATCACTTTTTAAGACATTTTTATCACACAAGCTCAAACAACCTAATTATCAGAATTATCAATTAAATCACTCTTTAAGCACACAAATTCAATTAAATACCCAGAGTTAAACATTAAATGAGGGCAAAAATACGCACTCATCAGTTCTTCTGGCTCCTTTTTCTCCCAATTCCAGTTAGTTATCTCATCCACTACAACATCTCTACTCACCACTACTTGACCTGTTTTGGGTTCAAATAGTTTATATCCATTAGTTGTGTGATATCCAACTAGAATTAATGGCACTCCTTTGTCATCAAGTTTCCTTCTCTGTTGGTCTGGAACATGTTATAGAAAATTGAACCAAACACTTTCAAATGGCTAACAATGGTTTCTCATCTGACTACACTTCCTCAGGTGTGATGGCCTTTAACCTCTTCGTAGGTTGTCTGTTCATAATATATCTGGTTGTTACAACTGTCTCTCCTTACAAATACTTTGGCAAACTCTTACTTTTCATCATACATCTCACCATATTTAGTATCATGCGATTTTTCCTCTTTGTTGTGCCATTATGCTTTGGTGTGTAAGGTGGTGTGATCTCCTTCACTATGCTTGTATCCTCACAGTATCTTCTGAACTCACTAGAGGTGCATTCTTCACCATCATCAGACCTTAGCTTCTTTATTTTCTGGCCATACTACCTTTCCACCATGTTCTTGAATCTTTTGAACACATCCAATACCTCACCCTTGCGTTTAAGTAAGTAAATCCATGCCTTCCTAGTCTAGTCATCAATAAACAAAACAAAATATCTACTACCTCTTAGTGTATCGACTTGCATGGGCCCACATACATCCGAGTGGATGACATCTAGCTTTTCTGCATACTTTTAAGGTAGCACTTCTTGGAAGTTGTTTCTTGTTTGTTTGCACTCCACACACTCTTTACAAACAATTTCAAATACTCTAACACTACAAAAAAACTTGTATTTATCTATAACTAAAATTTGTAGATAATGACAAAAATTCGTGGGAAATCAGAAATTACCCATGGACTACCAACAACGCAAGATTCGTAGGTAATAAGCTTGTAGGTAAATTATCTACGAACATTTGGTCCGTGGGAAAGATCAATTTGTGGGTAATACATACGGACCACCACTCGTGGGTAATACATACGGATCATCATTCGTGGGTAATTTTCTACTGCTCAACTCATATGAATAATACATACAAACCACCATTTGTGGGTAATATGTTAATTTTATTTAATTTAATTTTTTTAATTTTTCATGTTGGTGCCTTTCATTGTATTTTTTCACACCTATCTAAATCAAATCCATTTACAATTTAATCCAAAATTCAAATGAAATTAAAACAATCCAAATTTCAAAATATATTGAATCACAATAAGAGTACTAAAAGTTAAACATTAATTAAAAAGTAATGTTAATAAAGTAAACATACAAATCACTATATAGAAAACATGAATTGTTTACCTTGAGTATTAAACATCACTCTAGCAAAAGTAACCACAAAGTTCTTCAACAATTGATTCAAAGCTTGAAATGCCTCTTGATGCTCCCTTTCCTTTGCATGATCTTCCGATTTGTGACCAACTATCAAGAGAGAAACAACACCTCCAAGAAAGCAAATAAATGTATAAGACATAATACTAGATGATTTTATTTATAAAGATTAAGTCTTATTACAATATCCTTTCACGTAAATTCATGTTTGGTTTAATTGGTATATATAAACAACATCACAAGCTCTCACACAATTTTCAAGTTATATTTTACTCTCTTTTTTCCCACTATAACATAAGTTTATTTTTTCTAATGATTATAGTTGTCTAAACATAATTTTTCTAATCCTTTACTTGGTACACTAAAATGTGTTATTAGTAAACTTAATCAATGTAAACTTTAACCAAACACATCTTCCCAATTTTAATCAACAACCTAACCGAAAACCAAATAAAAAAACTTTTTGAGCTGATATGGAGGTCTCCTAACTACGACCCTGAGTATTCTGATATAATCAATTATTGCATTTATTTATCACTTAATTGAATGCTTAGAAATGATAGAAGGCAAAGACAGTAAACAAAAACATAAACTAAAGAGCACAAAGAGAACAGAAAAAGAAAATGAGGCATTTACCTTGTTTCAGTACTTTGACAAAGGTAGCATATGCAGTGTATCAACCCTACCTCTTGTGACAAGTCATTTTAATATGCACCCATAACACAACTATTTAAAGATAGGATATGCGATGCAAGTTAAATCAACAAGATCTCCTAAGAAAATGCATTTATTTAAAATGAACATTTCTCACCAAGAATGCATTTTTGACAAAGTATACCAATGTATGTGATAAAAAATAACGCCGTTTAACCTGTAAATCAAAATGGCAAACCCGCAAACCCCATCAACGTCGTTTCCCCTATAACAATTGTTGGCACAAGCAAGCTTGAAGCAAAGAATTGATAAAGCCATGTGCATGAAGATTAGAGGTGTTTGATGAAGATTGATGAAGATCCACTTGAAGATTAAGTTTTAGTGTGTTAAATCTCAAGATAATAGATTAGGTGTATTGTGTAACATCCCGTCAGGATATTACTGATTTATAAATAAATAAATGAAATAAATAAAACAGTGCGTTTAATAGTACCTCATTTTCCCAAAACGCGGGAAAATTTAAAACTTTATTAAATGAGCGGATAAAGTTTACAACGTCCATTACAAAACCAAAACCACAATATTATCAAGTCACCCATCAGGGTTTACAAATGTTTTCAAAAACAAGTAGATAAACGTAAGAGTTTCCCCAAGTCAATCCCCTCTCCGCGACTAGGCTACACCAGAGCCACCTGCATCACCAACATCTGCTCCCGTGTACCGCGTACACGATCATCGCCACACACACGTAGATAAGGTGAGCTTAACAATTAAATCACATATATAAAGTTACAGAAACATAAGCATATAAACACAAGAGATCGTACATAACATAAACATCTCACATTGCCCTATTCTTGAATTCCTACCATCTGACCCCCAATCAGATTATTCGTGTTCTACAACGTCTAAGGTTCAAGGTGACTTGCTGTCATACCTATCGGCCACAATTGATAGAGCACGTGCGGGAAAACATGCTACGGATCATACACTGCAACGCCAGGTAGAGTTCCCATATACGAACATAATTCGTATCGTCCCAAGACTACCAAACTCGTCAGCCAAAAACTGAGGAGGGCAATCCATCTGGACCCATCCGTACTGGCCACAACCAGCACACTCACACCGGCAACACTCGCCAACCCGAGCCACAACTCAAGGGTTCCTCGTGTCCATCTGCCATCCCGAGCCACAACTCAAGAGATGTTATTCCGAGCCACAACTCAAGGAATACCACGTGCTTAACCCCTATCCCGAGCCACAACTCAAGGGATACGTTCCGAGCCACAACTCAAGGAACACCAACAATCTCACCCTTAAAGCATCACTAGATGCACTGTAGATCACAAATTCATAAATAAAACTCAAAGCTGCAGCAGTATAAATCGCCTAGCGGGGACACGTGCCACCAGGCGCTGTCAGCTCCCAGACCGCCTAGCGGGTGTCGCGTACCGCCAGGCGCACAACGCCTCAAAATTCATCTCGCAGTAAGTATCGCCTGGCGGTATTACGCTCACCGCTAGGCGCCGGCCACTCAGTTGCCCTCTGTTACCAAACTATCGCCTGGCGGACCCAATCATGCCGCCAGGCGTTGTATCAGTACAACAGCACTCCAATTGAGTTCCCTGTCACGAGTTTTCATGGTTCACAGCTTCTAGCTCCCAATGCTTTTCTCCCTAACTGAATCATAACAAGTCTCTTAGACTTGACTAGTCACAATGCCCCTGCATCACTGGGGGTACCTTACTTGAAACCATTTCCTAGTCTAGATTCACGTACTCTTGTTATAATTTAGTATAACTCACCCTTTTCTCTAAACATTACCCATGCTCCTACAATACTTGTCCTCATTTCCTTCCCCTTTTATAGCCTATTTAATTATACAGGTTTATCTCACTATATTTTATACTTATTTCCACTATCCTCAGATTACAGTACCACCGTCCAACCAGACCTCTCAAGGTCCAATATTGCACTCACACAGTTCTATGACTCATACCAAAACCTCAATTACAATTATCCCTCGTTACTCTAATATACTCATCCTCGCATACCCTATCCACCATCTATGTAATTTCATTCCATCAACTCCCATCCCTATGACTCCGAACTTCAACCGAATGCACTCATTTTTACACCAAGCTCCCACTGACCCTCAACACCCGCTCAATCACGAAAAGCACTCCCTCTGCATTGTCACCAACGTCGCCTGGCGGCCAGCTTCGCGCCGCCAGGCGGTGCATCAGTTCTGGAACTTCCCAGATTCCTGCACTGCACCAACCAGACTCCAAATCTCGTCCACTTCTCGCAATTTCACAATCCGAACGTCCCTTAAATGACTTTACCTATTCCATAGGTTTTCCTTTCAGAATCTTCACACAATTGTACTTTATATTATCAGATTTCCCAATTTTTTTCCATCTTGGTACCTAGCTACACTGTTTCATTACTTATACAGATTATTCAAGCCGAAAATCAACAAATACCACTCCCATAATCTTATAACTACCTTTCCCCATCTTTCTCACCGATCAGAAATCTTCCAAAAAGCATAGAACCAGAAAATCTCCTAACACTCAGATTTTCGTGCTCTCTCTGGTATGCTTCCCAACTTATCAAACCTTAGCCCTTAACCTAATTTTCCTTTTTAAAGTGTGCCTAAACTAAGTGTTTAATTACCCAAAACGAAAATGGCATTGAATAAGGCATATTTTGCCATTCAACTCCCCCCTTACGGCTGCCTTTCCAGCCCCCTTTGGCTGCCCACTCCCTTAGGTTTCCTTTCCACCTTTCCATATTCAAGTCAAATCCAAAATGCCAAAAAATATAAAATTAATGTAAGCTCTCCAAGACTTGAACCCACAACCATGTAATCACCAAGTCTATATCAAACCATTTAACCAATTCATATTTCTTGCTAGGAATCACAATTCAATTATCATAATATACAAGAACATGTTTTCATAGATTTAAATAATAAAACCATAACATCAAAAGTTAGCATACATAAGAGTCGAACCCAAGTCCTCTCGCACAATCAAAGTGCTCTCAGCCACATGAGCTAGCACTTTTCCACATCATACCAACCATAATTTAATGTCATAATTATTTCCCCTCCCGTATTTATTAATTAATTATTTATTTAATTAATTAAATTCTACGAGTCTTACATATTGTGTGCCTTAGTGTGTCTCTTTTAGATTAAGTTTTGTTGTTATATCATTTTGGTAGGCTATATGACATAGATTAGGTGTCTTGTGTGCCTTAGTGTGTCTCTTTTAATCTGTTAAAATGGGTTTTAACAGGTTAAAAGGCTTGCAGTATATAGTTTCTGGTATGAATGCATTCAGTCAGTTGAATTATTTTTCAATCGACTGATTTCACTTAAGTAAAGTGAAATCAACTAACTGAACGGAAAATTCAATCGATTGTTTTCACTTAAACTAGACTATATATGTTGTGTTTTCAAGAGCAGAGGCAAAATATGAGTTTTTTAGCACGAAACTTTGTTATTCTTCTTTGGAAAACTCTCTCTACAATACATAGCTGCAACTCGTGGTTTGAAGATCTTGGTTGATCTTGGAGGCATTTTTGGCTTGTGAGTAGCTTGAAGAACACATGTATGGTTGGCTAGGGATAGCCACCATATGGTTTGGACGTTCTTGTGCCTCTGGTTGGTTTGCTTGATGTGGTTTCAGGTCTGTAAGTGTGATTCTTGCAAGGTGTGTGTCTAGATTTTTGTGTGAGTCAAAAATCTTGTGTGTTTATTTGTTCAAAAGTGTAATCTTGGTGTGTGATTTGTAAAACTTTTGAATATAGTGGAAACCAGGCTTAGGTTGTCTTGGTAAACTAGATGTAGCTCTATGATTGAGTGAACCAGTATAAAAACAATTGTGCAATTCTCTCTCCCTCATTTCACTCACTTTGAATCACTTTAAAAACTCAAGAAAACCAAGCAATTCATTCTTTGGTGTGATTTAATGCATTCTTATGTAATATGAGGTTGTATACTTGTTAAAAATAATGATTGGAACAAGTCTTGTATGTAAAAGATTGTTGTTTGAGTTAAATCTGCGAATTCTACATTTTGCATAAATCTCTAGTATTTTAGCCGACTGATTTGTCTTTTTAATCTGTTGTTTTATAGTTCAAGAACAAATTAGTTTGCTGTTTTATGTTTTAATCGATTGAAAGTGTACTGGTCTGCTGCTTTTACATCGTAATTTTCCAGTCTATTTGATTGAATTGTAAATAGGTTTAAGCTTTTTAAAAAATTTATAAAGCCAATTCACCCCCCCCCCCTTCTTGGCTTAAATCACCATTTTAAAACTAACAATAATAACATGAAATGAGGATGAGATTGGTCTCGCTGAGCATTTACATGTTTGCACTTTTAAATCCAGGACAACTGTTGCGGAGGAGTCTTTGAGACTTCATTTAAAGGTTTTGTGAATTCCAAGACAATTATCACGAAGTTGATTCAAGTTCCTTGGATAACTTCCGGGATTTTGTGGTTTTTTGGAAAGTTACTGCCAGTATTAAGGTTCTATTGCAAGATTTTTTCGAGTTTTTAGGGATTTTTTTTAGAGTTATTGTCGGTTTTGGGGTTCCTCCTAGATTGCGAGAGTTTAGGGTTCTTCCTAGGAGAACTTCATGTCTTTATCTTTTGAGGGCTTTGGTCTCTTTCATTTTTGGAGAGTGGGATTTGATGTGTCAGCTGGGGAGAAGACAACACTAATTAAACTTTTAATTTAATTTTATTACCTTTAGTTTATCCGTGGAATAAAGAATGGTATCCATGGATTTTATTTTCCCGTGGAATAAGTGTTTTACTCATTTCATTTTGGTTCAAGCTTTTATCGGTGAGTAAATTTTGTAGATAATTAATAGTTGCATACAAATTTTATTTTGTGGCTAATTTTTCATAGATAATTTAAGTTTTTCTTGTAGTGTAATTTGTGGCAAGTCTTTAACCATTGTACACTAACTCAGCCTGGATAAGTCTCTGAAGTTTAAATGCACAAACCGTAGGTGTCATAGTCATTCTGACTCATTCCTTAGCATAGCAAAATACTTATGCTTGACTACTTCCATTACCACACGAAAAGTCTTGTTTTTAGACAGACTTGCACTCGTAACTAGTGTGCCTTGTACACATCCCAAGACGCAGTCTTTTGCAAAGCTTTCCCCACCACCCTCAAAGGCTCTGTCCTAGAATGGTTCACAACTCTCCCGCCCTACTCAATCGATAGTTTCGACATCCTCTCCCACGTGTTTTCCACCCATTTCGCCGGAAGCCGTCCCCATCAAACCACCACCATATCCCTACTCGGTATCAAACAGGAACCTAACGAACCACTCAGAGCGTTCATCGATCGCTTTAGTAAAGCTGCCCTTCGTACACCGCACCTCAACCAGAAAATGATTCTCCAGTGCATGACTCTTACCCTACAACCCGGACCCTTCGCCAACAACGTCTACCTCCACCCACCTGCCTCCATGCACGAACTCAAGCTGCGTGCAGCCGACTACGTCCGCATGGAGGAAATGCAAACACTTCACACCAAATTCTGCAACGACTACGCCGCCACCACCTCCAACCCCACCCCACAACCTAACCCACGCCCTGATACCTGCCCACGTGAACCCCGCCAACCTCGCTTCACCAAATACGCCCCCCTCACAATAGCCCGCTCCCGCATTCTAGACGAAGCCCTCCAAGCCGATCTAATCCCTCCACCACGCAAGACAACCACACCTCCCAACGCCGACATGACCAAATATTGCCGCTACCACCGCAACCATGGTCACACTACGGAAGAATGCAAAGCACTCCAGGATAAAATAGAAGAACTGATCCGTGCTGGCCACTTTCGCTGCTTCATCCGTAGGGATGACCATTCCTCCTCCTCTCGATCCCGCCACCCCCCGCGACCTGACCACAGACGTCAACCAAATGACTCCCATCACAATAGCCACCCCACCTAACCCAACAATCAACAACCAAAGCCCGCCCACACCGACATCACCCCTGCCGACCCCCACTTACGAGGCACCATTAACACCATCTCTAGTGGCTTCGCAAGTGGAGGCTCCACCTCGTCTGCCAGAAAGAGACACCTCCGCCATATACAATCCATCAACCATATCACCCATTCCCACCACAGACGCCGTATGCCCCCCATCGTATTCACAGATGATGACTTCCACGGCCTCGACCACCAACAAGATGACCCCATGGTCATCACTGTCGAAATCGAAAATTATGCTGTTAAGAAAGTCCTTGTGGATCAAGGCAGCTCAGTTGACATCCTCTACTGGGCCACCTACCAAAAATTACAACTTCCTGACACCGCCATGATCCCATATGATGAGCCCATATATGGCTTTTCCGGCGAACAAGTATCCACCCGGGGCTACATAGACCTCCACGCCGTCTTTCGGGACGGAACCCAAACCAAAACCATCCCAATCCGTTTCCTTATTGTCGATGCGCCAACATCTTACAACATACTCCTGGGTCGTCCGTCCCTCAAAACACTTGGCGCAGTCGTCTCCACCCCTCACTTGGCCATGAAGTTCCCTGCCCCATCCGGCGACATCCTAACCATACACTGTGACCAGCGCTTGGCACGCGAGTGCTACATGGCAAGGTTACGACCACAACTCCCAATCCAACAAACCAACCATATCGAACGACCCCCTGGTTCCAGCATAGCCCTATCCGGCGAGGACCTTGACCCCAGAATAGGCCGGGATGTTCACCTCGAACCAGTCGAGGACACCACTCCTCTGGAGCTCCCCAATGGCCACTCCATTAACTTAGGCACCGGTTTAAACTTTGACAAGCGTGCCACAATCACACCCATCCTCATCAATAACACAGATCTTTTCGCCTGGTCAGCCGCCGACCTCCTTGGAGTAGACCCCCAGGTGGCATCCCACAAGCTGTCTATATATAAAGAAGCCCGCTACGTATCCCAGAAAAAGCGCAAGCTTGGGGAAGAACACCGACAAGCAGCCAAGGTGGAGGCCGACAAGTTACTGAGCGCAGGATTTATAGAAGAAGCTCAATACACCACTTAGCTTTCTAACGTTGTCTTAGTGAAGAAAGCCAATGGCAAATGGCAGATGTGCGTAGACTACACGGACTTGAATAAGGCTTGCCCTCGCGACGCCTACCCCTTACCCAACATTGATCGACTCGTAGACGGCGCGGCAGGAAACAAGGTGCTTAGCTTTTTGGATGCATATTCAGGTTATAACCAAATCCCCATGGCCACAACAGATATGCATAAGACCGCCTTCATCATGGACGATGCCAACTACTTCTATAGGGTCATGCCCTTTGGCCTCAAAAACGCCGGGGCAACTTACCAACGACTAATGGACAAAGTCTTCAGCCACCTAACAGGACATTGTGTCGAAGTATACGTCGATGACATGGTTGTCAAGTCCCTAAGTCATCATCAACATGCTGAAGACCTGGCGGCAGTGTTCTCCGCGCTGTGCCAATATAACCTCCGGCTAAATCCCGACAAATGCGTATTCGGCGTCGACCGGGGTAAATTCCTTGGTTTCATGTTAACCCAACGCGGCATAGAGGCTAACCCTGAAAAATGCAAGGCTATCATCGAAATGCGCAGCCCCACTACCGTCAAAGAAGTCCAACGTCTCATTGGCCGTCTCACAGCCATCTCTCGCTTCCTACCCAAACTAGCTGAACAAACTCAACCCATAATCCAACTCCTAAAGAAATCCACCCGGTTCACGTGGACTGATGATTGTGAACAGATCTTCCAAAAACTCAAAACAACCTTAACCTCATCGCCTATCCTCCACAAACCAGACACCAGCCAACCCCTGCTGGTATACATCACGGCCATCGACTATACCGTCAGCGCAACGCTTGTTCAAGAAGTAGAAGGCACACAAAATCCTGTGTATTTTGTGAGCAGAACACTGCAAGATCCTGAAACCAGGTATCAGATGGTAGAAAAACTAGCCCTATCCCTGGTCCACGCAGCACGCCGCCTTCGCCCATATTTCCAAAACCATACCATAACCGTTAAGACCGACTACCCAATCCAAAAAATATTACAAAAGCCGGATCTAGCCGGACGCATGTCATCATGGGCCGTGGAACTGTCAAAATTCAACATCCGCTATGAACCCCACGGCCCCATCAATGCCTAGTGGCTTTTAGACTTTGTCAACAACCTACAACAAACACCCATTGGGGACCAATGGACGCTTCATGTAGATGGCTCCTCAAACCCAAGAGGTGCCGGTGCCGGCATCGTCTCAGAAGGCCTCAACGACATCCTCATCGAAAAAGCCCTTCACTTTGCTTTCAAAACGTCAAATAACCAAGCCGAATACGAAGCCATCCTCGTCGGCCTTTCCCTAGCCCGTGAAGTCGGCGTCAAGAAGTTAACATGCAAAACTGACTCCAAACTCACTGTAGGTCACCTAAATGATGAATTCCAAATCAAAGACCCCATCCTCCTACAGTATTACCATATGGTCCGTGCGGTTATTCAATCCGCTTTCGAACAAGTCCGTGTCGAACACATCCCGAGAACCGACAACGTCAGAGCCGACATCCTTTCCAAATTGGCCAGCACCAAGCTCAAAAACCGTAATCGATCCCTACTACAGCAAACACTATCCACACCTTCCATCACACACACTTGCCAAATATTAACCCACACCCCAGCTGACAACGTCACCCCTTCCCAAACCCAAAACTGGACCACCCCCTACATTCAATACCTCAAAACCGACAATCCCCCCCTCGACGCGGACAAAACTTGGCTGGCTAAGGCCGCCAAGTATACTATGATAGGCGATGACCTCTATAAACGCGGATACGGCCAACCCCTACTTAAATGTGTCACGGCAGAGCAAGCCCAATATATCATCAAAGAGCTACACGAAGGAATTTGTGGTTATCATTTCCGGTGCACGCACCATGGCTACAAGAGTTCTCAGAGCCGGATACTTCTGGCCCACTATAGAAGCAGACTGCCAGGATCATGTTAGGAAGTGCAAGCCATGTCAGAAGCACGGCAACCTTATTCATCAGAAACAGGAACAACTACACCACATACTATCCCCATGGCCATTCGCTAAATGGGGAATGGACATCCTCGGCCCCTTCTCACCCGGCAAGGGGCAAGTAAAATTCCTAATCGTAGCCGTTGATTATTTTACCAAATGGATCGAAGCCAAGCCGCTAACTACCATCACGGCCCAGCAAGTCCAGCAGTTCGTGTGGAAGGACATTATATGCAGATATGGTGTACCACATACCATTATAACAGACAATGGCCGACAATTCATCGACAAGGAGTTAGCCAAATTCTACACCGGCCTAGGCATCAAACACATCACAAGCTCTGTAGAACACCCACAAACCAACGGGCAAGCAGAGGCAGCAAATAAAGTCATCCTTATAGAGCTGCGCAAAAAGTTGGATACCGCCAAAGGCCGATGGCCTGAAGAAATAATAGAAGTACTATGGGCCTACATATGCACCCCCCAATCATCAACAAACGAATCTCCATTCAGCTTAGTCTACGACGCAGACGCCATGATACCGGTAGAAATTGGCGAACCATCCCTGCGCCGGGAACTATACGACCCAGCCCGCAACCACCAAAACATGGCCTTACATCTCGACCTCCTACCCGAACTCAGAGAAAAAGCCCAAATATGCAACCTAACTGCCAAACAACGAGCTGCCAGGAAGTACAATGCGAACCTACACCCACGATCATTTGTCGTCGGGGACTTAGTATGGAGAATGGCCAGCAGTGCTAGAAAGAAGGATGGCAAGTTCTCCGCCAATTGGGACGGTCCATACCGCATACGAGAAAATGTTGGAGGGGGAGCTTATCGTCTAGAATAATTGTCTGGGGAAGAGATTCCCAACACATGGAACATATCCCACCTCAAGTTCTACTTCAGCTAAATATGGAGAATGGCCTGGGTCGAACACCCTTAACTCGTGCTTAATTCGTTTAAGTTCCCCACCCTTACCATAAGTAAGCGGCCTGGGTCGAACACCCTTAACTCGTGCTTAATTCGTTTAAGTTCCCCATCCTTACCACAAGTAAGCGACCTGGGTCGAACACCCTTAACTCGTGCTTAATTCGTTTAAGTTCCCCATCCTTACCACAAGTAAGCGGCCTGGGTCGAACACCCTTAACTCGTGCTTAATTCGTTTAAGTTCCCCGCCCTTACCACAAGTAAGCGGCCTGGGTCGAACACCCTTAACTCGTGCTTAATTCGTTTAAGTTCCCCACCCTTACCACAAGTAAGCGGCCTGGGTCGAACACCCTTAACTCGTGCTTAATTCGTTTAAGTTCCCCACCCTTACCACAAGTAAGCGGCCTGGGTCGAACACCCTTAACTCGTGCTTAATTCGTTTAAGTTCCCCACCCTTATCACAAGTAAGCGGCCTGGGTCGAACACCCTTAACGTACAATCGCTTACGCCATACATAACATACACCACAAATCATCAAAATCCGATACACACAATAACATACAGAAATTAATCGCATTAAGCATAAACGCGAAGAAATGTACCTTACCCTGCAACTCCCCCACCTCCTTTACTTCCCTCCTATAAAGAGACCCCACACGCCGGCTCAGAACTAAGGCCTTGCTCCCAAACTCGACCATTGTTCTCACAATATGCTCCACGTCCATGTTGTCAATAGAATTAACAACGGTATCCGGGAGGGTGATCGAAATATCCTTCCTAACGGATATCTCCGACAATTCGATCAACCCGGCTTCAGGCCCCTTCTCCCCACTAGCCGACCCCGCCCCGCTAGCCGTTCCAAGAAGAGTCGCCCTTATCTTCTTCACATCTTTGCCCTTCCCAGGGCGAGGCGGAAGCTCAGCCTTCCTTTTCGTTCCGCCATGTACGTGTACCTCCACCACCGATTCCTGTAGGTTGGGAACATCAGCTTTCCTAGCCGCCTTGGCCTTAACGGCCATTTCCTTCCTCAATGATTGAAAGAGCGCTAGATTCTTCTTGCCAGATTGCGCCATATGCCCTGCAATAACACGTCACGACTCGGATCAAAACAACTTAGCATCATTAACACAGCTTAAGTAATAAACAGATACCTTCAATATCTATTATCGGGTGCACCGAATTATAAACCCTAACTAGACCCTTAGTGGGCAACTTATCGACAAACTTCAACAACATCCCCACCACCTCCTTATCACTAGCCGACAACTCCTTCATTCCCATGTCTTTATATCGAGAAGGATCCAGCTAAAGGGAAACTTGGTACTCCCATCCGCATTCAAAAAGTGATATTTACCCCCTTCCTTGACGACGACTTTGAAGTACCCATCCTTGAAATGCTTGAAAGACTGGGAGAAGGCATCCAGTCTGCTGATGCTAGGGCAACTTATCAAGGATAGAAGTAGCCGGCCGCTGAGGTCTAGTATCGTAAAAATACAAGAAAGCGTAAGGAGTAGGCTCCAAATATAAAGATTGGCACAGGATGTGGAAGGCCTGCAAATAAGCCCAACTGTTCGGATGCAGCTGTGTGGGTGCCACATTCAGCGCCCGCAACACACCCATAGTAAAATCGTCTAGCGGCAATCGTACATGAAGTTGAGAGAAGTGGCACATGTACATGTAGAAAAACTTTTTGGTAGCCCCCTCCTGCCCGTGGCATACCCGGTCGATAGCGTTGACCCTCTCCAAAGAAACAATGCCCCTACTGACACCCTTGGAGATAACAGGTGTGCAATTCAACCAAGAGTTCAGTAAGCGGGACCACCTGAACAGAGACGACTGATCACGAACATCACCAGCTACCCACCCGTAGCCGCCTTTCGCCGGCCAGTTGCTCTCCTCCAACTCTTCGGGGGGATCCTCCCAAACCTCCCTCATAACCTCCATTGACATCCCACTGGTACCAACCACAGAACTCGTACCCTCGTCACCAAGCCGCCTATCTTTACTCCTCTCCGACTCAGTACTCTCGCTACTACTAAACGTAGACATGCTATCACTACTAGACATACCTGGTTTTGTTTTTTACGAGAAGATGTCGGTCGAAAGTGAGGACTAGTCGGACAATATTACGTGCACAAGATCTCTGGATTCAGAATTCTCGCAAATGAAACAAGTAACCCCCCATCTGTTTTCAAACCCACATTTATAGTCCACGATCCCAAACGACGAAAATCTTCCCGCCAAAATAATACCCCAGACCAATCGACACTATCATCACGAAGGATATGACACTTCAAAACGACGGCGCCAAAACTTTTTCGATTTGACCAACTGACACCCCTTCACCTACCTTCTGACGGTTACAACTTCTTAGCCTTAACACTGTTCACCATACTTAAAGGCTGGGGGACTGGTGTATCACACCTAGCCGGTTCCGCTAGCATATTAACACATATCACCCTTGACCGACAACTCATATCGGACAAGGCTGGAGGACTAGTGTACCACACCTAGCCAAACTCGACCAAATAAGTAAACAATGTGCACATCAAGGCAGCCAAGTATCCAGCCTAGGCCGACTTAGCCTAACTTATACCAGTCTTGACCTAAACTAAACATCTAAAGGGACAACCTACACCAACATAAGCCATCAAGACAAATAGCCGACCTAGACCGACTACTCCAGCATATCCACTAAGTTTAGAACCTAGGTCGACCACTCTAATGAACTCAACATAATGGAAGCGTCCGCGTCCAATAAACCTTAAGGGCCTGGGTTAGGGCCCTGACCCACTCACAAGCCCTACCTAGAGCCTAAGTCAAGGCTCAGCCCATGGAATGGTCAAACGTCATTAATGCTCTATAAATACACGTGGACCCCATCATTTAAAGGGACGCATTCATTAATCACTGATTTGACTCTCTGAGAACTTTGACTTACTTGAGCTTCAGAGATTTTTCTGCAGGTAACCCCTCCTGGGTTCAAGCTGACATGTGTCGATCAGAGAGAGACCAACCGAAGAGATAGCGGACTACTTGGTAAGGTGACGTTTGTGCCTAACTTATCTTATTTGTTCTGCAGGAACATAATTCCTTATATATATATATATATATATATATATATATATATATATATATATATATATATATATATATAATACTTCACATATTATTTAATAAAAGTATATTATATTATTTTTATAAACTACATAAAAAAAAGTATAATTTAATTAAGCAACGAAACAACTCTTTTAAAAGTATTTTAAGAATGAAAAGCACAATTTAATAACCCGTAAATTTCATATTCACAACCTTTTGAAAATTTGAACCTTCTAAGATAAGTTCAAAGTTATGGTTCTGCCATTCTTTGGCAGGTCAGAACACTTAATACCTGGTAAAAGAAAGTTGAATGAATCAATAATGTATTTGAGAGTGAATCTCTGCGTGAGGGGTTCTACCTGCTCCTTTCCAGAAGACCTACGTGAGTAGCCCTTTAAAGCATCCAAAACTAAATCTAATTTTCACGTGTTTAACTATGTTTTTTTCTCTCTCTCTCTCTAAAGTTTCTGTACGTTTGGTATTTAAACAATTCTTTTAACATTTTTTTTGTATGCTTTTCTTTTATTAATAATCTTGGTTTCGGTTGTTAAACAATATTCTATCCGATCATTTTTAACTGTCATATTTTTATAATCTTTACTTTATTTAATTGTAATTTTTAAACTTTAAGACAATATTGATATTCTTTTATAATACATATCATTATGTTTCACTTGACTCCAATTCAGGAATAGTGAAAATTTTGTGGTGATTTTGACATATCTAACTCTTAAACCAATTTGACATTTAATTATTCATAATTCTTACGAATTTTCTTAAACTAACGCAGACGAAAGCAACACATAAGGAGGCAAGTTTATTTAATTTCATTGACTCCATTTTGATGTTAACATATACATCTACGTAATTAGAACGTTCCTATATTGAGAAAATGAAATTAACGATAAAAATTGAAATAAAATTAAATTTTTTTATAAATTTAAATTATTTCTTTTAATCCAAACCTCTTACCTTATAAATTAATTTTAAAAATTAAATTAGATTTAAAATTTACTTTATAACAACAAATAATATATTAATTATTTTTGAATTAATAATTTTTCACCATTGATACGAAAAATCTAGTAATTGAATCTTATAAAGAGAGAATAAATTTTATTAAGGATTTTTCACTCATATCCTTGATAATGTAATATTAATAAGTGTCATTGTAATATTTTTTTAATTACATCATTTATCTTACTTATTCCACATTTTTCTCTCTTTTATCTGGTATAGATTTTCTGATATAATCTTTTTTTTTATATTGTCATTCCGTTAAACTTTAATTGGTGTTAACATATTAATTTTTTTAATATATTCTAAAACATTAGAACTAGTATACATTAATATATTTAAAAAAAATCAAATTCCTCAATTCATTTTATACATCATAGAAAGATAAAGTAGAATTAACATGTCTGTGGTCATAACATTTAGTAATGGAATAATAATAATGAAACTTTCACACACTCTTCTTAAACTATATTTTAAAGAAGAAAACAAAAAAATGACTGTGGATTACAGCAACATTACAATCATCATTAAACATGCTAATGATATGACATAAATGCTTTTTTTTTCTTTTCTAAGCTCATGCTTAAATTTGTCCATATATTATGATTGAAATTTCTTGGTCATTTTCTTGGTATATCTATGTTCAGACCATTCTCATATACTTTTAACCTGGACAAAATCCGTGAGCAATAAGAAGAGAAGTTGCAAATGGAAACACATTGGTGGGAAACAGGTTGTTGAAGGTGAAAGAAAAACAAAAGCAATTATGAAAGACAACCTAAGATTTAGTTTTAAAATCCTCATTTGGGTACATAGTTTGACTACTACACTTTTTCTCCCCAAAGCAGAGTCATAAATACACGCAAAGAATATCATTTTTCTTCTTGCAACGTGCAAAACCAGCAGAAAATCGTTAGTGTATAGACAAACGCAGGATTTGGTTGGAGGTGACATGACATCACAAACCGATTTTTACCTCCACCAAATACAATGTACAGACAAAACATACACCAAATCATAATATTTAATTTCACATCCAAATTGGAAAATCAGAATAAATTTTAATACTTAGAAAAAGATAAAAAGTAATTTAGTGAATATAAGATGAATGTAAGAGTTTATTGAATATGAAAATATTAGTATCTTTCATAAGAAAATATTAAATTTTATAGTTTTAGTAGGATCGGGAATAAAATATGAAACGAAACACGTATAACATATAACCCAGAAAAGAACCAACCAAAACAAATCGAGAATGTACAAAAAGAAAATTGAAATTACCATTCGGTTGCAATTTTTCAAAACATGGTCACCGAAATCACAATTTAATCAACACATTAACCAAGATTAAAACTAGTGATCTGGCTTAATTAACCGATTATTAGGATCCAATTCTTGCACTGAAGTGATGCATCCCAGGGTTGAAGCCCAAGCACCCCAACAAACCCTGTTTGTAAGGCAACAATGTTTTCTTCTTCATCTCCACAGAAGCGGCCCGGTTCACCGTGTAATGCAACTCGTGAGCCGAAACCGGTCCTCTCCGTCTCGAAACCGAACCGGAACTCTCCGCGGACCGGAAGCTCAGGTTCCGCACATCCTCCTGCGCTGTCGTTTTCGACAGAACCGCGTACTTCCGAAGAGGATCCTTGTCGGAAGCCCTTCCCTCCGAAGCGCTTCGGAACAGCAGAAAATCCTTGAGCCGCCACTTTCGGTACCCTTTCCCGAAAGAAATCGACGACAAAAACGAGGAATGGGAAACGGTCTCCGAGGCCTTGTTGATACTTTTTTCAGTTGAAGATACCGAATTAACGTCGATGTCATCACTGTTGGTTTCAGGTTCTCTGCGTACTGATATGGCAGAAGAAGTGGAAAACGACAACGACCTTTCTCTGATTCTTCTACGTTCTGATAAAGACGGCGACGAGAGCGGTGACAGTGATGATGACATGTTATCTGTTCTTTGGGATGGGATTTTGCTTTTGTCTGAGGTTGTAACGGAGGAAGGTAAAGAGGGTTTCAAAGGTCTGATCTTTCCGCCGAGAAAGAGTTCGTCTGCAGAAAGAGAAGGCCTTTGAACATGACTACCGAAGTCGAATTCAAATTCATCTTCAGTTGTTGTGAGAGCGGAAGCAGAGGAGTGTCTTCTGGTGGGGCTGGTGGGGGCACTGAAGAAGAAGTTGGCAAAGCGTTGAGGGCTAGAAGGTGCGGTGATGTAAGGGGAGGAGCAGCTGCTATCGAAGTTGAAATCCATGGAAGAAGAAGGTGGTGGTGGTGGAAGAGGAGGAGGAGGAGGAGGAGGAACTGCCACCACCACTTCCATGATGGTGTTGTTTTGTAATTGGGATTGAGTTTGGAGAAATGGGTGGAGGGTGTGGAATGAGGGTATAAATATATGGAGACAGAGGCAGGGTAAGGAAGGAGAGAGGAAGATGAATGAAGGGTGGAAATTTGACTCTTGTGAATGATTTTGGTCATTACAAAATAGTAGCCACCTTTTTGTTGGATTTTTGTTATATTTTTATGTTTCTATCTTTTCTAATTTTGAGATTTGTCAATGACATGTTAGTTAGTAACAAATTGTGTGGGTCTTAAATGGTGTGTTCTTACAAAAGAAAACTAATGAAATTATCCAAAATAAAACAGTGATTAAACATCAAGTTAATTTTTACGTCTAAAAGTCGAGGTTAGTAATAACTTAAATATATTGTTATCTTTTAATCTTTCTATGTGTAGTTTAAGGATAAAATCGTATATCAGATTTTAACAATTACAGTACTATAAATATTTTTATTGACTATATAACAATACTATCTTAATGGAATTAAGACTGAAAAAAAAGTAGTGATTTTTTTTTTTTATTTGGGAATAGGCGAAGCAGAAGAGAATTGTAAACCACTTTGTTTTCTTATTCCGGCGAAGAAAAAAATTGTGAGTGGCGTGAACAAACATGGCCATTACTTCAGCAATAGGCTTGATATGTAAATTGTTTTGGTCAATAAATGGCAAACGGTATTCCAGAAGCAGTAGTTAATTATTTTATTAAAAGGATATAATCAATTTGGCATGTGTGAAATATATTATTGTATGACTTTGCTTGGTTTAATTCATGAAAAATAGTGACAGTGGATCTAGAAGAGGAGACAATTTGAAGAGACAGAGAAAGACACTTGTAATTTAATTTTCCTTCTTTATTCAGAAAAATAAAATTAAAATTCAACAGGTGTAATTGAAAGTTGAGATAATGGGGTGGTTCAAATTTGAAGAAAATTTATACCGTTGAAATTAAAGAGAATGCTCCCAAAAGAACTGAAAACGTAAAGATGTAAGAGATTCGCAAAGTGCATTGAGAATGGTTTTATTTTAAGATATAAAATAAATGTGGTGATTAAAGTTTTAAGAAAATTGCGTTGAAAGTAAAGAGCACCTGGTGAAGAAGGAAGAAAATAAAGACGCAAGAGAAAGACAAAAGAAAACGCTTTTGATTGTTTCTTTCATCGATTTATAACACTGAGGTTACCGTTTTGAACGTCACTACGAAAGAAAGCTCATCACCGGAATCAATAATGTGACTTAAATATTCTCATATTTATTAGTAGAACTGTATATTTCTATTATAAAATATTCAATCTTATCTTTTGGATAAGTCCAACAAGTTTCTACAAAATTAATCACATTTCCTTTCATTTTAGGTCACCAGAAATATTTTTTCAAATCTTGATATGTCTTAGTAATATTATAGATGCAAAACTAAGTCCTCTTCTGGAATAGCTTTCTTTATCTCATCATCTCCTAATACACGTGTTAATCCTCGTAATATCATTTGTATCAAATTATTTTTTTTAACATGCATTTAGTATCCAAGCTATTTTCTTTTATCATGTTAAGGAAATTATTAGTGGTGACTAACATTTTACAACTAATTAATATGATAAATTCCGGGAAGGGTGGGATATAATCAATGAACACGAAATTAACGAATACCCTTTTGGTTTGGCTTTTCATTCGAGGTGTGCAGAATTGAGATTAGAAATTTGGAACGTGATCTCTTACGATGCCGATTTTATATGGGACATGACATGGACTTCTTTCTCTATCAATCTCATATTTGAGATAAGAAATTAACTCTATCATTACCCGATCTAACATTATTAGCAAAAAAACTAATTTATTTTTATTTAAAATATATATGGTTCAATTTGGTAAAAGAAAACTAAAAACAAAAATAATCATCAACTTAAATATACGATCAAATTATTAATTAAATTTTAAATTTTTATTACCTTGACCTTTTCTATATAAAAAAGAAATTCGGAAATAATCATATGAATAACAACCTCTTTAATTCCACAACTTATCTGGACAACTATAACATGATGATTTTTTAACTACTATTATCTATAGTAATATATAATGACCCATATAATATATATAAATTAATTTTTAAATTGTAATATAAATTCACAAGAGAGAGTATTAATTTAAAGAGAATAAATAAGTTAACGTAGGGATTTTCTTGGAATATATTACGACTTTATAAATCAAATATTGTAATGATAAGTGATAAGTATTAATAGATTATTCTAAAGTATCAGACATGGATACATGTTGAATACAGATACGTGTTAAACACAAATACATGTTAGATATGTATACGTGACCTAAATTGAAGTATTGGTATGAATATATAGTAAAAACCCAAAATGAAAAGAAACTACAAAAAGAGTAAAAACATTGTTCATATATTTACAAAAAAAAAGAAACAAGTGTTCATATTTTTAAATAAAATACAACTTTAAGTATTTAAAATTTATAAATTTTTAATATATTAAAAAATATTATGTATTTGAATATTTTATTTTTATGTAATAAATATTTTTATATAAAATAAAAATATATATATTTATTTATAAAAATATTATAAAAAGTATAATAAAATATTACATCTAAAATTTTCACTATTATTGAAATAAACTTATTAATATAGTAACCATTAAAACCGTCTCTACGTAGAAAAAAAGATTTGTAAAAGCTTTTACTGTACATTCACTGTAGAGAGAAGCGTATCGGATCTTGAAGACGGTGCAGAAATGTCATGATATTTATCATTTGCTTTTCAAATTATTTATTAAGTAAGACCTTGAAGTTGAATTTATATTAAAAGCTATTTACGGTAAAATTATAAAAATTATTTATATTCAATTTTATAGTCTATATTATTTATACAAAAAATTTATTTGTTCGTACACAAATTTTTCCAATCTTATCCTTTAATCATTATTTCAAACTAAAATAATTATATTTTCACTTTTATTACCATTAATATAAATTTAATTATTTTATAAAATAAATTTTTTATTTTACCATTTTATCCTTTTAATAACTACATTTTAAAATTAAATAATTATTTATATTAAAAAATATTTAACAATAAAAATTAAACAAATTATTTATTTTTATAATTATTTTTAATAAAAAATATTTTATAGTTTAATTTTTCTTAAAAGACCACATGTGCGCATACTGGTATATATAATAGCAAAACTTCTATTACTACACAATATATTCTCTTTGGTATTTTACATTAAATCAATATTATGAAAAATTAAAAAAAATTGATTTCTTTTTTCCAGTTGTTCGTTAGACTCACAAATTTTCAGTGTAGTCCTTTCAACATCAATTCATCTCCATAATTTTTATATAGAGGTTAATAATGACCCAAATTTTAGGTAACGAATCAATACAATATGTTTGAAAGTATGTTCCAAAATTGAAGATTATCATTGATCAAATTAACTCAATTTAAATATAAAAGGGACCGATACTAGACGGAATAACTTCAGTTTCATTTACAACTGAAATTTAAATATTTTACTTTATAATTTTTCCATAGTAAACATCACGTAAAATATTCATTTCAAAATCAATGATAATAAGTTATTTGGTCAATTGTATTATATATATATATACTAATACTCCAATATACTTTTCCTTAAGTTTAATTTCCATTTATTTGTGGATAAATTATTTTCCCATTGTAAGTATGCTTTAATTTTACGTTTCATCATTAGATATATATATTTTTCAATAATATTTATTTTATCAATTTTTAATAATGGGAGCAATGCGTATTTTAATTTAATAATTAAACTTCATCAAGCATTTTGTATCCTAATTATGGTATTGTGTTTGGAAGCCATTGATGTTGTTGAAATAGTATGATTAATCACAGTCAAAGCACTAGAAAACAAAAACATAATTAAACAGGTTCATAAGATGTTGACCATTTTCCATGATGATTCACCAACCCACAGGACAGAATTCTAGATTGTGGGAAAAGCTGGAAGATGATGATGTCTGTTTATATGTGTTCTTTCTACAGACATAAAAGTACTTCTGCTGTTTAACCATGTCGCTCATGATTGCAGGATTAATTCTGTTCAACCATTACGTACTTACAGTGTACTGTGCAAACTCTAATGCTTAATCATGTTCATCTTAGTTTTTTATTCGTAAAATATATAAGGACGCTTAACTGAACCCTTAACATTACATTCATCTTGTAAAAAAAATTATTTGAACGAGCATTCTTATATTTATTTGAATTAAATAAGTTTTAGATTTCTTAAAAAATATTTATATATATTTTCTTTTTAATAGTACGGTTGTTTTTAATTGATTTTTATTTTTAATTTATGGTCTCTCAACTTAATTTTTCCATTACAATAATTGATACATTGTTTTATCATATGAAGATGTATAACTATAAGATAACAAAAATAACTTGATATATAGATGATGCGTTTTTGGTTTTAACTAGCGGGTTACAATATAAAGAGTTCATAACACCAAGAGACTCATAAACGGAAGTTCATATAACCAAAATTCCTCTCATGGGTTAGTTTAAGAGCAATTTGGGAACCAGTTTTTAAAGTAAAATATATTCTTTGAAAACGAAAATGAAAGAAAAAATATCATTTAAATTTTATTTATACGCATGAAAAATTTTACCCAATCCAAATCCAAACCTAGGTCAGTATGTGCAAAGTTGGGTTAGGATTAGATTAAGTCAGACAAGACCAAGACCATGTCAAGTTAGGTTTAAGTCAAGTTGAACCAAGGCTGTCAAATAAGAGTGAGTCCAGTTGGATCCATACTAGGATAACATGGATAAGGTACAAGTCAGACACGTTTGAATAATATTGGAGTTGTGTCAAATCAAGTTAAATCAAGTTTAATTTGTACCAAGTTAGGTCAAGTTAAGAAGGGCCCAACTTAAGCCTAGTTAGACCGACATTGGCCAAGTTGAGCTAGACTTAACTTGGGCAAAGTTAGGTCAAGTTGAGTCCAACCTAGTACCCAACTAGGCTCATGTCAAGTTAGGAGAGGTTGAAACCATGTTAAGATGGTTCCAAGTTAGGTTGAGTCAAGATTAGATTGATTCTCATTGACTTCGTAAGTCTAAGACAAGTTAGGTTTAGGTCATACCGAGTTAGGTTGAGTCGAATTTGTATTAAGTCGATAGAGTTGAGCCAAACGAAATCTAATTTGGGCCAATTTAGGTCAAGTTGATATGAGCTTGATTCAAGTCAGTCAAGACATATGTTAAGTTGAATTGTGTCAGGTCTAGTTTATGTTGAACCAAACACAAGTCATTATAGGTAGGATTGAGTTAGGTACAAGTCAAGTAAGGTCAGGTCAGGACCATGTCAAGTTGGGTTGGTAGAGGTAGGTTGGACCTGTCAGATTTGAGACAACTTAAGTTTAACTCAGGCCAAGTTAAGTCGAGGTAGGTAGGGCCAAGTTAGATTGAGTTGAGACAAGCTCTACTCAAATTGGGTTGAATGTGTTTGAACAAATTGGGTTGGCTTTGTATCAAGCTGAGTTGGGCTTGATTTAGGTCATGTAAGTTAGATCGAGCTCACATCATCTTGAGTTAAGTCAAGCCCATATCAGGTTAAGTTCAGTCATGTTTGGGTCTGGCCAAATTTAGATCAAGCCATGTAAGATTATGCTGATAAGACTTTGACACAAGTCAAGAAATGTTGGATAAGGCTCAAGTATGGTCAAGTAAGGCTAGACATAGGTTGGTTTGGGTTAAGCCTAGTTCAAGAAAAGTTTAGCCAGACCAAGATTAAGCCAAGGTGGCATGGACCCAGGTTAGATCAAGTCAAGTTTGATCAAGGTCAGATGGAATCCTAATGAGGTAATATCAAATTGGTTTGGTCCAAGTCATGCAAAGATGGTTTGAGTATGCCTCAAGTGAAAATTGGGGTTAAATGGAATTTTATCAAACCCAAATTAATTTAAGTCTAAATTAGAAAATTTTAAGTAATAAAAATAAAATATTGTTATATTTGAACTAAAATGTGTTGATTTTACACCTTAATTTATGCTCCATATATCAGTAGCATTGAATACTACACAAGGACATATTTTAAATAACAAATTAACACGTATTGTAGATATTATTACAATTTTTTTGTTCGGGCTTTCTAAATTTAGTTTTTAAAAACTAGTTGTTTCTAAACATAATTTTTGTATTTTTTTTCTCAATATTATTTCAATTCTTGCCGTTTATAATTATAAAAGAAACTACCACTACAAGAAAATCTTTAGTTAGAAATTAATTTTAGAAGCAAAAAATAGTTAGTTACTATAGTGACCAATTTAGATTTTAATTTATAAAATTAAAAATTATTGATTACTAAAATAGTCACTATTATAAATAAAAAATTATAATTGGTCACTAAATTGGGCACTAATTAATTAGAAACCAATTCAGAAACTAAGCCATTTTGGTAGTCAAAACCAGGGTAGTTAATTTCAAAGACTAATTTAGTAACCAATTATAATTTTTTATTCGTAATAATGACTATTTTAATATCCAAATTTTTATTTTTATATATTAGCATTTAAGTTAATTACTATAATCACAAATCATTATTGGTCATGATCATTATTTAAATGGTTAAATATGTTTTTGGCTCCTTTACTCTCAGTGAAGTTTAGAATTAGTCCATTTTGAAACTTTGGACCAATTTAGTCCTTTTATCTTTCGAAATACATGGATTTAGTCCTTTTAATCAAATTTTGTTCGGTTTATTTGATGTTTCGTACAAATTTCAAGATTGTATTTGAGTTGTTTATACTGTAACGTTCCATTTAATTATTAAGCGAAATTAAAGGAAACGTCACGCGATAAAAGTATAGTAGCGTAGTCTTGGGGTCCTCAACACAACCCCTACAACTTGGGCACACCACGATGCCAACATAAACCATATACAATTCTAACAAGGAGTGTAGAGTAAGAAAGCATAAAACTATACAAGGGCCATGGCCCTAAAGAAAACATGAAGAAAACTCCAGCCCAGATGGCTAAGCAACGAAATCACCATTCCCTTGTTGACCACGAGAACTTCGCCCATCTGCTCCCATCAATCAAATTGATGATCATCGCAAGAAGAACAACCACATACAATACAACCATGCAACAAAACGGGTAAGCTAGAGCCAACACATATTCATCATACAGTCAAATACATTAACATCATTCCATATCCATATACAACCAAGCATGTTATGACTCCTCATTCAATACACTACGACTCGACTCGACTCATCCGGATACGTATAACTTAGTCGGATTCAGCGGATGCTTGCACTTGTGGTGGATACCCCTGCTCGACCCTGAGCTGCTCATCTCCGAGCTATGTGTTACAAGTGTTACGATGAATCAAATCTCCCTCACCACAAGGTTAGCCCTTAATGAATTTCAGGCCTCCTGCTACTCTCACCACAGGAGTCAGTCCGCTCTAAGTGAGACTAACTAGCCCCTTAGAGTGTCAGGATGCAGTCCTTACCTTGAATCCTTACCTGGTTATACAGATGGAGCACCACCATGGACACCTACTAACAGGGGCCATGGAATTATGTCCCGACCACTGAAGCGCAACCCCGAAAGTCTCACCTAGAGACCCCAAGGAATTATGCACTGACGCATACAGAACACAACCGCACAACCAAAATGATATTCACTACGCATGTATATGTTAATTGTACCACCCTTTAAGGCAACGCCTTTCATGTTCCAGGCCCAACACATTTCATCTCGTCATGTACCATTCATGTACCAAGGACTTCCAATTCATATCGTTATCATGCCTCTTTCATACCAACCCTTTCATTACAATCTCATGCAAAACTCATGTCAACCCTTTATACATAATTCACAACTTGCATTACTATATCATACTCACACATACCAAGCCTTTAGTACAAATACTCAAAACCAAGCCAGCATTATCCATACAAAACCAAGAAAAACATCCCACATTACACTGTCTCGCCCAGTACCTCGCTTAGGCTGGAGGGTCTCGCTCAGGCGAGTTCCCCCTCCGCCTAGGCGAGGGCACCAAACAGGAGCATGAACAACGTGGGATCTCGCTTAGGTGAGACCCCTCTCGTTTGGGCGAGTTATCTGCTCGCTCAAAAATAAAAGAGCTGGTCGCCTGGGCGACCTTGGGCGATAAAGGCTTGGGTGAGCCTCCGCCAGACTCGCTTAGGCGAGTTCGACTCGCCTGAGCGAAATTACCAGGTCTCGCCCTGGATTCACCTGCAACAGATACGATTTCCAACCCCTTTTCATCATACAAGATACCCCACGCACCACAAACAACGATTTATCCATACAAACATCCAGTATGCTCAAACAGATCAAAGGCAACCCAAAAACAGATTAAGAACAACTCAAACTCGAAACCCTAACTTCCCGTACCTGGAAAAAAGGTTAACAGAACTTCGACACGGGACCTCGGAGCACAACAACTTGAAAGACGGACTTGCACAACTGGCGAAACAGCGGAGGACACGATTATTTTCGGACTTTAATCGGTGGAAAACGAATGTAAAGCTTTATAAGGTAAGTACAGTAGGTTTAGAGTTACTTACTGTCGCAACCGAAATCGCGACGGGACGACGAACCGAAAAAAGAAAAAAATGGGTTTAAAAAAGATTTAGGAGTCGCCACCATAGTTATTCTGGAAAACTATGGAAAACCATAAAGAATAAGACAAGTCTGCGAAAAACCTGATTTTGGATCCGGGAGTCGGTTACGCGTAAGGAAGGTGTTAACACCCTACAGCGCCAGCCCAAGGGCGGTACCTTTAATTAAAAACGCAAAGTTGATGTGATTTTCAAAATATTAATATTCCCCGAAAATAACAAGACAAAGATGTTAAAAAGAAACAAAAATATTTTTTTAATTTTTTGGGCCCGACAAGGATTGACCTTGGTCCTACGTATTCTCATTCAAAATGAGAAATCAGGGTTACGTAGTTCTTTAAAGATATTCAAAAAAACAATTGAGAAAATGATTTGATTTTTTTAGAGGTGAACCTGACAAGGACTGACCTTGCTCCTACGTATCTCACGGTGGAGAATCAAGGATCACGTAGTTCTTAAAAAGACTTTTGTTTGAAAATGTTGATGTTTTTTATATTTTGAAAATTGTATTTTTTGGTATTTTTTTGAATTGCTTGAAAGTATGTGTCACACGACGCGAGCGGTCGGACAGACACGAAAAGAGAAAGAAAAACTATTTTTGGAAAATAAGTGTCACGCGGTGCGAGCGACCGGACAGACACATTGAAGTGAAAGAGAACATTTTTATTTTATTTTTATTTTATTTTTATTTTTTATTTTTATTTTTTTTCTATTTTTTGCAATTTTCGTAATTTTTCAAATATATTTTTTTACAAAATAAAAAAAAGAAGAAGAATAAAAAAAAATAAATAAAAGATAATAATAATAATAATAAACAAAATAAAAAAATAGTACAACAAAATAAAATAATAAAAAAGAAACAATTTAATTAAGAAGGATGAAAGTGGAAAGCCAAATTATGAGAGTGCATGAGTAATTAGGGAGAGGTACATGAAGTAAGTGAGGTGTGTTTATTAAGGGTGGTGGTGCGGCGAGTAAAAAATAAAACAAGCCCAAAATAAGAGTAAAAAGTGTATGCAGGGGTGTGGGATTAGTAATTGTGGAGGTGCGCGAGAAAGTGAATATGCAGCGAGGCCCAATAAGCAAAAAAAAAAGGCGGGAGTGCAAGGTCGCAAAAAAGGGGGGTGCACGAAGAATAATAAAAAAGAACGTGGAGGTGTATGAGATAAAAAAAGGGAGTGCATATGGTAATGGAGGGGGTGCGAAGAATACGGATGGAGGTGTGCAGAGTAAAAACTGAAATAGAGTAAAGATGCTGAAAGGGTACAAACGGTAAAACAACACAAAGAGGGGGTGCAGATATTAAGGTGGGAGGTGCACGGAGCAAAAGTGGGGCTGGGACACGTGAGACGAATGTGATTAACCTAAACCTAGTAGCTCCTGAAACAAGAGGCAAGCCTCCTCTCTCTCTCTCTCGACACCCAGGGCCCCTCCTCCCCTTCTCGCGAGCAGCCGCCGCACCCGTCGAACCTCCGCCTAGCCGCACCTCTGGAGCTCGCCGCCGCTCAACCAGAGGCCATTGCCGGCGCCACTGCGATGCTCTTGACCGAGACCGCCACCGACGCGGACGACGAACTCGCTGTTTCTTCTCGCGAGACAGACCACTTCTTCCAGCTCCAACGTCTCGACCTCGCAAGCTTCCGGTCCGTCGGAGCCACCGGCGACGGCGCCAATCGCTACCAGAAGCGTCGCCGGCCTCCGCTGCATCCTAAACGTCTCTCGTTCTTCTTCTCGCATGAACCACGCCAAGTCTGGAACCCACACCGCGAGCCTCGCTGTCGTACCCCCCAACCGCGACTGAAACCGCCGCTGCTTAGTCCGTTCGAAGTTCGACTCGCCGGCGGCGAGGCCGCCGGCGCGGGTTTCTCTCCTCTCCAGGAATATTTGGCACTGGAATGGGGGTTCTGGAATGGTTTGAATGGAGACCTTTTTTGTTCTTTGATTGAATGATAAAGATGATAACAAATGGAAGAGTGCGGGGTGGAAGAGTGCGTGACGGTGATGGTGATTTTGGGAAGGATTGTTGTTTGTGTTGAGTGCGGCGAGATGAGGATGTGAAAAAAAAAATAACAGATGGTGGAAGATTGCGTGTCGGAGATGACGATTTTTGCACCCAAAGGCGTATAGGATACGAAGAGTATATGACTTTTTTTTGCGTGAAGGTTTCCCTGCGGAAATGTGAGTACGATGGAGGTTCCGAATGAAAGGAGAAACGGGTGGGGATGGAAGCCTAATGGTGGTGGTTCTCTGTTTTAATTATTTGGTGCACAGGTTGGATGAATAGAAGATAAGGAAGATTATGATGGCTATGATGAAGCATATTTCGTTTTCCAGACTCAAACAACAACAAAGAGCACAACATATTTGACTCATAGAGATAAAACCCAACATACTCAGATCATGCATATTCACATAGAAACATTGAGGACGAAACATACCAATATATCAAGTCCAACACACGAACACATTATGCTCACACAAACGTCATTTGTTCCAGATTGGGTGCTTACCTCTTGCAGCTGCTTATCCCAATTTTGCTTTCTTCTCTGTGTAAACTTGTGAAAATTTTTTTTTCTTCCATTCGTCTCCCTTTTTTTTTCTTTGTTGCTCTGAATTGGCATTGATATCAATTGTGAAACTGTATTTTTCTGTTCTTTTCTGATGCCCCCTTTTCTTGTGTGTAGGTGGTGACCAATGTTTTTAGAAGGAGTGGAGATGGAAGCCTAATGGTGATGGCGGTGATTTTGGAGGGACGGTGGTTTTACGAATGGGAGAGATCAAAGTTGAATGTGAAGCTCATGATTTATGGCTATGGATGGGTGATGAGTCTGTGAACAATGGTGAAGCAAAGAAAATAATGGTGATGTGTGTGTATGTGGACCTCTAGATGCAGGTTGAAACGGAGTCTTGATGTTAAAGGAGAATGAAATGAGATAATGGTTGGGGCTTTGGGTCGAACTGGTTTGGGTTATGCATACACAGGTTTGGTCTTGCGAGCACAGGTGAAGGAGACCGGGAAGGGGAAGAGAAAAGAACAGGAATCGTGTGGGATGAGTTGATGTTTAAACATGTTCCCTCTTCGTCACTCAAACAGCAAGCAATATAGATTGGGTCATGAGCAGAGCAACCGAGCAAGCAATAGAGATTGGGTCATTAGGAAAGCAATAGAGCAGAGCAATACATATCCCACTCATACCACATCTAAGAACAGAATAAGACACCACAAATCCAACCTACCATGTCATTAACGTATAAAGCTTACCTCTCCCCTCCCTTTTTCTTTCACTTTGTTGCTCTGAATTGGAATTGATATCCATTGTGAAACTGTATTATTTTTTTCTATTCCTCCCTTGCTTATGTGTGGAGTTGCCCTTTAGTCATGGCTGCACTGTTATGCTCAGACTGCCTCCCCTGGTTGCTGCCACAGTGACCACCAATCCCCAACCTTTCTTCCTCTGCTGTCCAAACCCCCCCCCCCCCCCCCCCCCCCCCCAACAACTCTTGCCATATTTTGGCATGGCAGAGTCAAGTCACATGACTTTTTTTATTATTATTATTATTTTTTTATATTTTATATATATTTTTAAGAGCAGAAAAACAAAATGGTGTGAAAATAAAAATAAAATGAAAATTGAAATTAAAAAAGATAAAATAAAATAAGATAAAGTGAAGTAAAAATTAAAATAAAATAACATAAAATAAAATAAAACAAGATAAATAAATAAAATAGATAAATAAAAAGCAAGACAAAATTAAAATTAAAATTAAAAACAAAAACAAATAATTAAATAAAAGAAAAGGAGTATATATGTACATTCAAATTAATGTTGATTTTTTGTGATATGTCTTTTTCTTCTCTTTTTTTTTTTAAAAAATAAAAAATAAAAAAATAAAAATTCTTAGTTAATTATTTTTATTAATCGGACAAAATTGAGTGTTGACACTTACGTGGAGTAGAAATCGCTAGTTGAGTTATTGGGACGGACTGGTTCGAGACAAGGACAAACCCTAGCAGAGCTCTAGCGTACCAGTTAGAGAAAACGGCTATGGTTTCTGTGAATGCAAGGAGAAGTGGAGCGTTAGGGCAACTGGAACAGGTTTTATCAGTTGGGCCAACTCTAGGCCCAAGCACAAGGGGCAGCCCTTTGCTCTAGGGCAGAAAATTAGCAAGCCAAAATTAATGGGCCTTACAGTTTATACTGTTTGACACATTTTTATTTTAATGTTAAGTCAAATACTATTATGAAACACACTTGAAATGTCAAATAAACTTAACAAAATTTGATTAAAAAAAATAAATTCACATATTTCAAAAAATGAAAGGCTAAATTGGTCTAAAATTTCGAAATGAACTAATTACAAAATTTACTGAAATTTAAGAGACAAAAATATATTTAACCCTTATTTAAAAGTTTTCTTATAGTGTATTGACATATAACACCAACGATAAAATTGTATTTATAAGAATAAAATAAGTAATAGCGACAAAAGATATAAGAGAAAAAAAATAAGAAATATTGAAAAGATATAAGAACATTAATTATTTGGGGATAAAAGAAAAAAGCTAAACATCAAAAGATATGAAAAGAAGCTGGTTTATGAAGGGAAGAGAAAGAAAAGAAAGGAGCTGGTACTTTTCATGATAGTTGTTTTAGGTTATATTTATGGAATATATTTATATTTCTTTATTTTAAAACACAATTATTTTGAAAATTAAGTTTAAATATATGTTTAGCTTAATATTTCCGTTCCAAAAGAAAAGTACGTCAAGAAACAAAAGTTAGTTAATAGTCTTGCCAAAAATGATGTAACGTCCCATTTAATTATTAAATGAAATTAAAGGAAACGTCACGCGATAAAGTATAGCAGCGTAGTCTTGGGGTCCTTAACGCAACCCCTACAACCTGGCACACCACGATGCGAACATAAAACAGATACAATACTAATAAGGTGTGTAGAGTAAGAAATCATAAGACGATATAGGGGCCGTAGCCCTAAAGAAATCGTAAATAAAATGACTCCAGTCCAGATGGCTAAGCTACTGAATCACCACTCCCTTGCTGACCACGAGAACCTCGCCCATCTGCTCCCATCAACCAAGTTGATGATCATCACAAGGAAGAACAGCCACATACAACACAACCATGCAACAAAACGGGTAAGCTAGAGCCAACACATACTCATCATACAGTCAAATATATTTTCATCATCTCACATCCATATAACAACCAAACATGTCATGACTCTTCATTCAATACACTACGACTCGACTCGACTCATCCGGATACGTATAACTTAGTTGGATTCAGCAGATGCTTGCACTTGTGGTGGATACCTCTGCTCGAACCTGAGCTGCTCATCCTCGAGCTATGTGTTACAAATGTTACGATGAATCAATTCTCCCTCACCACAAGGTTAGCCCTTAATGAATTTCAGGCCTCCTGTTACTCTCACCACAGGAGTCAGTCCGCTCTAAGTGAGACTAACTGGCCCCTTAGAGTGTCAGGATACAGTCCTTACCTTGAATCCTTACTTAGTTATACAGATGGGGCACCACCATGGACACCCACTAACAGGGGCCATGGGATTACGTCCCGACCACTGAAGCGCAACCCCGGAGGTCTCACCTAGAGACCCCAAGGAATTTATACGCTGACACGAACCAACATTCATAATTCAGCAATAAGAGAATATTAAAATCATATTTACATTTCCATACCAACCCCTAAGATAATCCCTCATACGCGTCAGATTTTGAATCCATACCTCTGATCATCACCACCCCATGAATCTAGGGTCTCATCTCATATTAATCACGTATCCCTTTAGTTCCAACCCATTCATTCATTTCACATGTCAATATCATACCCAACCCATCATACGTCGTTCATAACTCATGTCAAACATGCAAAATATTCTATTATATACATGTCCATCATTACACAATCATACTCAACCAAAATAGATCACTCGGGAAACATCAAACATCCAAATCACAGCACTGTCTCGCCCAGCATCTCGCTCAGGCTGAGGGGTCTCGCTCAGGCGAGACATGCTCGCTCAGGCGAGCCTCCCCCTCGCCTAGGCGAGAGCACAAAAGCAGGAGCATGAGCAACGCGGGATCTCGCTTAAGCGAGATCCCTCTCACCTGGGCGAGTTGCTTGCTGGCTCAAAAGTTGAGCGAGTCGCCTGGGCGACTTTTCGTGCAGAGGCCCTAGGCTAGCTCCCTGTTTCATCTCGCCTAGGCGAGATTGACTCGCTTGGGCGAGATTAACAGGTCTCGCCACTGTTCCCCACTGCAACAGCCATGTTTTCCGACCAAACAACACATGCAACGTACTTTCACACCTCAAACGACAGATCCAACCATACAATCAACAAACAACGCATAAACAGTTCCAAAAAGACTCGAAACTAGAACCCTAACTTCCCGTACCTGGGAGATGCGAGCTAGAGCTTCCGATACTCGAGCGGCGAAGGACAGTAGCCCAAGGAACGGCTTAGCGAACTGAAACTAGCATGACAAGGTTTAAAACGAGCTCACTAGAAGGCTCAAACTGAAAACGTAAAGAAGAGACGGAACGAACATAGAGCTTGAGTTGGGGAGACTTACGCGGAACGGAACAAATGCGGCTGAACTTGCTAGACTGCGACTTCTCCAAACCCTAGCAGAGGTAAAGGCGGTTGTGGCTCAAGGCAAGGACAAAGCTTTTTCTGAAAATGGCAAGGAACTCTAGGTTTAGGGCAGACCTAAGAATTTTATACATTGGGCCGGCCTTAGGCCCACTCACAAAGGCAACCCATCAACTTTAGGGCAGAATATAAAAATGGGGCCTTACAAATAATACATACTAATCACTGATTCATGAAATTAAGAAAAAAGAAAGAAAAACTTAATCGCCCAAAAAGTTAGTGAAGTGGTACCTAAAAGGAAGAATTAAAGATAAGTTAAAGCAAGGTGCTTAATCTAAATAAGTATTTTATGATTTACTTAGTTGTTCTACAAACTTTCACTTTTTCATTAGAGTTGTTAGACCAATAAAGTCAGTTTCTAAAATCAGAGGAAATTATGAGTTCTAACTTTCACATGTTCATGGTTATGGTTGCTTTGTTAGTTGCATCATTTAATATATATTTACAAATTGACATGGAATTCACCCTTTTCTCGGACTTTTTGACTTAAAATTAAAGAACAAATTAGTGGATGATGACTATAACTGAGTCAACATAATTTGTGTTCTTCTAATTCGTTTATGATGGTATATGTATAGTTTAATTTAATTCTTTATCTTTTTCCTTTTTTTTTTATCCTTAAGTGTTTTGAAATTTTAAATTTTAAATTTCTTCATGTTGTTACAATAACTTCAAGTTTGTATTTCTGAAAACGAAATAATTCTATGCGTATTGTTTTATATTAAATCAAATGAATAATTTTTTTTATTAATAACACAGAAAATATATGATGGTCTAATGGGTAAAATAGAAATATAAGCAAATAAATTGAAGTTTAAGCTATGTTTATAAAAGTTGTTATTAAGTAGAACAATATCATTGAAATTTTATCAAGGCGCCCATGGCCTAATGGATAAGGCGCTTGACTTCTAATCAAGCGATTGTGGGTTCGAGTCCCACTGGGCGTGCAAATTTTATTTTTTTAAAGTGCAACTTTTTCTCACCCTTCATAATCCATATTTTGCTAATGTGTATACATGCTTGCTGTACAATACCTATGGTGCCAAAAGATTTTGCCACGCCAACCCAACTATAACAATTTCAAAATTAAGTTGGGCTAAAATCTATCATGATAACATCATGTTTTTGTTCTGGGATAGCAAAAGTGTAATTAAATATCTATAATTGTAATCTATTTTTGAACACTTTTATATTACTTTTATATTAGAAAAGACTTTTTGGTAGAATACTCTTATCCTTTACTTCAAAAATCTCATTCGTATCACATCAATATACTACATTTATAAACTAAAAACTATTGTTATTTAAAATAATTTTCATTATAAATAAAAAATTATAGTTAGTTTGTTAATTATACTTAAAATTAATCTTTAACATGAGCTATTAAGACTTTTGTTACTAAAGAAATTATTGTTTAAATTGGTCTCTAATTAACTAGTGATCAATTTAGACACAAATTCCTTTGATGTTAATAATTTACACATATTTATAAGTTACTAAGGGACCATACAATCACAAGATACACTCACATAAATGAATGATGCATATGTATGTTTAAAAATGGACGTTGATATATTGAAAATTTCCCTCCCCCACATCCAAATGACAATGGTTGATATGATTAAAAAGACATTTGTACCTTTCTACAAATCCATAAATGCTCATCTCAACAACTATATGTTGATTAAAATTGTATGTCTTTTAGTGCACTAACAAATATAAATTTATGTTTGTTACTACATTAACAATTGTAAATTTATGCCTATTAGTACACTAACAAATGTAAATTTATGTCTATTACTACATTACCGAACGTAAATTAACATATATTAGTAGAGTAATAGACATAAATTTGGTATAGTTTTAAGAAAAAAAACTCAAACATTTACGTTTGTTGTTCCACCAACAGACATAAATTTACGTCAAGAATATAAACAAACGTAAATTTACGTTGAGAATATAAACAAACATAAATTTACATCTAACCTATACCAGTTGTAAAATACCTAAAGTAACAAACATAAAAAGTCTTTTTTGTGTTAGTGTTATTGTAGTGAAATTTTTTTAGCCTATTATGTCACTTGGTATTGATATATAGTCAAATCAATCACAAATATCTAGTCCTATGCACGAGATATTCTTACCGCAACGTAAAGGGGGTGTTGAAGATTCAACATCAATTATATATAAGACATATTTAGAATAATATCCTCTCCTTGCTAGCCAATTTTGTGATAATAAGTTAGACTTAAACTCATTTCCCAATAAAATGAAAATTGTATAACTTATTTGTTATCTAACTATACTCATTGTTGAAGAGAACATGAAAACATCATTCATCTTAATCCTTTTTATACAAAAGCCTAAGCAAAAGTAAAATGGAATGAAGCTACAATCTAACCACATTAATATAAAACTAACAAAAGAGTAAGTATAAATATGCATAATCTCAAATATTGGTTTACAAATTTTCCTAGGCTATATTGAAACTTGGACCAAATGGGTTGGCAAAAAAGAAAAGAAAAGAAAAACAAAGACTCACTACTGATATTTATGAATATGTATTAGCAAAAATCTATTTAGATATGGGTTTATAGAACTAGATATTTGAACTCGGGTTCAATTACATATAGAAAAGTGTTAGACCCTACAACGTTCATTATAAAGATTATTACCCATAATTAAGTATTGTATTTATACTTTAAAAATATTTATCTTGTAACATCCTAAAAACAACAATGTAAAACTACTAGATAAGATATTATAATATTTGTTACTCAACATGTATACCAAAAGTATATAAATTGCTTCATTTATAGTCAGCCATAAAGGTAATACTATAACTAAAAATATAATCATATACAACCCTAAGGACAAAATAAAAAGAAATAATAACTATAAATTTTTTCAAAAGATAACAAGAAGTGAAATGCTAAACTAATATTTAAACGGTTGTATCATCACCACCATCTCCTACTGGACCAATACATATTTCTTCATCTGCTCACACCAAATAAAGATCCAATTCTTCTCAAGATCTGATACGAGTAAATGAACTTAAAAGAAAACTTTCTTGACTGGATAGCCCTTCCCACACCAGTGGTTGGGGTCACCATCAAGAAAACATGATCCCCAACTGCAAACTCTAAAGGTCTCTTTCTTTGATCAACATAAGACTTTTGTCGATTCTACAAAGCCTTGATCCTCTTTTGGATCTTCTTCACCTTTTCTATGGTTAGCTTCAACAACTCGTGTCCTACTAACACTGCCTCTTTATCCTGATACCAACAGAGGGGTTTTGCAGCTTCTGCCATACAAAGCATCGTACGAGACTATTCCAAAACTTGCATGGTCGTTGTTATTGTAGGTGAACTCCACCCAAAGGTAAAACTTCATCCCATCCAGATTGCATCATGCCCTTTTATAGACCGTGGCAAATGGGTAACAAAATCCATAGTGATGCTATCCTGTTTCCACTTTGGTATCTCTGACTAGTCCAACATTCCTCCTGGCCTCTAATGCTCCACTTTTGCCTTTTGACAGGTCAAACAAGCTATAACAACTTGTGCTACATCATGCTTCATGCCTGACCACCAGAAAGATTCCTTAAGCTTTTGGTATATGTTATTCATGCTAGGAGGCATGCTAAAACGAATCTTGTGTCCTTCCTCATGGATTAACCACTTCAACTCTGTATCCTATGACACACAAACTACGCCTCTAAACCTCAACACACCATCGGATCCCAACACAAAATCCTTAGCTTACTCGGAGCCAAGCAACCCTACTGTCCTTTGGAGACTAGGATCCGTTAAATGCTTCTCTTTGATCAAGATTAGAATTTCACTAGATATAGTCAAACTACTACATCTATTGAAATCTGCCCCCAAAACCATCTACAACTTCATATCTCTGAACTTTTGTACTAACTCAAACTCTCTGATCATCATATGAGAGACATGCACGATTTTCCTACTTAAAACATCTGCCATGAAATTTTCCTTTCCTAGGTAGTATAGTAATTTGAAGTCATAATCCTTAGGAATTTTATACACCATCTTTGCCTTATATTTAACTCTTTATGACTAAACAAATACTTCAAACTCTTATGGTCGCTGAATACTTGAAATGGTGCACCATAGAGATAATGCCTCCATATCTTTAAAGCAAACATTACCAATTCCAAATCATGAGTAAAATCCTTTATTAAGGCGCCCATGGCCTAATGGATAAGGCGTTTGACTTCTAATCAAGCGATTGTGGGTTCGAGTCCCACTGGGCGTGTTATTATTTTTTATTCATCCTTTTCGGGTATTGATTTGTTTTTAAATACATAAATTTCTCTACCTTTATAACCCACACATAAAGGTATTCCACAAGTGCCTAGGATGTCTTTTGTCATACCAACCCAACTACAACAATTTCCAAATAAAGCAAGACTACAACATGATAACAATAGATGATTTAATGGTATTGCTCTCATAAATCTATATAATTGGTAATCTATTTTTGAACACTTTCACATTACAAAAGATACTTTTGGGAGAGTACTCTTATCCCATACTTCGAAAATCTCATTCGTGTCACATCCACATACTACAAGAAATTTTTTAAATAGCAACAAATTTTAGAGAAAAAAGTAATTAGTCATTATAATGACTAGCTTAGATATGAATTTATAAACTAAAGATTATTGGTATGTAAAATAGTTTCTACTATGAATAAAAAATTATAATTGGTTTTTGAATTATACTTTAAATTGGTCTCTAATATTAGCTACTAAAATTTTGGCTACCAAAGAAACTAATATTTAAATTAGTTCTAATTAACCAGTGACTAATATAGCTATAGATTCCTTTGGTGTTAATAATTTACACATATTTATAAGTTACTAATGGACCATACAATCACAAGATACATTCACCTGAATGAATGATGCATGTGCAACTGTATAAAAGAACATTGATATATTGAAAATTCCAAATCCCCAACATCCAAATGACAATGGTTGATGTGATTAAAAATACATTTGTACCTTTGTATGAATCCATGAATACTAACCCCAACAATTATATGTTGATTAAAATTTTATGTCTTTTAGTACACTAACAAATGTAAATTTATGCCTCTTACACTAATAATTGTAAATTTACGCCTATTAATAGTACACTAACAAATCTAAATTTATGTCTGTTACTACATTATCATACATATACTTATGTCTATTAGTAGAGTAATAAACATATATTTGGTATAGTTTTAAGAAAAAAAAAACTCAAATATTTACGTTCGTTGTTCCACCAACAGACATAAATTTACGTAGAGAATATAAACAAACATAAATTTACATCTCCCGCAATCTAACCTATACTAGTCGTAAAATGCCTAAAGTAACAAACTTAAAGGTATTTTTGTGTTAGTGTTATTCTAGTGAATTTTGTTTGACCTATTACGTCACTTGCTATTGATCGGTTGTCGGATAACTCACAAATATCTAGTCATATGCATGAGATATTCTTGTCATAACATAAAAGGGTGAAGATTCAACATTGACTAGAGATAAGACCTATTTAGAGTAGTATCCTAACTTGCAAGCTGATGTTGTGCTGATAAGTTAGATTTCAACACACTTCCCAACAAGATGAAAATCATATAACTTATTTGTTATCTAACTATACTCATTGTTGAAGAGAACATGAAAACATCATTCATCTTAATCCTTTTTATACAAAAGCCTAAGCAAAAGTAAAATGGAATGAGGCTACAATCTAGCCACATTAATATAAAAACTAACAAAGAGTAAGTATAAATATGCATAATCTCAAAAGTTGGTTTACAAATTTTCCTAGTCATATTGAAACTTAGGTTATAATAGGTTGGCAAAAAAGAAAAGAAAAGAAAAATAAAGGTTCAAGATGAATTCGTATTTTTGCCCTCATTTAATGTTTAATTTTGGGTATTTAATTTAATCTTTGTGCTTAAAGAATGATTTAATTAAGATTTGTGATAATTTGGCTTATTGAATTTATGAGATAAATTTGGCTTTAAAAACAATTTTAGTTGCATAAATTATGTTTGGATATTCTGACAGTTGTTGATATAACTGAAGTTAAATTTGGTTCATTAAAAGTGGGAAATTGAATTGTTTCAAGTTACCAAATAAGGCCAAAATTAGTAAATTATGAAAAGAAATAACTTAGGAGCTAAATGCACCCCAAATTTCTATTTTAGGCACTCCTTTTTCAAGTGGACCACCCAAAAAACCTATTATGCACCACTATTTTTTACTAAGTTACACCCCTCCTTCCATTCAAAATTCAGGTCCACTCATAAATTGCCATGTGGCAATCCTTAACTTTTAAAACTAACCAACTAAAATATGACACATGGCATAATACTTGTATGCACTAGCTGACCAATCACTGTGTGACACATCATCATCAACCACCACCATTAACGCACTCCACATAGCGAAAATGCAGCAGAATCGTAAGACATCATTCACATGCAAAAACGCTAGACCAGTCACCCAAGTTCATCATCACAACCACCACGCATTCAACGGAGATGAAAACGTGAGCCACCATTGCTGCGTCGCTTCATCAATTCCATGAGTTCCACCATCTTCACCACAAGATGCAGATCGGAGAAGAAACACGAACTAGTAACTCCATCACCTCTTCGACAGTTCACCACGCGAAGCCACCATAAACGAACTAAGACGCAAATTGCAGCAGCTTCTCGTGCAATAGAAAACCCTAAACGTCAGCAGACTTCGTGCAACCAATGAACTATAACACGTGAACCATCTTCTTGCCGGAAGAGTGTAAAAATGAAGCAACCATGAACACTACTGTCAAACACAAGCACCTCCATTGTTAGACACCCTTGCGATAGAAACCCTAGTAGGAAGAGAGAAAGAGCGCATTGCCACATGGCAGCCTTTCAATGGACACTCAAATGGTCAAATAATGTTAAAGCATGGTCAAATATTCAAATATGGACAAAGTTTGGTCAAACAAGAGGGTTTTAAGTGCAAATATTGATATATTGGGATTTATCTACAAATTTGGACTATTGGATTGCAAAGGACTGATTTAGAAAATTAATGCAAATATTATTTGGTAATAATTTATTAGATATCTTTAAATAGTTTATTTATTTAATTATATAATAAATTTTTAACCAACTATATTTGTTAAATAGTCTATATCTCTCCAAATATTTTTAAATATTCATAATCACTATAAAGATAAATAATGTTTATATTTATCTTTATTTTAAAAGATTTTTGAGAGATTTTAGCAACAAAAAACCCAGTCCAAGTCCTATATAAAGAGATCAAAGGAAAGTAGAAAATGGAAGCTCGAAACTTCAGAGTTTAGGAACCCTTAGGGGGGCCTAATTTCGTCCTCTCTCTCCCTTTTTTTTTATCTTGCATTCTATGGAGGGCTAAGCTTCAAGGGTTAGTTTCACTATAATTTCTTAATTGGATTATGAGGTTAGATGAATCAATTGGTTTGTTCTTTTGATTCTTGTTGTGATTTATTTTGATCTATGTCTTTTGGTTCTTACTCTAGTGAAAGTAATGATCTTTACATTGTAGCAAGTTAGCACAATGGTAAATATACAAAACATAACAATCATATGAGTCCAAGGTTTTTAAATTTTAATTGAGAAATTACTTTGGTTAAATTTATAAACTTTCATATGATTGAATGAGTTTTTTGCTAATAATTGAGAAGTTACTTTGATTAAAGGTGAAAACTTTGATTAGAATTAATCAAGAACTTACTTTGGTTAATTAGCTTTTTACTAAATATAAGAGGTAAAAGAATAAACATGATTATGATTAGTAAAATTTAATTGAGAAGTTAATTTGGTAAAATTTACTATAATTAATCTATAAAGTTCCTGCTTTTGATTGAGAAGTTACTTTGATTAAAAATGAGGATGCCAACAAATCAATTGAGAAGTTACATTGATTAATTTGAAATCTTAAACAAGAAATCAATAACAATAATCTTTGGGAAACTAATGATGAATCATATTTTTTAAAAGCAGTGGAATCAACCTATTCTCTTTACTATATTGTTTTTATCTCTTTTTATCTTTTCAATTCTATTTCTTTCTTTGTTTATCTCAGTCCCTTATATTTTTATTATTTTATTTGACTAACTCTTTTGTATAAGAACTAATTTGTTAGAAATCAATTTCGTGTTTGTTGGGAGACGACTTTGGGTTACTTTACCCTTTCTAATTTGTTGACTACTTTCTAAATAATACTGAAGTTGTTATAGATAATTTGTTACCCAACATGCATACCAAAAGTATATAAATTGCTTCATTTACAGTCATCCATAAATGTAATACTGTAACCAAAAATATAATTATAAACAACCCTAAGGACAAAATAAAAAGAAACAACAACTACAAAGTTTTCCAAAAGATAACTAGTGAAATGCTAAACTAAGATTTAAATAGTTGCTTCATCAGCACCATCTCTTATTAAACCAATACCTACTTCTTCATCTGCTCACACCTAATTATGGTGATCGTAGCAAAGAAGAAAAATAATCCAAGCATACAAACACATAAAAGGGTAACCTAATTTCATAAAAAGACACACATACACACAAACACACACAGACACACGGACAAACAGACACACACATACATAGACACACAGACACACATACACATAGACACAAACACACACACACACACATATATATATACACACACACACACATACACACATATACATTTATCACTCAATAGAATTTCAAATCAAGTTGCCTTAATACAACAAACCAGGCATTATCAAGTAACTCATCACACATAAAGACTAGCTAGACTCAATTATTTGGATATAGTCATTGACGTATGATTCTTGGAGGTGTTTGCACTTATGGTTGTCTCTACTACCTAGCCCGTTTGGGTTTCCCGGCCCGACTGAGTCGTCGAGTCGGACCGACCCATTTGGGTTGTCGAGTTTGTTTCCAAATTTATCTTGAACTCAAAACATAATTAAGCTTAAAATAAATATGATTAAAATAAAATTTTATCTCACAAGAAATTCAATTATGTTATCCAAATAAGAAATTGAAATGTAAGGTATTTTAATTTCTTTATCCAAACAAGTTATTTAGAAAGTGAAGGAAATTTAATCGTAAGAAATTCAAATAAAATGCATTTTAATTTCAGAACATTGTTGAAATGTTCCATCCAAACAGAGAGGAGTGGGGGAGAGTTTTATATTAAAGGAAGAAAATCAAAGAAAATTCACCAATGGAGTTCGCGCTGCTCGTATGGGGTTGTTCGCATTATTCGTTCACGTTTCTGTGAAGAAGAAAGTGAAAATGAAAGTGGCGTCACGGTTACATACGAAGGATTTTACATCTAATCCCTATGGTCAGAGATAAATTTATGTTTAAACCCTATGGTCACACATAAATTTTGAATTTTTTTTATGTCTGATATCTACTAATTGGACGTAAATCACTGGTCGCAATAACCTCATTTCACATTATCCTAACTTCCGATGAAATTTAATTTTCATATTTCTCAACTTACTTGAATACAATTTTGCAGTCACGACAAAGAAAGACTCTATCCTCATCATTTGATTTTATTTTTCTTCTCAAAGAATACATTCAATGCATGTCAACCTTATGAGAAGCTGAAAATAAAACCTGCATTTATGTATACTTGCTACAAAACAATTAAATCGGGAAGAACACAATTGTTGGAAACAGGAACATAGGGTACGAGGCTCAAAGAATAGTCCAAAAAAGGGTTATTTGTTGTGACACTTGCACCATTCAAAACATCAACTACTAAATCATCCTCGAACACTTCCCATTGGTTAGTGATGACGGTCTTCAAATCCGTTTGCTTCGTCTCCAAGAAGCTCACAATAGCTCTGCAATTATTATCCTCATGCGCCACAACACCATTTTCCTCATCACTTTCATCACTCTCCATAGTTTTTCCGTCTCTGATTCTTACCAGTTCTTCAATGTCTTTCTCATCCACCCTCACAATTTCAGGGCAGTCAGAAACATTAAGGATACCAATGTCCTTACAGAAGTTGAAGTACGTAGTCATCTTGTTCCCTTGCAATTCAGCTTTTCTCGCAACTTCCAGACCAACCCTAGCTTCCTCTTCCCCACCCATGTCGAGTATTCTCTCCACAACTCGATGAACCCCAGCGCAGAACTTCTGGTACACTTCCAAAACCTCGTCCATGACACAATCCATGGCCTCAAGAACAAGCACGACGTTCATGTGGGGGCTCCTGGGCTTCACCTGCAGAAGCAAGTCGATCAAACCAAGGAGCTTCTCCAAGCTCTGCAGCTCCTCCATCACGCTCTCTTCCTTCTCCTTGCCTCCACGTTTGGCCTCTCTCATTACTTCCATCCTCACAAACGCTGATTTTTGGTCCAAATACAAGAAATAAGCCCTAACAAAGGCGTTGTAAACCCAGGCCCTGTTAGGGTTTATGTGTGCGTCGCTGAAGAGCGACAAATCAAACGGCAACCTTCCCATCTTCTGCACTCCGGGAAGATCAAAACAGAAGACCCCATGAATGAGCATCAAGCCCTTGAGTGCCACCACCCACGAACGAGTCTTTTCCATCCTTATTGAAAGAGTGTAGAGAAGAGGTTGAAGGTAGAAGGGTGAGGTGCGTAGCCATTTGAAAACCCGCTGAACGTTCTTGTAATCCATGCATTGTTCGTCGTGGCTTGTGGCCTTTATGACTACCATTTCAAGATCAGGGTTCCTGCATGGTCCACTGGGTAAGAGCCTCGCCACCCAAATGCTGTACCTATCCTTCAACGCTCCCGTGGCTTTGATCCACAGCGTCATCCTCTCTGTGTTGTGATCTTGCAACGCAATATGCAAGAACAACAACAAGAAGAAGAAGAACAAGAATGTGTTGTGGAGAGAATGTTGGAGAGTCTGTTGCTTTTCCTTGTGTTCTTCACCTCGTTTGGAATGTGTGAAGATTGGTTATAGTTTTGGAAGCATGTTGAAGGTCTTCACAACCCATTTGTCCAACCACCATGTTGTGCTGTAAACTTCACATAATTGCTTATATTGTTTGTCTCGCCTTGTATTTTGGGGCATTCATGTGGTGGAATTCGTCAACGCTTGTTATGCCGCCTACTACAAAGGTGGCTTATCCTTAAATCCACCTTAATTTCCAAGTTTCTTTATACCATGCATATGTAATTTCCCTTTTCTTCATTTATTCATTAAATTATTAACGATTAATAATGTTGTTGCTATTGTTACCGTCCAGCACTGTTGTCAACTGTCAAAAATGGAATCTTGTGAATCGTCTTCAGCTTATCCACAAATTGTCACATTCCAGCTCTCACCACTTGCCACGTTTTCTCTTCAAAAGGATCCAAGTCTCGATTTTAAATTAATAATAATAATAATAATAATAATAATAATAATAATAATAATAATAATTTCGAGAATAATGCATGGAATTCTATTTGTTATCAATATGAACTCGTTATTTTCATATTTTTATACTCTTTCAGAAGTTATATTTTGTTTCCATATTCGGATTTTCATTTTGTAATTAAAAATTACGGTATTTTATTTTTAAATTTTTTATATAAAAGGAACACGGTTTTTTTTTTTTTCGATGAATGTTTAAAAATGAAATAAAACATGGTTTTTAAAGTAAAAGAGAATTTCCTACATCCCTTTTATATCTCCTTTAAGGCTATTTCGGAAAAAAAAATATATATATATATATATATATATAATATTTTTTTTATTCTGATAAATAGTTGTGTAGTTTTCTATTTTATCCATTTTTTTTTTCTGTTTAACACAATTAATATGACACTGAATTTTTTTAATAAGAAATAAACATACAAAAACAAAAATATCTTTGAGACTTGAAAAAATTAGAGATTTTTTTTTTCAATATTGTAACTATTTGGTCCAAATTATATTATTATTAGACCTAAAACTCTCGATAAACATTAGATCCCATTATGAGATCCATATGAAATATCAACTTTCTTAAAATAAGGAAAAGATAATATTTGAGTAGATATTTAATATTATATGATATAAACATAACTCATTTATTATAAATGAATCCATTAACACTAATAGAACCCATAAACGTTATTCCTGACCCTAAAAAGGCTATAAATACATAATATTACAAGGAGTACATATCATCTCATAATCAATTTTTACTCATATACTCACTTAAATATCATACTCACTTAAGCGTTAGTCCTTGTAGGCGAACTTCCACTAGTGATTCGGAGCCTAGATACACGTTAATAATTTGGACATAAACTGCATGGCCAAATTCGATAAGAACATTTGGTGTCCATCGTAGGTCGAGTAGAAATACTTCTCCACAACACACAAGTGTATTATGTTGATGCCTCGCTAAAACCAGACATCTAGTTTTTATGTACCAAATATTGATCAACAAGCAATTAATACAATAAAAACTCACATGGAGACAATCCTCAGTAAAAATAAGGAAAGTATCCAACAAGTAGTCGAAGAGATGTAGGATATGAAGTAGCTCTTTAGACAAGAGTTGAAAGCTCACTTTGAGTAGTTGTGCACCCAACACCAACAAAGCTAGAAGCCCATCAATGGACTTGGGTTTTAAACATTCACCATTTGTGGGGATGAAAACTTCCTTAGCCATCAATTGAGGGGCATGTTCTGATACACACTAAATAGTCTCATATCGTTTAGGAGTTAAGACCGAGGGCAGTTTAAATACCCCTTTCTCACTAATGCAAAATATGTTTTTTAACACTAGTGCAAATTTGACATTTTACTTCGCCTTATAGGCCTCAATTGCCGCTGAACCAAAGCCTATAAGAAGGCGGTGGCATTTTTGCAATTTTCGTCCAACTTTTGGCCCCGGTTGCAACAGAACCGAAGCATATAAGGTAGCGTCAGTATTCAAATTTTCAAAAATGCCATCAACATTAGGCTTTTGGCCTCGGGTCTTTAAGGACCGAAGCAATAAATGGGACTTTTGGCCTCGGTTGCAACAGAACCGAAGCATATAAGGCAGCGTTAGTTTTCAAATTTTCAAAAATGCCATCAGCATCAGGGTTTTGGCCTCGGGTCTTTAAGGACTGAGGCAATAAATGGGCTTTTGGCCTCGGTTATTAATTGAACTAGGCCATAAGGGCGGTTAAAATTCCCAATTCGCGAGCCTTAGCTACTATTCATCGTCTCCCCCAAAACTCTTCTCTCTGCGCGAATTTCTCCGCTTTGTCACCACCACCATGCTCTGCCTCCGTCACCGACCAATATCCTCCGTCAATAGTCATGCGTCGTTGCCTCCGTCGTGCTGTCCAAGTTCACCGATTGCAAATCACCTCCCGCCGCGGGTGAGTTCGAAACTACTTGGTTCATCTCATCATTAGTAGCCTTTAATGCGGTATTTACATTGGTATCACCCTTCTCCTCAGATTCCGATGAAGAAACACCTGGTGAATTTGAAACCGAGTGTTGAGCTTGCAGAACTTCTAATTGTTCTAGATCCAGTATCTGATCTTGTAGAAGAGGGTTTTTTGGCTTAACCTCTCCTTGTTGGATTTTGTGTTGTGTTTCAGTGGGAGCCATGGATGGAGGTGCACTGGGTGGTGCAGGAGGACACGCAAAAGGTGTGTGAAGTGGAGTACACAGAGAAAGCAGTCCATGGGCAGCCCACCATATAGTTGCGGCGGCAATGGTGGCTATTGTAATAGCTGTCACACTCGGAGGAGTGCACACGGGAGAATCTGCGGAAGTTTCTGCATTTACCATATGGCTTCGGTTCTCGTGGACCCGAGGCAGAAAAGGAACCCTATGGCTCCAGTTCATTTAGAACCGAAGCATAAAAGGGACTCTATGGTCTTGGGTAATAACCGAGCCTAAAAAGGGATACCTTTTGGCCTCACCCCAATATTTCTCGATTCCAGACTCGAGGTAAAATGAGGAAAATAACCGGGACAAAAAACCCTTAGTGCACTAGTGTAAGTCTATTTTTGAACAGACTTAGGTACGATAGACGTAAATTTTAGGTTTGTTGTTGACTAACAAACTTAAATTATAAGTATGTTGTTGGCTAACAGACTTAAAATTGAAGTCTTTTGTAAACCAACAAGCCTAAATCGATATAGATTTCTACAAAATAATAAAAAATAAATAGTGCATTTAAGTCTCTTGTGACCATTATCATACAACTTATACATGGATGAGGTTTTTCAGCAATGTCTTTTAGCATACTCACAACATATTAGCCATTCCTATATTATGGTGTGTGTTATATGTTTAATACTCTTCTGTTTTCCAAATGAATCACTTAGATATTTGAAAAAACAGAAGATACAGGTGCCCAAAGACAAAATATATCTAGGACTAAGATTTAAGACAAAGCATATAGTGCAAACTATCACATTGTATAGAAGTGCTACAAAAGAAGTCGTCAATTTTCGACCTTAACGGAAATAAACAAAAACAAAACAAAAGTACAACAAATTCCAATATAAACAAATGAAACAAGATCTAGAATATGGTGAAAAATCACATAATGTGCTTACCAACAACAACATGAAGGGTGAGGTAGCTATATGGCTTTTCACAAGCCACACCAATCTTCAGCACAAGATTAAGAAACCTCAGATTGGTTAGCACTCAATTACCTGAACACTCTAGGGAAAAAAGTTAAAAGAATAAGTCCTAGCTTCTATGTTGCAAAACTTCTTCACTTCACTACACTCCATTACTTCATTCCACCATTCAGATCTCCTCCTCAAGTGTTGGGAAACAAGAACTTGTTCAAAAAAAAAAAACTCCAAAGCAACATCTTCCACGTCTTAATCTTCTCTGATATCAATATACTAAACGCATCCCTTAGTTGCAAATCCAATATAAAAAAAACTGCCTTAGTTTTATGAATCTCCTCAAACATAGGATTAAAAGCCTTAAAACGGAAGGAAAGTCACAAAATTGAAAGTGGAAAATAGATTAAAAAACGAATATATCATAAAGAAAGATCAAAACTGAATGTAGAAGGAGAAAAGGAAGAGACTTTGGTACCTACAGAAGATAATGTAATCAAACCAAAGAAGGATCGCTATAGTGGCCGCTAGTCCACCATAGAAAGTTGATGTCACTGACAGGTGGGGAGAAGAGGCTCGCAAATCACTAGAGGTGGAGAAAAAGGTGTGACAAATTAGTGTGACAAAGCGTTCTTGACCCAAGTTATCTAGTTTTTTATTTAAAACTTGCAATTGTTGTTGATGGGCTTGTAGCTCTTGTTGGTGTTAGGCGTGCATATGTTCCAATTAAATTTCCAAGTCTTGTCTGCACTACTACTTCATCTCCTGCATCGTTGCGTCTACTTGTTAGATACTTTCCCCATTTTTATTGAGGATTTTCTCCAAGGGAATTTTGATTGCATTGACTATTTTTTGATTCATATCTGCTACAACTAACCAAGAATATACTTTGGTTAATTAGCTTTTTACTTGATATAAGAGGTAAAAGAATAAACATGATTTGGCATAGTAATGTTAATTGAAAATGTACTTTTGTTAAATTTATTATGATTAATCTAAAAAATTATTACTTTTGATTGAGAATCTACTTTGCTCAATAGTGAGAACGCCAACAAATTAGTGTGACAAAGCGTTCTTGACCCAAGTTATCTAGTTTTTTATTTAAAACTTGCAATTGTTGTTGATGGGCTTGTAGCTCCTATTGGTGTTAGGCGTGCATATGTTCCAATTAAGTTTCCAACTCTTGTCTGCACTACTACTTCATCTCTTACATAGTTGCGTCTACTTGTTAGATACTTTCCTCATTTTTATTGAGGATTTTCTCCAAGGGAATTTTGATTGCATTGACTGTTTTTTGATTCATATCTGCTACAGAAAAACTATATGCTTGGGTTTGAAGGTGTGTTAACTCCTTGCACTAACACAAAAACAGGCTTTTAAGCTTGTTAATTTAAGTCTGTTCATAAAGGAACAAACTTAAAAAGTGTGAGGTGGCATTTTTCTCTTCCTTTTAAGTCTATATGTAGTTTTTTAGATTAATCATAATAAATTTAACAAAAGTACATTTTCAATTAACATTATTATGCCAAATCATGTTTATTCTTTTACCTCTTATATAAAGTAAAAAGCTAATTAACCGAAGTATATTCTTGGTTAATTCTTGTTAAAGTTTTCACCTTTAATCAAAGTACATTCTCAATTATTAGCAAAAGCTCATTTAATCACATGAAATTTCCTAAATTTAATCAAAATATGTTCTCAATTATTGGCAAAACACATTCAATCATATGAAAGTTCCTAAATTTAATCAAAGTACATTCTCAATTAAAATTAAAAACCCTTAGACTCATATGATCAACATGCATATAGATTAAAACATCTCACTAATTAGCTATTACATAAAAAACACTACTTTTTATGTGACTCAGAGATAAAATACATATATGAATGAAAATCAAAACAATAATCAAAAGAACAAAGATGTTATTTTAATTTAACCTCAGAATCCATAATGAAATTATAGTGGAACCAACCTTAGAAGCTTAGCCCTCCATGGATTGGATATAATACATGACAAATGATGAATGAAAGAAAAAGTACAAAGGATGGAAAGAATAAAATGAAAGATGTGGTGGATGGTAGTTGCCAAAACCAGAGTTGCTAATTTCTTTATGTGCTTCCCCTAAGTCTCTTCATATAGAACTTGAATGGATGTGAACTTTATCTTTTTTGTTGATAAAATCTTTAAAATCATTTATCTGTTGACCAATAGACTTAAATCCACATAGATTTCTACATAAAAAAAAACAATGAATTTAAGTTTATTGTGATCATATCATACAACTTATACATGGAAGAGGTTTTTTACCAAGGTCTTTCATCATACTAACAACATACAAACAATTCTCATATTATTGTGTGTTATTTGTTAATACTCTTATGTTTTCCATATGAATCACTTAGATATAATAAAAAATAAAAGATAGTGCCAGAGACAAAATGTATATAGGACTAAAATTTAAGACAGAGCATATAGTCCAAAACCACCAATTTTTTATATTAAAGAAAATAAATAAAAAACACACGTACAAAAAATTCCAATATAAACAAATGAAACAAAATCTAGAATGTGGTGAGAAATCACATAGCGTCGTTACAGGTAGCAACATCCAAGTTGAGGTAGCTACATGGTTTTTCACAAGCCACACTAATCTTCAACATAAGATTAAGGAATATTAATCTCTCTTTCCTGATAAGAGTGGATCATGATTGCAAATCTTGTTGGACGACCCACCCGAGAGCTTGAGCAACCTCAAATTGGCCTTCACTCAATTACCTGAAAACTATAGGAAAAAAATTAAAAGAATCTATCCTATCTTGTATGTTGCAAAACTCCATTTCACCATTCATCCATTCCATCATTCATATGTCATTCTCAAGTGTTGGGAAACAAAAACCCATTAAAACAAACTCTGAAACAACATTTTTCACGTCCTCAATAAAGCACTTGATGTAATTCTCTAGATACCTCCCACTCTCCACGTGGCTCTGGAACATCGCAAGAAACGACCTATATGTCAGAATTAGCTTCTTCGATATCGGTATCCTCAACTCCACCCTTAGCTCTGAATCCAATAGCAAACTAAATCGCCCAATGTAACATCCCTACTGGAAATTACTTAATTAAAATAAATGAATAAATAATTTATAAAATAACCTCATAGTTTCATTATTCCCAACCGCGGGGAATTTAAAACATCGTTTAATGTGTCAAAATTTAATTAAAGCTAAGTAATAGTCTTATTACAATTTCCAAACTTCTGATAAAATAATAAAAACATAATAAAATTCCTAGCTCCGTCCCCAAGCTAGCCCCTCTCTCCGTCTCAAACATCAAGAGCATCACCTGTGTCATCAATTGCTCTCGTGTAAAGAATTACACGATCATCGCCAAGCACAAACAGAAAGGGTGAGCTTAATAAATAAAAAAAAGACATCAGTTCAATAATATATTTACTACCAGTTATATTATTAAAATTACACATTGGCCAAGTCCTTAATACTCCAAGGCTTTTCAACCTTCACATCACATCACATAGTTAGCCATGGACTCAGGTTTTATGATGCTCACACGAACCTGCCCGCTCGTGGTCCTGCCTTTACAAACCTCCTTGTTCGTAGTCTTACTCTATGGACCCGCCCGTCCGACACACATGATCCACCAGCTACGTACCTCCCCGTACGCAGCATCTCTCGAATGTGAGCACAGAGCATACGAACCTACCTCGCTCGTATCCCCACATGAGAGTAACTAGATATGAACCTCCCCGCTCATATCATCACGTGTTAACCACCATCCATAAACCTACCCGCTCATGGCACAACATCTCCCGACCCAAGCATAGTGTCATTGTCAGTTAAACGTAACACACACAACTCATAACCTACTACTCAATCGCCTGGCGCAACCCCCAGCATCGCTAAGCGATACAGGTCCAGATCGCCTGGCGGTTTACGTCCCACCGCCAGGCGCTAGGTTCTCGAACAGAAGCTCGCTGCATCGCGTCCGCCTAGCGGATCCCACCTCACCGCCTGGCACCAATCACTACAGACCCCCTTTCTGGGTCTTCTACCGCCTGGCGCACCCAGTACAGCCGCCAGGCGCTGTGACAGTACAGTACCAGTCAATGATTTCACCTCTCTTTCAGATTATCCCACATTTTCCCTAATCTCTCCAAGGTAGCAAAGCAGTCTTGGTTAATCTCACTGTCATTCTAAATTCCTAGCCAACCTCTTGACCGTTCGCAGCACTTATACTCCCATTCTAAATTCCCTATCTCGCCTACGATTCACCTATTCCCTCCAACATTATGCCATAAATTCTCCCAATTCATAATGAAACCACACAGTACATTTCCTCATACCACATTCTCTGCTCAAATTGCATTATCACAGTACCACACTTCCTACTCAGTTAATTTTATAATTCATTTTACACAAATCATGGTAATACCTTGAATCTTAATCCAACTATCCCTTATTCCAGCGATGCAATCCCCAACAAGTGTGTTCATTCAAACCTGAGACTTGTCATTGAAACTCTTCTTCTTACTATTTCAAACTAACCTTCTTACAACCTTACCATATCATGTGCATACCTTCACACTTAATCCAATTTCCCTAATTATATACTACAAATTATTTATCTCTTACCGTTTTACCAATAATTGTCTAAAACCATGACTTGTCCAAGTTCTACTCCCTTCCATTCTTTTCTCACTCTTTTAAGCACACAAAACCAGACTTGCACCCATTGTCGCCTGACGACAAGCAGCACGCCACCGGGCGGTATACCAGTTTTCTGCAGAATCGCAGGCTCTCCATTCCTATGACATGCTCAATCCATTTTCCAGTTTCCATTCCTCCCAATTTTAGTCACCAAGATGCAACCATACCTATATTACGTGCTAGTTATCTACTCTCAATTTGATTCATAATAGTGTCTCTATATTCACTCTCATGCATAGCCCCAATTCATACACTATCATCTCTCAACCTTGCCCTACCCCAAATTGGTAATCAATTTCGGTCCAGCAAGGCATCCAATAGAACCCACTCACATCAATCACAAAAACCACATGCATACTTGTACAAATAGCATCAAAACATCAAAAGAAACACGAACGACATTGCACCACCTGGTAGGAATTCATCGCCGCCAGGCGGTTCAAGCCAAAACAAGAACAATGCTCATCACTGATGTGCCGCCTGGCAGTAGGGATTGAACCGCCAGGCGATTTCTGGGAAAAACCCAGAAACTTCGATGAAACAGTGCGCAAAATGACAGTAAACATGCAGTTGTGATCACACAAGCACAGTGTAATTGATACAACTAAAGGAAACACACAAAGTAACTCCCCTTACCTTTGATCCTCGCTCCAAACTCGAATTCTCGATGATTTCACTAACCCGAACACTCCTTGAGTCTTCTCTTGCACTCCCACACTATCTTCCACCCTCACTTCTCTCAACTATTCGTGCCAAAACACAAAAGTGTCGCTGTCTAGTTCACTCTTAGTTTCCAGCCCTCTCTCTCGATAATCTTTCTCTCCCTCTCTCACAATTATAACTTTTAAGTGCCCCCTTCCCACCATAAATCAGAATTAGGTTTCATGTGCCTAATGACTAGACAACTAAACATTAGCATAAAACTTTCAACCATTCAACTGCCTCCTTCTGCAGTTAGGGTTCCTATGCCTCTCCAATGCCATGCAAAAATAGAAGTAATCAAAAATGAAACATCTATTTTGGTTCTTATCAAGACTTGAACCCATAACCAATCAATTACCAAGTTAAGAACACAACCAATTCAACCAAATCATCTTTTGTGATAATTCCTACATCTTTAGAATTTTATCATCATGTCAAGCCTCCAATATATAACTAAATAAAAATACATAATTTAAATAACATCCAAGTGGCACACATAGGACTCGAACCCAAGCCCTCTTACACAAACCAAAGTACTCTTAACCACTTGAGCTAGTACTTTTCCACGTCATTGTCCCACACATTAATTGCTTTAAACGTTTCTATTACCCGCCATAATTAAATAATTATTTAAATAACTATTTAATTTTTCTCGGGTCTTACATCTACCACATTCCAAAATTATTAAAAACAAGTAACTTACTACAAAAACATCACAAGGATGAATCCGTGAAATTCCCCCATCCTAACCCCTTTCTAACTCTAAGCATCCACATGCTCACCTGCAACAACATCTGCTTATATGTAACAATTTACTTGATCATCACCCAACACACACAAATAAGGTGAGCTCAAAATAAAATTACATTACAATATACATTACAATAGCAATTTAAAACCCCTTATACTACTTGTATCACACCTAGCTGATCCAAACAAATAATAATAATAAATGATCACCATATCTATACGCAAAATGAATCAAGTAGCCGGCCTAGGTCGACCTAAGCCTAACCGGCCTAAACTGCTAAAAGAGCAATCTGCCTAAGCTGCTAAGAGAATAGCTAGCCTAAGATGACATGTGAACAATAACGGCATAAGCCGCTAAAAGGGTAGTCGGTCTACACCGACCACTCTAAGAAACATGACGAAATCGAAGCACTCCTAAAATTCAGTAAGCCCACAATAATCAGACTAAGGGCCTGGACTGGGGCCCAGGCCCACCTATGGCCCACCCATGGAATGGTCAAACATAATTAATAATCTATAAATATACATGGACCCCACGAATTAAAGGTACATATTCATTACTTCCCTAATCACCTGATTTGACTTTCTGAGAGATTTCAATGACTTGAGCTTCGGAGTCCCTTCTGCAGGTAACCCCTCCCAGGTCCAAGCAAACATATGCCAACCGGGAATAGGCCTACTAAGGAAATGGTGGACTATGGGTAAGCTGATACTTTTGCCTAACTCATCTTATTTGTTCTCTGCAGGAACACTCCTGATACACCAAAACCTAAGACCCAAACATTCACATCTTCCTTCAGACGCCTCTTGATTCTACACCCTTTGATGATAACTTGATCGATCCTTATAATCCAACTTTGCACCCAAAACCGCCTGGCGCATCACTTGCGTCACTAGGGAAAAACTTGTTCCAGACCCCCTAACGGACACCTCATGTTACCACGCGCCATGCGCTTTCCAAAGCCTTTGTAAGATATTTTTTGCCTAGCGGGATCACCCTTTCTGCCAGGCACCATGCGTTGTACACTTCTCTACTTGGCAGTGTGGGGTGTGCTGCCAAGCGGTTTTTGGCACTTTGAAGCAAGTTTCAAAGAACCCCAAGCACTCAACATATAATCCATAACATCAAATATGCTTATCGAGTCATAATCACATGATTGGATCACAGTCCAACTCAATCACATACATCATGAATTCATTACACCATCACTTAAGGTTTCACAATAATCTCTTGCACATTTTATTTTATCAATTAATCATGCCATATTGAATTTAACTCCAAAACAGTTTCTGCAACAATTTATTCATTCCAAATGCATTATGCCAAGTCCCTAATTTATCATCACTACATGATCATGCACTTTAAAGACTTTCAAACCAGCAATCATGTGTATCATATATGTCCAGTTATAGACATCCAAACTAGGATCACATCGTTCAAACTAAAGAGCAACATGTTATGAACCCTTTGTCAAACTTTCAGCTAAATTAGACGGTTAACAAATCGGGAAACACAATTTTATGAAAACTACGCAGACTAGAAAAATCATAATCGCCCAGCGACTCGATCTTGCCGCCTAGCAAAACAAGACCATAGACTTGGCACTTAGCGTTAGGAAACCACCGCTCGGCGATCCCTGCTGCGGAAAAAATTTGAAAAATAGCGTTTTCCTGAAAAAATGCCTATTCCACACGTCCTAAGCATCCAAGTACACGATCCAATCATGTAATTGCTCGAACATTCAATCAATCATGCATCCAATATTCATACAATTTTAATTCCAACATTGGCACCAAACATCATACTCATAACCCAATTCATTTCTCAAAAGTCTTCCTAGAACCCTTATGAGCATACATTGTTCAATCCCCACATTAGCATCAACTTTAGTAGTTTATCATTAATTGATCAAGAAAATCATCCAATACCGTCATGCATAATAATTCTAAGACATCACCATTGCCACCAAACTCCATAAAACTCAAAAATCTGAACCACGGGGCTCGCGTCGCCTATCATATAGCATATAGTTTTTCAAATGTGTTGATGCACCTTCAAACTGAAGCATATAGTTTTTCTGTAGCAGATATGGATCAACAAGCGGTCAATGCAATCAAAACTCATTTTGGAGAAAATCCTTGGTAAAAATGAGAAGAGTATCTAACAAGTAATCGCGGGGATGGAGAAGATGAAGTAGTAGTGCAGACAAGAGTTGGAAACTCAATTGGAGCATATGCACGCCCAACAACAACAAGAGTTACAAGCCCATTAACAACAATTGCAAGCTTTAAATAAAAAATAGATAATTTTGGCCAAGAACGCTTTGTCCCACTAATAAGTTCTCATTTTACTTATTTTACACATGCATTTTAGCACTTTTCTAGTTTGATTTCATTGAATATCTTGTGGATTTTACTCCCTTTCAGCTACATTTGAATTAAACTACCCATCTTTTTATCCCTTAGCCTTGGCCACAATATAAGCCTAATAAAGTCCACACAAATCAAAGATTGGTTGTTGCTTTTCGAAAAAACTTTAATTTAGAGGAAAATATTTTGTCATATTAAGAGGTTTGTCCAAAAAAAAAGATTGAAAAAGTGTTCAAAGATTTGCTTTCAAACACTGGGCAGTTTATTTTTGGTTGACATGTTTCTATAGAGATGAAGATTAGCACGAGTAGTCAAGTTATATCAAGGTCATGCCCTCTCATTCTTTCATTCTTCATGCGTTTCCTATCATATTTTCTGCTTCGAGCTTAAAACTTTGATCTACCTTTCTCCTACCATTACTCATTATTCTCACTTTGAAATAAATTGGGGAGACATTTCACTTGTTGTTCCTACATTGTAGTCGGATATCTTGAATTTGGACAATTATTGACTTTGATTGTCAGCTTACATTGGGGCAACTAGTATGAAGTCTCCAATTATTTTCAACATTCTCATGTTATCAACAACTAGGGCAAGCTCAAACACATTTTGCACCCTGAGACCAATCTACATCCTCAAATTGGGGCAAATTTTGAAGTCTCCATCTATTTTATCAATAACTGGGACAAGCCCAGACACACCTCATGTCTTGAAGTTAACCCTTAACTATCAAATTGGGGCAACTCTTTAGTCAATTACCTCATCTAATCCCTTCCAAGAGATTTGGCAATTTCATGTATGTCACTCAAATAGTGTTAAAAAAGCAATAATACATAAACGAGTTTCTCAATAAACTGATTAGACCAAAGAATATTTTTCAAAGAAAAAAAAATCAAAACAGAGGGATTCCATAAATCTAAAAATAACAACAAACTAGGGATCAATTGAAATAAGTTTTATACAATGTAAAAGGTGAAAAAATACATGAGGGCATGCTTCATGCATAGATTCATATCTAATCATACATACATCATTCATTTTTGTGAAAAAAGGTTAACAGACAAAGGCACTTTCATCATGCATTCATACATTAATTCATGTAAAAAAATATATATCATAACATATGCATCATAAACTAATATTGTAATAGTGTTCAAAAAGAAAATCCATTAATCATACCAACATTATCATTCATTATGCATTATCAAAATAAACATAACAACATTATCACACATCATAATCAATGTTAAAAAAAAATAATACATAGCATGTGTCAACATTTTAATGCACATATAATGTAAATGTTAAAAAAAATAATAAGCATCAACATACTCATGCATTCATAAAAATAAAATTCATACAAGGTGTTAGCATCTACATGCATTCATACACATGACATCAATTGTCAAACAAAAAATATTCAAGCATGTGTTAGAAAAATTAGGTTCTATATAGTATTTGGTTCAAAAAAAAGTCACATACATGCCAACATATTCATGCATATATCATATTAGCATATTCATGCATATATCATATTAGCATATTCATGCACATATCATGTTAACATATGTCTTAATCATCATGCATCATGTACATGCGTCATAGTTCTTTTTTTTTTCGAAATTCTTGTCACTCTTGGATCAAAACCCTCTTTATTCACATGAATGGTTTTCAAATCCTTCTGTTTCAAAACGAAGAAAATATGAAAGATACAAAATTTTGCTTCTTTAATATTTCTCGGATTGATGGTCCTCTTCATTCATATATCTTCAAACCCAGATTTATCTGGCCCCTCAAGCCCAGTTTTATATGGCCACCTCAAGCCTAGCTTTGTCTATCCCCCAAGCCTAGTTTTGCACTGGCCCCTAAGCCCAGCTTTGTCTAGCCCCCAAGCCCAGTTTCGCATTGGCCCCTAAATCCCAGGTTAGTCTGGCCTAAGCCTAGTTTCGTCTAGCCCCTAAGCCCAGTTTCACACTGGCCCTTAAGCCTAGCTTTGTCTAGCCCACAAGCCTAGTTTTCGCATTGGCCACTCAAGCCCAGTTCAGTCTGGCCGAAGCCTAGTTTCGCACTAGCCCCTAAAGCCCAGGTTAGTATGGCCCAAGCCTAGTTTCGTCTAGCCCCTAAGCCCAGTTTCGCATTGGCCCCTAAGCCTAGCTTTGTCTAGCCCACAAGCCTAGTTTTCGCACTGGCCACTCAAGCCCAATTCAGTCTGGCCCAAGCCTAGTTTCGCACTAGCCACTAAGCCCAGTTTCACACTGGCCCCTAAGCCTAGTTTTGTCTAGCCCCCAAGCCTAGTTTATCTAGCCCAAGCCCAGTTTCGCACTAGCCCCTAAGCCTAGCTTTGTCTAGCCCCTAAGCCCAGTTTATCTGGCCCAAGCCCAGTTTCGCATTGGCCCTTAAGCCTAGCTTTGTCTAGCCCCCAAGCCCAGTTTACCTGGCCAAGCCCAGTTTACCTGGCCAAGCCCAGTTTCGCACTGGCCCTTAAGCCTAGCTTTGTCTAGCCCCTAAGCCAAGTTTATTTGGCCCCTAAGCCTAGCTTTGTCAAGCCCCCAAGCCCAGTTTATCTAGCCCAAGCCCAGTTTATCTGGCCCAAGCCCAGTTTCGCACTGGCTCCTAAGTCTAGCTTTGTCTAGCTCGCAAGCCCAGTTTATCTAGCCCAAGCCTAGTTTCGCACTGGCCCCTCAAGTCGATTTTTATGTAGCCACCCTAAGCCTAGCTTTGTCTAGCCCCTAAGCCCAGTTTCGCATTGGCCCCTTAAGCCCTGTTTCATCTAGCCACCCTAAGCCTAGCTTTGTCTAGCCCTCAAGCCTAGTTTAGCATTAGCCCCTTAAGCTCAATTTATCTGACCTCAAAGCTCAGTTTTACATATCTCTCAAGCCTAGCTTTGTCTAGTCCTCAAGCCTAGTCTTACCTTGTTTTTGTGCTAGTCAAAGTTCACACATTGTCATCATTTTTTACACATTTTTTTACGTTAAACAAAGATCCCCTACCAATTCGTTTGAGTCATTTATTTTGCTTCATGTATATAACCTGGGGCAACTTTGTTTGTTTCATATCATTTTTTTCCATCTAGAGATTCAAGTATACACTTATCACAAGTCTTGTCAAGAACAAACGAGTCTCTTTCATTCATGCATTCACAGAATTCAACTTGACTCTCACATGGTGATGATTCCATATTAGAACCCTCTTCACAAAATGGTTAAAAATTGTTGTTTCTATATCGGCCCTTTGCGAGGCAATGGTCGAGTTCAAGTTTTCTTTTGATATGTTGGCCATTTGCGAGGCAATGCTCAAGCCCAGGTTTTCTTTTGGTATCCCGGCCCTCTGCGAGGCAATGGTCGAGCCCAAGATTTCTTTTGGTATCTTGGCCCTCTACAAGGCAATGGTTGAGCCCAAGTTTTCTTTTGGTATCTCGGCCCTCTGCAAGGCAATGGTCGAGCCTAGGTTTTATTTTTGTATATCGGCCCTTTGTGAGGCAATGGTCGAGCACAAGTTTTCTATTGGTATATCGGCCCTCTACGAGGCAATGGTCGAGCCTAAGTTTTCTTTAGGTATCTCGGCCCTCTGCGAGACAATGGTCGAGCCTAGGTTTTCTTTTGGTATCTCGGTCCTCTGCGAGGCAATGGTCGAGCCCAGGTTTTCTTTTGGTATCTCGGCCCTCTATGAGGCAATGGTCGAGCCCATGTGTTCTTTTGATATATCGGCCCTCTGCGAGGCAATGGTCGAGTTCTCTTTTTTCATTTTTAAAACCCGAACGAAATTAGTGTTTTTATCTTTACTTATCTTTTACTATGATAATATGAAATTTTCACTTTCATATTATCTAGTCAAATCTAAATAAAGAGGGACAGCTGTCAACACCCAATTTCGTCCGGATAAATGCATATGTTTGGTTAAAAAAAATAATAACAAAAATAATATATAATATAATAATAATAAATAATAAAATAAAATATAAAATATGTTTGATTGATAGTAGGTTTTTTTTAACTTTAATTCTACCGTGGGAAAAAAGAAAAAAAGAAAAAATCAAGAGAAGGAGAATCTAATTTATTTATCACACTCTTTTCATGAGCCCAAATGTTTTACATATTTTCACCTCCACTGTTAGCTATTTACACTCTTCACATGACCTATCAGAAAAGAACTTTTCATAATTTCTATTTTTAGAGAAGGGTGTAATATTAGGAGCAATTTTTTTTTATAATAATTTGAATAATTTGTGTTGTCAGAATAGGAAGGTATTATTTTAATTAGAAGCAAATATTCCTGATATAATGCTTTTAAAGAATGGTACAATTTTAATATTTAGAAGAAAATATTTCTAGTAACAGTTAGAATCAATTATATGAATAATATGTTATGATTTGAGCACGATCTTTATGTGACAGAGAATATGATTCTAGTAATTACAGACAATATTTCGTTAATAATTATAATCAATATCGTGGATATTATGCAATGATTTAATAAGACCAATTTCTTCCCCATATATTTTATTATAATTAAAGACTAAGATCTCAATGATACCCCAAAGGGTCTATAATAAGCACAAAATTTCTCTAATGTAAGGGAGAGACAAAAATTTCAAAAAACCCCTCTCCTTTTTTATTACTAGAGCACGCGCAAAAGGAGTCACCTTAAAGTAAATTCTCTTTGCTCCTAATGATATTCATAATTCTCTTATAATATCAAACTAGTATTTCTACCCGTGCAATGCACGGGTTTTAAAAATTGTAATATATTTAATAAATTAATTTTAAATTTTAAGTATAGTTAAATTTAGAATAAATATTATATTTATAAAAATAAATAATAATTTTTTAATTTATTTTATGATTAAAATATATTTAAGTTATCTATATATATTTTTAATAAAATGTATTGTATATAATTATTTGTACCCATATATAATTTTAAAAATTATACAACTATAATTAAATTTAATATAAATAATTTATTTAATAAAATTAAATAATAATATCTTAATTATTTAATATAAAAAATTATTTGTTATTTATATTTTTTTCAGCAAAATATGTTATGTATAATTATTTTAAATAATATACTGAATTAATCAAAATTAAGAAATAAAGTTTAGTTTTAAATAAAATATTGATTTAACAACGTAGAAAAACATAAATATTAGATTCCCAAAAATAAAAAAAATGATGAACAATATAAAAATTGTTAATAAGACTATTTAAAAATATAAAATTTAGATGACACACAAAAAGTTTCTAGTTATAACTTTGTGTACCTATCATCATCATCAGTTAAGATTTTCAATGTCTTGTATGCGATAAGATGTTTTGGTAATTAAAAAGACTTTTAGTTTTTCATTCATACCTTTTTTAAATTTATTTGATGTTGGTGGTATGATAGTGTTGATATGGTTATATAGCATCTACACAAAGACATTTATTAGAAGATGTAAAGTTGTGTCTAAGACATTTACAAAAATGTTCATACAAAACATTTTTGGCTGGCAGAGGTTGAAGAATGTGTGTTGGAAGATTCAATATTCATTCAATGTTTGTATCAAAATCAATGCATGAGATAACGTGCACTCATTTAATGAGAGTAAATTTATTAATAAAAGTATGCAATCAAGTCATCTATTATATATTTATTTACAAATTCAAAAACTTTAATATTCCCAAATCTTTTTGAAAAATATATATTATATACTATAAATTATACGTATCTATTTTATACTGTATGTATTATATTCTTGGACAATTTATTAACAACTATTTGCATTTTATTGAGCTAAATGATCCATGAAAAACAATATTTTTAATTTACTTTTGTAAAGATGTTTTGAAAAATCTAAAGGTAAATTTCTTTTAAGAGATAAGTTTGCGAATAAATAAGTAAAAACTTTGCGTAAACGATTTGGTTTTATTAAATTAAACAGATTAAAAAAAATTAGTATGTCAAATTAATTAATATACTAACATAATAAAGAAAGTATAATGGAGTGAATTTCCAAGAAAAAATTAATAAAATATAAGGTTACATATCATTTGATATTAATATTAATATTAAAAATAATGTTTAAAATGAAAATCAAATAAAAAGTTATAATTTAAAATAAAAAACATTACAAATAATATTTTAAAATTAATTTAAATAAAAAGTAATAATTACAATTGAAATAAAAAAAATTAATTGCAATTTTATAAATATTTAACAAATTTGGTTTTTTTACAAAAATGGGTCATTTTGACTTCCTTTTTATAAAAATATGTCAGTTTACTAATTAATTATATGACATGGTCAGTTTACAAATGATTTGATTTTTTTTATTTAATTTTAACTTTTATATATTTTCTAAAGTTTTATATACTTTTTTTTAAAAATAAATTTTTAATAAATTGATTAAAAGTATTTTAAATAAAATTTTATTAAAATTTTGATATTTTAAAACTTAATATGTTAAATTTTATTATAAAATTTACAATAATAAAATTTTGGTTAAAAATATTTTAAATAAAATTTTATTAAAATTTTGATATTTTAAAACTTAATAATTTTAATTTTAGTATTACATTTTATTATAAAATTTACAATAATAAGATTTGATTAAAAATATTTTAAATAAATTTTTATTAAAATTTTTATATTTTAAAACTTAATATTTTAAATTTTATTATTACATTTTATTATAGCAAGTATTTATGAATGTTCACCATTAAAAGTTAGTTTTTATAATTATTAATAAATATGTATTTATTATATTTAAAAATAAGATTTTACAACCTTTTTGTGATTAAAATAACATGACATTATCATAATTAAAAAGTAATTTAATATTACAACAAATTCTGTTAATAAAATAATAAAGTGTAATAAAAGATTTTAATTTAGAGGAAATCCAAATGTAAAATTCATAAGTAAATAATAATAATAAAAAAAATAATAATTGATTAAAATATAATTATTAATTTAAATAATAATATTAAATAAAACTAATATTTTTAGCATTAATGATAGCAATAATTAATTAAAATATAAAATAATTGATTAATTAACAATAGTAATAATTACAATATTAATATTAATGATTGAAAAATAATTAAAGAAATAAATTAAAATATAATATAATAGGTTATAATTATAATAACAATATCAATAGTAATAATAACATTAACATTTAAAAATTATTTGATAGAATTATAGTTATGATAATAGTAACAGTAATTATGTTAATAATAATTAAGACAGATGGTGTGAAATATTTAATATTTTTATCCAAAATCAAATATATGATTTTTTTTAATAACTATAAATATAAGAACTTACATTTCTTTTAAACAATTTAAATTTAGAGAGTCCAATTTAAATTAGAAATTCAATAAAAATATTGTATACTTGAAGACTAAATTATGATATGTAACAAGGTTTCAATTTTGAATTCAGTTATGTAAAATTCAAATTCTAACCATGGAGAATATAGACAGCTAATTCAATAATTAAATCCACATTAGGTGATGGTGGAAGATGAGAATAAATATGGCAAATTGAGAGGTTTTGAAACGTTTATAAAGAGATTAAATTAAAAAAATTAAATTACTATTAATTATAAATTATAATACATTAAATCAATTAGGTTGTAGAAATATGTAAAGTACATTGTATCTAGATGGATGTGGTAGATGTGTAGATAACACTATAATGTTTGGAGGTGAATTGAGTGTCACAAAACATCATTTGTAATGTTGATATTTAAAGTTTTAATAATTATTAATGCAAATGTCTTGGAATAGGTAAACTAATCCTTGAAAAAGTGAGAAGTGTTTGATTTGCAGATATTGGTATAACTATTATTCATATTCAGAAAAATTCTTGATATTCTTTCCAACACCAATTTATTTGGTGGGAACATGCAAAGTAAAAAGTTATTCATAATTAGTGTTTTCAGACTTTGGGTTGAAATGCACATAGATATATGGCATTGCACCGAGACACAAAAAATAATTACTTTCTTAATATGCCATAATTAATGAGAAAGATGTCTTGGAAGAGAGAAAACTTTCTTAAATTTTGAGAACCATGTGTTATCAGTGCATGAAGTCCAATAAACATTAGTTCTTTAATAAGTAATTATGGATACTTGGAGTAACGTTGGGAAAATGAAAAGTTAATTTTGATTGTTGCTAATATTAATTGCTTCCTTGGAAAATGAAAAAGCTTCTTGAAGAAACCTACATTAAACTTTAAAAAAAAAATTCTTATGTTAGGTTGGTATTTCATGTAATACATTTTTTATGTGAGTGATAATATTTTATATAATAAAGATAACTAAACTTAAATTTTAAAGTTCCTTATTTATTATCCAAATTACAAATTATAAAAAAATTTAATAGATAATGTGAATAACTTTAGATAATGTGAAGAAAATGAAATAATGTGTAGAAAATGGAATTAATATAGTAATATTAACATTACTAAAGTAAAAATAACACTTAAAAGTGACATAGTACTTAAACACATAGAACTTTAATATTTTCATTATATCTAACATCATCACACTCAAATTCAATATGAAAATCTTCTTCTAAGTCATTAGAAGTATAAACCTTCTTTCACATGCTTCCTAGCTTACATAAAAGATAGACAAAGTGTATACAAATGAAACGTTTTAACCTATTAGAGAAGTCATTAGCATACACTTTTAAATACATTTTTTTTAATTTAGATCTAAACCCGAACAATTTATATTATCATGTTTTTGCAAAAACTGCAAAGATAAAAAGAAAATATGTTATAAAAATAAATTTATAAATATTTAAATTTATTTGATATGAAATGTTAATCATTTCTGGCTTAGGTGTGACATTAATTACCTACAAAAGGTGTTGGAAGATGAAAAAAAATTATTGAGCAATGTAAATTATCATATACATTGTAATACAAAACAATTTATCATTGCTACAAATTAAATTTCTTCATTAATTTTCAAATTATATTTAAAAAATTTTGAAATGCAAAAAAAGTGTGTTGTAATTGATATGACGGTTTTATGTGACATTAATTACATAAGTTAAATTACAAATATTATTAAGTGCTATTTCAAAAGTAATTACTTTTCAAATTTTAAATAGAAAGAGATTCCATGAGTTGAAATTAGAAAAGATTTCATAATACAAAGAGATTTTGCAAATGTTTCTTGAGAGTGTGAAATGTCAGCTTATCTTGGAATACGTTTACATTAAATGTAATTGTAATCTTGGAATATGAAAAGCATTAATGATGGTAAAACATTTAATTTCTAATATTTTTTTAATTTAATTTAATTCAATTTATTTAATTTGTAATATTTATTCAATTTAAATTAATTTATTTAATTTGTAATAATTAATTTTATCCATTAATTTCATACATAGATTTTTATTTCATATTATTAAAGAATATATTGTGATACAAAAAAATCATATTAACATGATATCTTTAAAAGTTGAACAATATTTTAAAAAGTTCTTATTATTTATTTTTGTCCATTACTTTCATTAAAGTTCTTAACAATTTAACTAATGACTCTTCTGAAAGTACATAAAATATAAAATAACAAAAAAATGACAGGTTACTTAATATTTTTGAGAAGATAGTAAACTACAAATATTAAAGATATGGTAGATTATAAAGAACTTTTACATGCATGCTTGTTTTTTCACTCTCAACTTCAAAAATAACATAACCCTTCTCCTTTAGTGAGTGAAAGGCACAAAACTTTTTCCAGCCATGACCTATCTTCACAGACGTTGTTATCACAAAATTGCATTGGACTTGGTCTAGTGGTCCATGGAACACAATAGTTGAAAGTCCACTGTTGCGAAAATACCTCACTAAATTTTTTTTTTCGCGAAACAACCAACCTGTATTCTTCAAACAAATCATTCATCTAAAAAAAAGGAATTATATTTAGTAGAAGAAGACAAGATTCGATAGAAGTTGAAAGATAAACAGCTTGTACCTTTCTGGTGTTCTTCAAAGATCCTACCTTTGTATGGAAGACGAAAAAATTGTACCTTTGTTGTCTTCTTCGAGCAATTCATTGATCTGAAAGAAAACCTTCATTACTATAATGTTCTATATGCAAAAAAAAATTCTACAGACGAAGAAAACATTCATTCATTAAAGAGAAAATACATAAGAAAGTACATAAAAATGGTAGAAGTAGAAAAGATCCGAGAGAAGAAAAAAGGTTGTACCTTTGTTGTCTTCTTCAAACATGTCATCCATCTCGAATAAAAACTTCATTCATCACAGCAAAAAAAGACATGCAGAAGTACTTAAATATGGTAGAAGTAGAAAACATCAAAGAAAAGACGAAAAAATTGTATCTTTGATGTCTCAAACAGATGAATGATCTACCAGATTTAAAAATATGTTGAGGAATTTAAAATTTAAATCAAAACTGAAGAATAAAACTTAAAAAAAATAAAATAAAAAATTAGATCTTAGAGAAGAAGAGAATATCAGCCAAAGTATAAAACTTACCAAAGTATAAAACTTACGTACCTTTATTGTCGTCGTCAAATAGTTAAAGGTTGAAAGATTCAACCTTTACTATGTTCTTCAAATATTTGATTTGATCCACCTTGCAAAAAATATACATTCATCAGTTTAAAAAATAAAAAATCATTCAAATCTTACAGAAGAACAAAGGATTCAGCACGGTATAAAACTTGTGTACCTTTATTGTCGTAGTCAAAGAGTGAAAGGTTCAAAGATTCAACCTTTATTGTGTTTTCCAAATATTTGATTCACCGGACAAAAATAAGTAGATCTTAGATAAAAATATCCATGAGAAACAAAAATAAAAATAATAGAAAACAAAGTAGGTCTGAGAAGATGGTAGAAGAACGAAAAAAACAGAATTCTTGTTACCTTTTTTGTATTCGTCAAGTTGCTCAAGGTTCTCAGAGAAAAACATCAACCAAAATAAAGGTAGATCTAAGAAGAAAAAATCCATTGAACAATATACATGGAAAAGAAAATCTGAGAGCAAAGAAACCATTCAAAGAGAAATAGATCTGAGAGAAAAAAGTCGAAGATGGTAGAAGAACGAAAAAAAAACAGAATTCTTGTTACCTTTTTTGTATTCGTCAAGTTGCTCAAGGTTCTCATAGCAAAACATCAACCAAAATAAAGGTAGATCTGAGAAAAACAATCCATCGAACAGTATACATGGAAAAGAAAATCTGAGAGCAACGAAACCATTCAAAAGAGAAATAGATCTGAGAGAAAAACCCAAATCTAACACATCTCGTACCAAAAGAAAAGTAGATCTGAGAACATGGTAGAAGAACAATAAAATGAGAAGTGGTTACCTTATTTTAAGTCTCGTGAAGGTGCTCAAGAATATCAGAGGAAAAAATCAACCAAAACAAAAGTAGATTTGAGAATAACAAATCCATACAACAGTAGATCTTAGACAAAAACCTCGATCCAACACATTTGGTCAACAAAGAAAAGTAGATCTGAAAAATTCACCCAACCAAAATATGTAGATCTCAGAGAAAAATAACACTTGAAAATCATCAAGAACAAAGAAAGAACCCAGAAAATGTCTGATGTTTCTTTAAGACTCTTGCATGTCTTCGACCTCTTCATTTCAAGCATTTAAACAAAAAAAAAGTTAGCATCAACACAAAAATCACATAGATAAAAGAAAATATAAGAAGAAGATGAACTCTTTGCTTGAGAAGAAGATGAACTCTTTGCCATGATGTTATCTGTGAGTGAGAAGAATATGAAGTTTATCTGGAAACCATGATGTTGCGTGCGACTGAGAAAGAGAGAGAAGAAGATGAAGAGGTTTGAATATGTGTGAGTTAGAAAGAGAGAGAAGAAACTGTGGTTTGAATGTGTGTGAGTGAGAAAGAGAGAGAAGAAGCTGAAGAGGTTTGAATGTGAGAAAGAGAAAGAAGAAGCTAAAGAGGTTTGAAAGAGGCTGAGAAAGAGGAATTGTGTATGGGACACGTTAGGTCAGAAAAAAATAGTGAGAGTGTTTGATTTTTGATTTAAATTTTAATGTTCAAAATTCTGAGAGATTGACACGTATCCATTGTTTCCTCTTGTAGAAATTTTTTTTTTAATGGAAGTGATTCAGAAATATTAAAAAATTAAAGAACTTGCCATTTGTTAGTTTAGAATTGTATATAGTATTAGATGTATCGTTTTGAACTGTTGTATGATTAAATGTGTTTGGGGTTCTCATGTTAGATAATTTTGGGTTTGTCGTTGATGTGCTCAACCTTTCTCTTTCCCTTTATTTTTATCTTGATAAATAAAAAGGTTTCTTTCGTAGGCTTTAATTCTCTCTAAACAAAAAAATAAATAAATAAATAAAATAAAAAATAAAAATATTATATTATTTCTTTGATATAAGTATTGCATATCATGTCAAGTTTCGAACTTGCTTGGTAATCAAAAATTCTTCGTAGGCTTTTAATTCTTTTTTGTTCTTAAAAGGAAATTAATAACAATAAAAAATAAAAATATAAAATTATTTTTAATATCATGTCAAATCTCGGATTTGCTTGATAACTAAATCTTTTATCATGTAGAATCTCGAGTTCTCTTGATATTAATAATATATATATATATATATATATATATATATCTAAAATTAAAAAAAATAATAATAATATGAAACAACAAATATTTGTACAAAGAACTATGTTATCCCTAATTTTCCAAATGAAAATACGTAGGAGCGAGGTACAATCCTCGTCGGGCCCAAAAAATAAAAAAAATAATTTTGTTTTAATCTTTAATATTTTTGTATGTGTTTTTTTATTTTGTTTGATTTTTTGGGGAATAAAAAATATTTTAAGCATCAAATTCTACTTTGCACACTTAATTAAAGAGAGAACAGTCTTAAGACAGGCGTTGTGGGTGCTAATACCTTCCCCACACGTAACCGACTCCCGAATCCAAATTTGGTTTCGAAGATCATTCTTTTTTAAGGTTTTTCTATAGTTTTTCATAATAAATTATGGTGGCGACTCCTCTGTACCTTTTTAATTTATTTGGGTCGTCCCGCCCCGATCTCGGTTGCGACAGAACTAACCAAATTTTTCTAAGGGCAGACCTTTTACATTTGATCCAAAAGCGAATCTAGAATTCCATTGTACATTTAGTTTTTCTCTCTAGAGTCTCTCTCTTCCATTTCTATTGTAAAATCTTAAGTTAGAGGAGACATGAGGAAGATGCAACTTCTCCTAGGATCATTTGTCAGAATCATCATGAGTTGTTGAACTTTCAATTGATGAGATTGGATGTGGCTCTTCTGAACTTATGAATGGTACTATTTTACTGTTTTATTCAACTTCGTTCATGTTTAAGTGATTCAGTTTGTGTTTCAAGTGTGATGAATTGATCAATCATCCATTGCATATATAACTTGAGTTAGGCGAAAGCTAGCTTATCTTACAGATCCAATTGAGTCATCTAAGGCTATTATGAGGCAAAGATGTCCATATATGACTTAGTTAGAGTAAAGAGTCTTAATCAATAATGCAAAGTGTTCCTTCGTCAAGATTAAGACATCACACTGAGTTTGAATGTCTTTACATCTTGGTGATCGAGGCATAGGCCAAGGATTACATTAGTGTACTTCTAGGAACAATGAATGAATGTTGATAATTCAATGAAATGATAATCTTGCATAAGAATATGAGAGTGAAATCTAATCCCAACACACTTTATTTTATCTGTGTCACATTATTTTATCTTTATTTTAAGTTCTGGATCATTATCATTCTAAAAGCCAAACATTTCTATCTTTTACAAATATTAAATACATCACGAATTTTTGATAAGAAGTTGATCAAATTCCTGTGGATACAACACTTGGTACTATAGTCGAACCAGTACACATACTGGTATGATTGATCCCGAACTAGGCCATCATCACACACACATCAATGTTCCAACCCTAACGATCATATCTCAATGGACTTGGGATTGGAACACTCATCATTTGTGGGATGAAAACTTCTTAAGCCTTCGATTGGGGTGCTTGTTCCAATACACACTCAATAATATCATATCGCCTAGTAGTTGAGACCAATGGCAGTTTAAATACCCTTTCCCCCTTCAACTCTCTGAGACACTGTGTAAGGATAAAATCATTATGGAGTTCTAGGTTCCAAAGCGAATAATATCTCGGATGTGGTGATTAACCCTAATGATTAACCCTTAGCCCTCGATTGAGGGGCTTGTTCCAGTACACCCAATAGTCTCGCATCGCATAGGATTTGAGGCCAAGGGCAGTTTAAAGACCCTTCATACTTCAACCCTTTAAGATGTCTTTGAAGGACAAAACTGTGACGGAACTCCAAGTTCCAAGGCAAACAATACTTTTGATGTAGTGATTGATCCTAGCAATGTTATCTCAACAAACTTGAGGTTGAAATATTGACGCCTACCATGGGGACAAAACTTCCTTAGCCCTCAATTGGAGGTTTTATTACAATACATCTAATAATCTCACATCGCTTAGGAATCGAGGCCAATGAGAGTTCAATTACACCTTCCTCTTATAGGCAAAATCGTGACGAAACTCCAAATTCTAAAATAGATAATACCTCAATCATGATGATTGATCCTAGCACCGATGCTACCTTGATGCATCGCTTGTCCTACTTGAAAAATAAAACAAAATTATAACTTTTATATTTTCTTTATCATATCAAAATAATTTTTTTATCAGCATAATATTCAAAATAACTAATAATTTTTTAAACTCTTCTTTTAAATTAAATGCCTTTAAAATAATGTAAAAAGTTTTGTTTTTTCACATAACCAATTGTATTTTATTTTTAATTTAGCATGTACAAATTTAGCAACCCACTTTAATGGCTAAACTAATATAAATAAATAATATTACACAATGAACTTGTGAATAAAATTAATATAAAATTACTATTATATAATCAAGGGTTTTATATTTGACAAGATATGCAATTACATTTAAATACTCAAAACAAAAAAATTTCGTTGGATAAATAGTTAATTTTGTTAGAAAAATTATTACTCAATTAATACTAATAATAATACAAATATAAAACGATATAATAATAATTATTAAATCAATAGTAATACTAAAACATATATATAAATCAATGAATATTAATAAGAGATCAACAATTATAATAAAAATAATAAATAAAAATAAACAAGGAAAGGAATAGAAATATCCTGGGTTGAGGCACGCATAACGCTATCCTTAGAGAGAAAACGTCCCTACTACACAGGGCTAAACAAATACACACTCATATGTGTTTCAAATCATGTGTTTTTCTCCCAAGATACAACAACCTGTCAGATCGATCGAGTGCAGCGAAGGATCTCCGAACCTTATGAACACCACTGTCTTAAAGATAATATAAAGAATAAAGAATAACACTTTTAAGAAAAAGTCTAGTGTTTGTTGTCTCTGTTTGTTGTTGTGTCTTTCCCCATACACCTAGGTGGTATTTATAGGTAGAAAAGGGAGACAAAGAAGTAAATAGTAATAAGAATATAGTCGTTAGCCATAAAAAATATTAACCCATAAATTAAAGGTCTATAAAAACATGAGTAACAGTAGAATTTTTATTTTAATTATTTTACTTTTTTAAATTATATTAAAATATTTCTAACAATCCCCCACATAATTTAAAAAAAATAAAATAAAACAAAAAATATATTATCTTTTAAAACAAAATATTGTAGTTTAGTGTAAGGAACCTTCCGGGTCTGACCCTTACACCTAGTGCTTATAAACTTTCACTTGAGAAAATGCAGAGACTTGATTGTCTTGAACTACATCCCCTGTGGTCGAATTTTAGTAAATAACACATACAATATCGGTGTTCATTATAGGTTCTAATCAGTGGGTGCACGTTACGGTCTTGTGCATGTATCTTGTTTCATGAGTGTCACTTAGAGACTTGCCAATGTCTCACAATGGCGACCCCACCATCACACTCACTAGGTAAACCCTCAAAGGGTGGTTTGTGACTCACACCCCTACAATAATTGTCATTGGGTTTATTAAGAGGTATTTTATAAAATAAGCATAATAATGCACATACCTCAACCATTGGGTTTATTAAGAGGTATTTTAGAAAATAAGCATAATAATGCACATTCCTCAACCTTATTATTGCCACAATTTATAGTACACCTCGCCATAGGAATGAGACATAAAATTTAATCAAATTATTTGGTGTACTTTAGTCAACAACAACTTCGTTGTTACCCATTGAACTCCATTCCATGGGATCATCATTCATGTGGAGATGGGTGTCCATTGTTGCAACTAATTTATAGGCTATAGTCTCATTCCCCTCAATGACTCAAATACTTGTTGTTGATGCATCAACTCTTTGATAAGCAGATCTGCAATATTTCTTTTTTACCTGACAAAGTCAAGAGAGATAACCATGAGTAATTAAGTTTCTAATACATTTGTCTCTCATTCTAATATGTCAATTTTTCATTGACATTTTTACTAGAAACTTTAAATATAACAATTTAATTGTCAGGATGCATTGGAAAAAGAAATAATTTATTCTTGCTTAGTAGACCATGACAACAACTTTTTAACATATTTTCATGATAGGACACCTTCATCCAAGGTTAAAATATAACCATAACTAATAGGTGATTTTGTGTCACCAAAATCAATATCCAATCTACATTAAAAATATCATTCAATAATCTCAAGAAATTGGACATATTGCCATAATATAAGAAACACAAATAATATTACACTAGATGGCAAAATAGTTCTGGAGGTATCACAAACAAATTATTCAATGAGCAGGAATATCATTTATCCATAATTTTATTTATTGTTACCAATAAGAGTAGAACAATTATACACATAAACTTTTAGGCTTAGTTGAAATTGATTTAATTATAACTATATCAAACACATTAGTTCATAAAATGTGCTTTCAGTATTGAGCTCTATATTATTTTTAATTTTAGAAATGAATACAAATAAGTAATAAAAAAAGAAATAATAATAATTTTTCTCTCTAAGAATGTTAGAAAAATGATTACTCAAATAATACTAATAATAATACAAATATAAAATGATATAATAATAATTATTAAATCAATAGTAATACTAAAACATATATATAAATCAATGAATATTAATAAGAGATCAACAATTATAATAACAATAATAAATAAAAATAAACAAGGAAAGGAATAGAAATATCCTGGGTTGAGGCACGCATAGCGCTATCCTTAGAGAGAAAACGCCCCTACTGCACAGGGCTAAACAAATACACACTCATATGTGTTTCAAATCATATGCGTTTCTCTCCCAAGATACAACAACCCGTCAGATCGATCGAGTGCAGCGAAGGATCTCCGAACCTTATGAACACCACTGTCTTAAAGATAATATAGAGAATAAAGAATAAAACTTTTAAGAAAAACTTAGTGTTTGTTGTCTCTGTTTGTTGTTGTGTCTTTCCCCATACACCTAGGTGGTATTTATAAGTAGAAAAGGGAGACAAAGAAGTAAATAGTAATAAGAATATAACCGTTAGCCATAAAAAACATTAACCCATAAATTAAAGGTCTATAAAAACATGAGTAACAATAGAATTTTTATTTTAGTTATTTTATTTTTTCAAATTATATTAAAATATTTCTAACAAATTTAACGTATTTTTAATATAATAATAATAAATTACAATTTAAAAAAACAACTTTAATTTTATTAATTAGTTTTGTTTGAAGTATGTTATTGGTTAATATAATTAAACATATATTTAATTTTTAGTAATCTTTATATATGTTTATTAAAAGAAGAATTAATATTAATATACAATTAATATTTTAAAAATTTTAAATTTATAAAATTAAAAAATAAAAGTAAGAAGCTCATTTTAAGATTAATTATATTTTATTTTTAATAAACACACGAGACAAGGCTAAGATGTTTAATTGTCTCGCTCATTAATAAAGTTCAAATGAAATTAATAAAATTGCACAAATTTTATTTATTCAATAAAATTTGTATAATTATATTCTTTTATATCATTTAGATTTACCAATCATTTTACTAATTGGCTTTTCAAACACTTCTAATCAAACAAGATAGTTTATAATTTATTAATTAGAAACCCAAGGTTATTAACTAACTTATTAATTGAAAACTAACTTTATAGTCATTAGCTAACTTATTAACTACTTTTGTTAAACCTGAGTCTTACTTCATCAAATCCAAATAAAATATTTCTATTTTATTTTTCAAAATGTTTCGGTTCCTTGTATTGTTTTTCTTAATATAATAATAAATGCAACTCGTAAATCTCCTACCAAAAGCATTGCCCCATGTTCATTAAGCTTCTGTGATATAATTCAAAAGGGTTGAAAATGGAACCCACAAATCCATCTCTTCTTAGACAACTACACTTCTGTGTTAGGTTTTCAGTTTAGGAGCTCAAATTCACCCAAATTTATTTTGTATTGAAAGTCACAAATGAATTTTGGCAGACTTTTGTTCTGTTTCATTAAACTGTAAATGTGAATTGTTTTCAAAACAAAACCATAAAATTTTTGGTTTAATGAGATTTTCAGTTATATTCAACCAAATTTAATTTTTCTAACCTCAATTCAAACTTATACCATTACAAGAAAATCTTCAATTAGGAATAGAAAACAAACATTCAATTTAGATACCAATTTATAAAATTAAAGTTAATAGTTATTAAAATAATCACTATTATAAATAAAAAATTATAAATTGATATCTGATTAATTAGAGACCAATTTAAAAAGTAATTCATTTTGATAATCAAAACCTAAATAGCTAATTTTTAGTAACCAATTTCCTTTGATAGTCAAAACCATAATAGTTAATTTGAAAGACTAATCTAGTGACCAATTATAATTTTTTATTCATAATAGTAATTATTTTAATAACCAATAAATTTTAGTTTAGAAAATTTTATTTAAATCGATCATTATAGTTATTAATAATTATTGATCACTAAAATTAGTTAATATTTATAAGTTTTCTTACCTCATTGACATTTCTATGCTTTTTTTTCTTAACATTAATCTTTCCCTCTATTTTATTTTTGTGCTCCAATTCTTTTTGTTTTCAATTATTGCTCACTCTCTCCTTACAGGAAAATCAAAGTAACATCTAAATAATTATTTAAAAAAAAATATCACTTTTAACTTTGACTGATTTTTCCAATTTTTATCTATATTATGATTTTTTTTCTCTACTTTTATCTATTATGATTTATTTTTTTTCAATTGTTATCAAACTAACTGGTTGCATAGTCAAAATGGAACAAACATTATACCAGTTTACCAATTTTTCAGTTGATATAGTTGATTCGCCTCTTACAACATATATGCATAATTTTTTTATTGCTTTAATAAAACCAATTTATGCAAAAATAACGATTCCATTTTACATCGAAAATAAATTTGTCAAATGGATTGATCGACTTAAGTCAAATTTGTCATCTCATGACAAACTCCAATTAGAGATGGCAAATAAACCCGTGCCCGTGGGTATCACCCGAACCCGTCCCCGTTTTGACGGAGAATCCCCGCTTTGACTGGGTATGGGTATGGGTATGGGTAATACCCGAAATTTTCAACTGGGGATGGGGATGGGGATGGGGATATATATATACCCGCCCAAATACCCGTCCCCGCTTAAATTACTAAACTATTTATAATTTATTAAATAATCTAAAAAATATATATAAATAAATAATATATTTACACATAAAATATAATATAATATAATATAATATAATATAATATAGTATATATACATATAAATAAAATATACTTTTATATATATATATATATATATATATATATATATATTTACACATATACATGTAATGTAATATAATATAATATAATATAATATAATATAATATACATATAATATATACATAATAATATATATAATATATATAATATATACGTATAAAACAAATTAATCATTTAACTAGTGAGATCTTTTATAAACAAATTTATAACATTACAAATATATAAAAATTTAAAAGAAATATATATATATATATATATATAAAAGCATAAAATATCTACGCATATACATATAATATATATACATAATAATATAATATATATTATTATATTTATATTATTATATAATATAATATAATATATACTTAAAATAAATATATATCTATAAATATATATATATATATATATATATATATATATATATATATATATATATATATATATAAACATAAGATATCCACACATATAATATATATACATAGTAATAATAATATAATATAATATATATAAATAATTTTATATATATATATATAAACATAAGATATCCACACATATAATATATATATATACATAGTAATATAATATATAATATAATATAATATAATATAATATATATATATATATATATATATATATATATATATAACATATTTCTCATTCTCTTTGTTTTTTGTTATACACTTTGTTTACTCTCTCAATTGTCTGGTTTGTTTTTCAAGATTTAATTTTGAAGGTAATTTTTCTTCTTTTTATTACATAATTTTTACTCTCTGTACATGGTTATGTTCAAATAGGTGTTCCTCAATTTCATTCTATGAAATAATTTTTAGGTTACACATTTGATTATCTTTATTTATTTATTTATTTTCATGAAAATGTTTGACTCTTATTTTGTAGCTCTTGTTTTTGTTACTTTGGTTATACACTTTTTTACTCTCTTTTAATTGTTTGGCTTGTTCTTTAAGGTTTAAGCAGATCTTCAAGGTACTTTTCCTTTTATCATAATCTTAATTATACATTTTTTTTTCGTTATGTTATGTTCAAATGGATATTCTCAAATTTGGGTCACACATTTAATTATCTTTACTCCTTTATGATAATTTTATTTATTATTTATTTTTTGTTTCATGATAATGTTTAATTCTCAATTTTAAGTGCTCAATTGCATAAATCCTTAATTTAATTCAAGATCAAAAGATGAAGAATCTATGTTTAAATTTGAATTATTATTAATTTAATTTTGTTATTTGTGCTATTTCGTTTAAGTGGTATAATATAAATTTTTAATAGTATAAAAAATATTTGAAATATTTTTAAACTTGATTATTGGTTTTCCTTTTATATTTTGTTAAAAAAGAAATTAACCTTTTTACTTTGTTTGATTTTTTTTTGTTACGTATGTTAGTTTCTAGAGAAAATGAGCACAGGAGATCAAGATTTGCAGGTACCAAGTCCACCACAGTGTTCACAACAACCAACTCCCTTTCAAAGTTCCAATAATGACAGTCAATCTCCATTGAATCCATCTACGCAAACACCTTCAGAAGTTCATGATGAAATACATTCAACAACACAAGTAGAGCCTGAGAAAGGGAAATTGAAAAGTGTTGTGTGGGAACACTTTGAAAAGATAAAAGTTGATGGAAAATACAAAGCTAAATGTAACTATTGCAAGAAAAGAGTATGTTATTTTAATATTGAATATTTGACATCATGAAAATCAAAAAGAGTATGTTATTTTAATATTGAATATTTTGATAGTATCATGATTCCGTTGGTGTGATTTTTAAATTTTTTTTATAAAAAATATTTAATTGATATATGGAACAATAAAAAAATGGGTATGGGTATGGGTATAAGAAAATATCCGTTACCCGGTGGGGATGGGGATGGGTCAAAAGTTGTATACCCGTTGGGTTTGGGGATGGGGATGAATTTTTATTATGGGGATGGGGATGGGATCATGATACCCGTACCCGCCCCGCCCCGTTGCCATCCCTAACTCCAATTGAACAACTTAGTGTGAGCTTGGTTGTAAATTTGAGAACTTAATCCCAAATTTACTTTCTATCAAAAGCCATAAATATTATCTGACAAATTTTTGTTATGACAAATTTTGGTTATGTTTCATTGAATCCCAAATATAAATTAATTTCAAAACAAAAATCATAAAACTTTTTTATTAAATGTGATTTTTATTTAATTTAATCAAACTTAATTTTTCTAATCGCAATCCAAAAATACCCATTTTCCTAAAGTGATATTAATTTTATGAGAAAATATAAAATTAAATAGTATAAGTATGTTCATCTGAGAGATTTAGTGACTAAAGCAGTTTAGTCTGTTAAACTGAACTAAAGTGACTCAATCCTTTTTAGGATACCATATTAATCGTCTGATATAGATCAGATCAAAACTAATTTTAATAACTCTAATTGAAAATATCCACCATAATTAAAATGAAAACATGTTCTTGTTTTGTATCATGATCCACATAAACACATTTTTGGGAGGGTATTTTCATTATATAAAGAATATAAAGCCAGGATGCCAAAACAAGTGTGCCTACACCAATGGATGGAGAAATAGTATGGAAAAATATGTGTTCATGCTGTTTGATTCTTAAGAATTCAATTACGAATCTAACTCTCACATCGAAAAAAAAAAATAAAAACTTTAACGCAAGATTTATAAATCCGTGAAATTTGAGGATAAAATATAATTTCTGCTGAGTTGTGTTCATGTTTGGTTAAAAAAAAAAAAACTTTACAGCAACCTATATCCAGTTCCATCTTGTGTTATAGATCACAATTTGATTTTGCAAGGATACAACAGAAAAGGGCTAATAAATAATTGTACAAGCAAGAGACTATACATTGTGTATAAACATATATAGTAGAATATTTGGAGTAACAAAAGAAGCAATTAAGCATCACATTACTAACCGGTTTCACATATTTGTGCTTCAGATTTGGCCACTGTTTGAAAAATACAAAGAACACTATGCCACAAGAAAGCTCTCTTTCATCCATTTTGCCTGCAGTTGCAACCCAGCATCCTTAAAAGCATTCCAAGCAGACTGATACAGCCTCTGATCCAGTCTTGTCCCTTCTGTTTTCATGTCCTGCAACAGTTTCACCAGATCATCAACCTGACCAATTTTCGTGTACACACCAACCATTATACCCGCCATGGCCCTATCAATAAGCCCACCATTCATTCTGTACTCATCAAACACTTTCACACAACTTTCAAACTCTCCTGCTTTGTTATAAGCACTGATGATGGTAGTGTAAGTCACCTTATCTGGTGCCACCTTTCTTCTCTTCATCTCTCTCCACAGCTTCTCAAGCTGCTTCAAATCCTTCTCCCTCCCATGCATGTCTATCAAGGAGTTATAGATCCACACATTTGGTTTGCACCCTCTTTCTTTCATCTTAGCCATCAACCTAGTTGCACTTCCCACCTTCCCAGTTCTCCCATACATCACAATCATGCTTGAATAAGCATAAACACATTTGTCAAACCCCCTTTGCTCCATTTCCACAAACACCTCCTCTGCTTTGCTGCATTGCCCAAGACGCCAATATGCATTTATAACCGAAGCATAGGTCACTTGACCTGGTTCATAGCCCTTCGAAACTAGATCCTCAAAAACATTTACTGCTGCTGAAAACCCTCTTTTCTTGCTAAACCCATTCACAATAGTACATATTATACTATCAGAAACCTTCACATCTGCATCATCCATTGCCTTCAAAATCTCCAAAGTCTTCTCCAACAAACCTTCATCGATGTACATAAGCATAAGCCTTAGATACACCTCAGGGTCCTTTATCACTGTTTTGCTTTTAGCTTCTCTGAAAAGTTCCTCTGCCACATCAACCTTGCGCAAACTCGCAAAAGAGTAGATCAAGGTGGAGTAAATTGAGTGTTCAGAAATCCCCTTCCTAGTCATCTCTCTGAAGTAATCAAGTGCTTCAAAAGCCCTTCCAAATTTCCCCAGTGACTCGCATAGAATTCCATAAATTTGAGATAAATATCTGGCTGAAGTTCTTAACTTCCTACTTTTGAATTCGTGAAACAACTGAACCACTTTGTCACATTCATTAAGCTTAGAGTAAGCTTCCATAATGTGTAGATAACCTACAGAATCCAGAAGAATACCAGTGGATTTCATTCGTTCATAGAGCAAAACAGTATTCCTAAACATATGCAGCTTATTATAACTTCCCATGGCGGAACTACAAGCTAAGAAAGCAACCTTAGTATCAGAGTTAAAAGCATCGAGCAGAACATCAGCAATTCTGAATTTCCTACGCTTAATGCAAAATTTAATCAAGCTAGAGCAAGTAGCCCTATCAGGCAATACATGGTAAACCTTAAAGTCTTCTGAAACTGATAAAATCAAATCCCATTCCTTCAAACTCATCAAGTACCTGATCACATACCTCAGTGTTGATTTGTTAGGCCTAAACTCTGGCCTCTCTTTCAACCTTTGGTAGTAGTCAAACGCAAGTTCCCTTGTTTTTGGATCCTCAAACAACCCACATAAAAACTCGTTCAAGTTCTCAGCTTCTGGCTTGGAATATTGTTGAACACCAGCAAAGTTAACGTCAAAATGAATGATGGGAGTGTTGGAAGGTTCTTCTTCCAAAATGGGTGTGGGGGAAGCTGAGAAATTGACATGGAAGAAGCGTGGGTGAGAAGGTGAGACAGTGCACCAGGAAGGGAAGTGGCACGTGGGGATCACTGCATGCAGGTGCTGGGTTGCTCTGCAACAATTTGTGCAAGCAAGAGACCATTCTGCAGAACAGGAAATGGCCATGTTGGAAGAGATCGAACACTTTGGTTGAAGATTGTGGTTGAGTTATGAGTACCTTACATAGATGTTGTGGCATTATCTGAATAGATATATCTTCAAACATGTGGAGCAAGTTAGCCACAAAGTAAAAACGTGTGGTGTGGAACAACCGCAAATGTTTAATCTCGGATTTCATAATGCCACGTCAATCTTTCCTAGCCATACCCATGTTGCACTATTTTGTGCAGCAGAGAATGACATCAGTGTCTTTATGAATGGTCACTTATTTATTGATTTATATTTAATAAATTCTAAACATTAATAGAATATTTTGTTTTAAGAATGCAGAAAAAAAAATACTAGTGGTAAGAGAATATTTTTTCCTTTAATGTTATCGTTTTCTCTTCATATGTATTAACAAATTAAATAATATTAACGGAACATGGGAACAGTTCAATTAAATGTAATTATAATCAACTTGAAGGTACTCAATAGCCTTTTCATTTCTTGTATTCTTTTGTTATTTATTCTTTTAAAAAACGGTTAATCAACTGACACATTTTGAAACTATTTTTTTACCATATGTGTGTATATGTCAATTCAGTATAGTAATTACTATTGTTTTAAAATATAATTCAATGACATTTCAACTCAGTAAAGACAATGACATGAAACAATGTTGCATCCCAGGTGCATCTTATTTTACTTTATTTCTTATTTGGCAATAGAAAGATTTAAATCGTAACGTCTCATTTACAAAAAAAAAAAAAAATACACGAGGGATTGGATGGACATAATTATTTCCTCTAATTGTATTTCCCTCAAAAGTTTGTTGATGTTTATTTTTGTGACCTTGATGAATAACAATTCAAAACTATCATTCCTCATAGAAGGTGAGTCAAACCAAACATTCAAACACTAAGTGACCGGTAGTTCATCATAATATCACTTGAAGAAGGTCTATAGGAATCATTGGTTATGAAGAAGCAAATTTCGGAATCAAGCAAGAGGGTTTAAACTAATCACTTCATCAAACACTAAGTGACCCAGGTATGCATTCTCGATCTTCAAATGCAATAATACGTAGAAAGCAAGTACTGAACAGGTAAGCTTGCTTTTTCTTTTCCTTTTTATCTTTAGTAATTGTAATGGTAGTATTCAAACAAGGTGATTTCACGGGGAAACCGTTTTCACCACTCAATTTTTTTAGGGAGACTCCGATTCCAAGTGAAAATTGAAAGGTCAAACATATTAAGAATCGACTCCGCAAAAAAACAAAGCTTCACTAAAGAACATGAAAGGATGGAACGGGATATTTTACGAACTCGTAGGGGTTAAAAACTCTATTTATACAAGATATCTCAGTATCACCTTCTCCCAACTATCATGGTATAAAAAAGCTGGATCACAAAACTAACACTGTCCTAGAGCCAAAGCTTAAAATCTAAGATAAGTGATAACACAGATCAATAAGGTTGAGAATACATTAAATATATATATATATATATATATATATATATATATATATATATATATATATATATATATATATATATATATATATATATCACGTTCATGATACAAGCTTTGACACCGGTACATTGAGGACTGACTTGTCTCTACTCTAAAAAATTACCTAGGACTTTTATAATCAGCCAATAAAATAGTGAATACTGATAATACCCTTTTTCAGCGAATTGGGTGATATTGCGTGATACCACGCTTTGGTGGAAGCTTCCTCAAGATGAAAAGGACCAAAGAAGAAGGCACTATTTCCACCACCTGCAACAAAAAATAGGAAAACAGTAAGAGGTATTGTGGGAGAGACGCTTTCTACAAGTACCAGAAAGAGTAGAAAAGTAGAGAAAGGTTCTAACAGTTCAGGTTTGAAAAAATATAGGCACAGGATATATCAGCCTTCATCACACAGCTTAAAGAAAAGGAAACCCGACGAGTATAAACTAGACACAACTAAAACAATGATAAATGGTATATAAGCATTAATATAATAATTAGAAACAGTAGGAGCCAATGGCCTCGGAGCCAAGTGGCATCTATGTTGGAGGAAGGGGAGGAGATAATGTTCAAAGGTTCAATCAATCACCTCAAACACCATTTGCCCACCTATATTTCCCTCCTATCTTCCTTAGCAATTAAAAAAGAAACGGTAAGGAGTATGGTAATATAAATACCACAATAAAGGAAGTAACAAATAACTTACCAGGTAATATATGAAGTTTAGAATAGGGTGATCCAAGACATCAAGGTTCGCATCTTTATTAAATGCATTAAAGCACATCTGAAACAACAAAAATATAATCAAACTAAACTTCGAAAGCAAGCACACAGAAATAACTAAGAATTAAAAATAAAAAGGGGCTCACCATAATGCATCTGACAAGGAAACATAAGAAACATATGGTTGTCACATAGCCAACCTACAATAGAAGCATCATGTAGATTGTCAGAATATATCTAAAACATTTTCAGATTATATCTATAAAATATCCAACCTAGAGAATGGAATGACCTCTATCATTTGGACAACTAGAATTTGTTCCCAAAATTACAAAACAACAGCAGCAATTTTTTCTCTTCAACTTTAATAAACACCAACAAAGAGAAGGTCCTTATACAACATTGTCGGCTCGGTCATCCTTCTTTTAGAGTCATAAAATTGTTATTTCTTTCCCTTTTCAATAAATTAGATGTGGAGTCTTCATTGTGAAGCGTGTGAACTTGCCAAACACAACCATCTACCTCTTCCTGTCAATATTAAAATATGTGTGGAGTCCCTCAAATATCCCGAATGTATCTGGTGTCATTGGTTCATTACCTTCATAGATGATCCTACCACGATTACACAGGTCTTCCTTCTAAAACAAAAATCCAAACTCAGCTTTGTTCAACGTTTTTTTCTCAAAAGTAAAAATTAGTTTGGTCTTAGCATTAATAAGAGGATTAGATCTAGTAATGCCAAAGATTATTTCAATCATGAACTTAATTCCTTTTGTAGTAAGGAGGGTATCATTCATGAATCATCTTGTGTCAAAACACTCCAACAAAATGGAATTGCTAAAAGGAAAACTGGACACTTACTTGACCAAACACCCACACTCTTCTTTTTCAACATAAGGTTCCTAATTCTTTGCGAAGAAGTTGTTCTTACTACATGTTATCTAATTAATAGACTACCTTCTAGTGTTCTAGCCTCAAAAAGTCCTATGGAGGTTGTCTTCTTTCTATCCCAATGTACATCAAATAAACCCATTCCAAGAATATTTCTATTGTTTGTCCAAGTCCACATTAGGGTTGATCATAGAGCCTTAAAATGTGTCTTTGTAGGATAATACTCCACCCACACAAAAGGGATATAAATGTTATCACCCACCATCCAGACAAATTTTTTGTCTCTAGAGATGTCACTTTTTTGGGGCAACAAAGTAACTTTCACCTTCATCATCTTCAAGGGAAGACTATAAGAAAGAAAGATGATTCTCCTCTACTTAGACTTTGATGAGAAACCATAGGAGGGATCATTTTGATATTTGATAATGTCACACTTAAAAAAGATGAGAAGGTGAGTGATAAGTCATGGGATTGATCTGATAAAATCAAAATTGAGTTCTTATAACTCAGAATTCCAAAAGGTTCTCACAAAGAGAAATCTCATTTTTTGTCATAATTCATATATCTTGATTGTATTACTAGTGTATCTTTTTAATGGATAAATTAGACAAGACCCTCTATATTCCGCATTAATTCTCAATAAGTATTGTTTTAATACTCAATAATATTTCATTTAATCCCTATTATATGAATCATTATTCCCTATATTTAATTAAAAGATAAATTTACAAAGAAAACTCAAAAAACCCTTTAAGATCATTTCAGACTTAGACCAGAAACAACAAAAACAGGGACTGAATAAGACATCAATTCTGAGAAAGAAATTAGGACTGTAAAAGAAACAAATTATGAGAAAACTCAAAAAAACCCTTAAGATCATATCAGACTTGGACCAGAAACAACAAAAACAGGGACTGAAAAGGACATTGATTCCGAGAAAGAAATAAGGACTGAAAAAGAAACAAACTATGAGAAAGAAGTTCAACCCACTGAACCTACTAAATCCACTCAAGATGAGAATGATGTAAGATTGGGGAAAAATCTCGTTTATAGAAGGAAGACAAAGGTCATTCTAGAATCTGCCCATGTCCATGAATCCTATACAGCATTACATAAGGTAATTGTTTTTTCTAATCCTGTAATCTCTAGTGAATCAATCTCTGATTTCTCAACTACACAGGAACTTGAATCCAATTTGACACCAACCTATGAGGACGTGGACATTCCAATTTCCCTTACAAGAAAATGTACAACCACGCGACAATACCCTTTAGCGAATTCTCTATCCTTTAAACACCTCTCACCTACTCATAATTCCTTACAAGCTTAAACAATACCTGATAGAACTAGCAAATGATAGTGCATGGAAACTGTATTATTGAATATGTGAAAATGAGCAAACGGGTGTACGACAGTATAGTATATTTCCAGAGTCCATGACTCCTCCAGATACAGCACAAGAAAGATGGTGAAGAAGGTCGTGTTAGTGGAAGGCCCAAGATATGGAAGGTTTACTCTAGGAGGAAGAAAACAGGCCCAGAGAATATTAATTAGTTAGGAAGGGTAATGACATGGAAAAAGAAGACAAGTATTAGATAAGGGAGGAAAGAGAGAGGGGGAGGGAGGTTTGTTATGAAATAGGGTAAGGAGAGTGATCTCTATGGAGGAGTCATAGACTCTGGAAATATACTATACTGTCGTACACCCGTTTTAACTTCGTCCAGGTCAACCCCTCACCAGAGTCGTGGAGAAGATTGAACCAATGGATAGTGGCCCCATCCATGCTTAACTTAGCCAATCGCACCTTCATTTCCTCCTTCAACCCCTGAACCTCGAAATATGTCTTTGCGTGCGTAATCCATCCCACCGGGTCAGTTCCGTCGAATAAAGACAATTCTACCTTCTTTACCGTCATCCTTTCCTCAGGTGACGCTTCCATTTCTGGAGACGATGAAACCCACTCTTCACTTCTTGCAATATGCAATCTGGCAAATTCCTCCAACATAAATTGACGAAACTCCACCAACGATTGGCGCATTGAAGCTTCCATTGCTGTCAAACGCTCCTCCAATGCTTCCACTCTATCTGCCATCTTTGCTGGCATGGAAAAAAGGGTAACTCCGCTAGCTCTCCTAGCAAATATCCGGCAGGTCGGACCAATGATAGAACTATGACCGCAAAAGCAAATCAAAACAGCACAGCAAATGATAGTGTATAAAAACTGTATTATTGAATATGTGAAAATGAGCAAACAGGTGTACGACAGTATAGTATATTTCCAGAGTCTATGACTCCTCCAGAGAGATCAGTCTCCTTACCCTATTTCATAACAAACCTCCCTCCCCCTCTCTCTTTCCTCCCTTATCAAATACTTGTCTTCTTTTTCCACGTCATTACCCTTCCTAACTAATTAATATTCTCTGGGCCTATTTTCTTCCTCCTAGAGTAAACCTTCCATATCTTGGGCCTTCCACTAACACGGCCTTCTTCACCATCTTTCTCGTGCTGTATCAACCCCTCCTCAAGTGTTCTATCAATACCACAACAAACACTTCTCTATTTAAGACATTGACCAACAAAAAAATGAAAACATGCCATGGACCTAGAAATGGAAGCACTAGAAAAGAATAGGACTTGGGAATTGGTTACTCTACCAAAAGGAAAATAAACTAGTAAGATGCAAATGGGTATATTCTATAAAATACAAGGCTGAAAGATCCACTAAAAGGTACAAGACAAGGTTAGTAGCCAAGGGATTCATTCAAACTTATGCAGTGGATTACTTGGAAACATTTGCTCAAATTGCAAAAATGAATACAGTCAAGGTGATATAATCTCTAACGACTAATTATGGTTGGAACTTGCAACAATTTGATGTAAAACATGTATTCCTTTGTAGGAAACTTGAAGGGAGATTTACATGGAATTGGCCCCTGGATATGGTGAGAAAATTGCTGCTGATACTGTTTGCAAACTGAAAAATGTATTGTAGGCATTCAGATAATCACCACAAGCATGGTTTGGAAGGTTTACCAAAGTTATGATATTTTGGACTTTAAACAAAGTCAAGGAGACTACACTATTTATTAAACACACTGAGCCAAGGGGACTAACAGTGTCACTAGTAAATGTGGATGATATTATAGTGATAGGTGATGATGAAGAGAAGCAACAACTATTAAGCCAACATCTAGCCAAGGAATTTGAAATCAAGACCTTAGGAAAATTGAAGTACTTTTTGGGAATTAAAGTAGCTCATTCTAAAAAGGATATTTTCATATTTCATTCTAAAATTGAAGTACACGAATTGATCCAAATTTGAAGTTGGGAAATGTAGAAGATAATGCTTTTGAAAAGGAAATGTACCAAAGATTAGTTGGCAGTTTCATATTTTTGTCTCACACTAGACCTGATGCTGCATTTGCAATGAGTCTAGTCAACCAGTCATGCACCAGTCAAAGGAGGTTCTTTCACGGGCTACGCTAAGAATTGTACAATATTTGAAAGGGACTGCAGGCAAGGGAATTTTCTTCAAACAAAATGTGAATGCAAATCTTGAAGTATATACAGATGTTGAATATGCCGGATCAATTGTGGATAGGAGATCAACTACTTGATATTGTACTTTCCTTGGTGGGACTCTTGTAACTTGGAATGGTAAAAAGAAAAATGTGGTAGAAGGATCCAGTGTTGATGCAGAGTTCAGGGCATGGCACAAGGGAACATGAACTACTATGGCTGAAAATTATCTTGGTAGACTCAAGAATAAAGTGGGATAAACCAATGAAACTTTACTATGATAATAAATTTGCTATTAGCATAGCCCATAATTTAGTGCAACATGATAGAACCAAACACATTGAAATTGATCAACATTTTATCAAAGAAAATTTGGACAATGATCAAATCTGCATTCCATATGTCTCCTCTCAAAACAACCTTGGAGACCAAACAAAGGGCTGAATGGCAACAACTTCGAAAGAACTTTTTCCAAGCTGGGGATGGAAAATGTATATAATAGGAACCTGATTATATCCCTGAATTATTATTCCATATTTATCAAATTATAATTAAAGTCTAAATCATAGGGATCTTATTACATTAAGTGTTGTTATTATATTTCCAAATTTAACTTCCCAATCTTGTCTTATATATATATATATATATATATATATATATATATATATATATATATATATATATATATATATATATATATATATATATATATATATGTATATATATATACATATATGTATGTATATGTATGTATATATGTATATACATGTATGTATATACATGTATATATACATACATGTATATACATATATACATACATATACATACATATATGTATATATATATACATATATATATATATACATATACATATACATATATATGTATATATATATATATACATATATGTATGTATATGTATGTATATATATATATATATACATATATATGTATATGTATATATATATATATATATGTATATATATATATATACATATATGTATGTATTTAGTATTCTTAGCAATAAAATTATTCAATTTTATTGCTAAGAATACTTATAAACGTAAGGTAATTAATCATATTAACACATTTCATAAGTATATTTCTTAACAGCTGATTGAATTTCAAAATGTTTCATCATCAAAATGCATACCTCTTGCAGCTTCTTACGTCGCCCTTTGGATTCAACGGGAAAGCGTTGTAGCATTAAGAACAGTCTGGAAAACGTCAAAAACAGGTTGCAGGAATCAGAAAAGGAAGCAAGAAGGTAATACATATAGTATGCAAAAACATAAGTGCACACTGACAATCAAATTTTCAATTTAAAAGCAGAAGTTTAAAATGCTAGATTTAGTTTCTTTACCTGGCTTAAAAAAATTATTTTTTAAGCAAGAGGAAATTTCATTAGAGAACAAGACATGGAGAAACAGGAGGGCAAGTTACACAAGTAAACAGAGAAACAAATTCATTTAGCAAGCCACTATAGCTCAAAAATATATTCTTTTTAAGAAAACATGGATAGAGCACTAGATAAGCCAAAATGTGAACAAGTAGAAACAAAACAAATAGCCTTGAAAAAATATGCTCCTTAAATTCGAATTTCCAACTAGCATTGATCAGGGAGTTGGGTACAGTCACTAAGTAGCTTGGTAAAGGGAAATGCCATAATCTATTTCTCATTTATTATCAAAATTCAAGACAGCCCAATCCTATTTCTGTATAGGACTGTGGCAACAAGAGATCAACAAAAATGATTTGATACCAACTTGTTGGCATCAAGTAATTGATGATGTCACTTTCCTGCCAGTAAATTTCAAAGCCTTTGGTGAAAGTAAAGAGTCTAATATTTTGTTGTAGTGTAAAGCATATACAATTCTTGGTGCGATACAACTGAGATGGTTTTAATGATATGAGAAAACCATTGGGAACCCAGCCAATAAAAGCTTGATCAGATGGATCACAGTCAAATAATTAGAGACAGAATAATATTGAGTAAAACAATTGGTGAAACCATTTAAAAGGACAGATCTAAACTAACAGTCTTCCTAAACACTTGGTATTGAATTGAAAAAAATGGCATAATTTCATCTGTCTAAACTAAAAAAAAAAAGGCTTTAGTTGTTTTTAACTAGTTATTATTGTAACTTGGGTTTTCTAGATAAGAGTGTTTAAGGGAATATCCACATCCATACATTGCACAACAAACTCAGAACACAGTAAATATCACAAGACACTGTGCTTACAGGGACTACAGCACGTACGGAAACAATTCCCCACAAGTTACTGTACTGATATTTAATATTCTAAACAACACATCATATGACAAACATCATGTCATTACACATTAGAATTATAGAACACTACAATTATTATTATCCCTTTTATCCATCTTGATGGATATCTTGGTTATATTTATATTCCTACCACCTCACAGAACCAGTACCCCACACCTATCAGAAATTTCAAAGACCAGATCCCAAATAAAGAAAAGATTTTTTAGATATTTCATATCAACTAAGATATGATTAACTAAGGTAAGCATAAACCTTACTTTACAAACCGGATTTGTAAGTATGGCATAAAGTCCACCTTTTAAGATGATATCAGAATCTATTATAGTGATGTTTGTTGGACATATCATGTCATCCGCTATAGGACCCCTTTTATTCCCACACTCAAGATGTTAAATCCTCAGCATGACAGTGTACTGCAAATCTCTCATCAACTATAAATATGGTCAAATTATAGTATATAAAAAGGTGCAAATGTTACCTTATAAGATGGTTTTTAAGTCTAATTCAACCTTAAAATCCATCTTATGAGAAGATCAATCAAGACACAAAGGAACAGTTGAATCTAGGAATTGAAAATAACTCACGTGCAAATAAGATCTCAAACATGGTAAAGATCAGTATATACTTCTGAATTTGGATAAAGAGTCCTACCATACCCACACCAACAGCTTATGAAGTTAAATTTTACATGCTATTGGGAATTACAACAGAATTTTCACTACAAGATTGGACCTTGATCTCAATACAAATGGACACCAATATAAAGTATGTGCAAAAACCAAGACATAATTTTATTCTGCTACTTCAATGAGTTGTTTTTCTAGTTCATTTTTCTCTTCAAAAACAAAATTCCCAACTCAATGGGAGCATGTAATAATTAAAACACAATAATTTCATGTCAAATTACATCAAAGTGAGTCAGATATGAATACAGATAAACTACCTTCCACCATAGAGAAGAAAACCAATGGCTGCAAACAAAGAGACCCCTATTGCAACATGTTTATTATATGCATTAGCAAAAACTAATAAAAGTAATAATCAATAGAAATGACAAACCAAATTCCAGTATAGACAAACCTGCAAAGAACATCTTAGAAAGAATGAGCAGTCCATTGATAGGTTTCCACCACAATATTAACCATAAAGTAATCTGATATAAATTAGACCAAAAATCAGTTGGGTCAAATTCATCAAACTCAAAACTAACAGAACGTAAAACTTTCAATGCATATGAACTAATGAGACAAAAGATAGATACATTGAAATGTAAAAGTTAATTAACATCAATTGATACAATACAACCCCTAATAAAATACCCAAGGTATATATAAGAAGAGAGAAAAGGTGCAATACACCGGATCATAATTACGAGAGACTGGTCTAACTGTCAAGTAGGCAATAATGGTAGAGGGTGTGTAGGAATTTTTATGCAAAAGTGAGGGTATTCAGGAGGAGGCAAAGAAGTGGCATAGGCTGGAAACTTAGGCTTGGGAGGGAGCTTGAACTTCATGAATCAGCCCATATTATTATCATTTCCCTTTACATATTTTTTTGCATTGCTTGTTGTATTTCTCCTACCAGCACTATTACATCTTGATACTAGCCAGGATTTCCGTTTAATAGAACAATCTGCCTCTGATTCCATTTCATTGTTTCTGGTACGATCAGCTATCACAAAAATCATTTTGAGCACCTTAAAAGCAGATAACAATTTAAATGCTTTTTTTATTAATCCCTCTAGGTCCATACATTAAGCAAAGTTGTGAAGCCACAATCAATCACAACCATGGATAAGTAAACCACTAATGGACAACAAAATGATAACACAACCTCCAAGATTATAATCCTTGTAAAACAATTTATCACCAGTTAGGTCCAACAAAAGAAACAAATAAGCCTTATTGTTTTGACCATTATTGGCAAAGAAACCCTTCTACATTCACTGCATGATCAAACAAAGAGCCAACATAGGCATCATCAGGAAAGGTAGAAATAAGCCAAAAGGCATTTGTTCATGATAGGGACTCGGGTATTTTAGAATGCCTGTCTCACGTCAAGTAGTATAAGATATTCAGTTATCCCCGCCTCCCCGGCCCCCTCCCTTAACAGCTAGCTTTTAATAGAGGGTTCCCATAGTGCAAGGGTCCTAATCCGTCCGTAGAGGGTTGTAATCAACAAGAAACTGAGTAAACTGTAACAAAGTAAAGTATCATATAGTGTGAGCCATAGAGACATGCTCAAAGGGGACCTACTATGGTATTATGAGATAACCTAGAATGCACAAGATGTTGCATAATAGTTTTCTAGTGAAAATCTTGTAAAACTTTGAATGTTAGTGGATTGGTCTAATCAAAGTGATAAGACAACTGGGTATAACTATTGTGTGAGATTGAACCAGTATAAGTTCTTGATTTCCCTCTTTTTTCTTTCTCTACCACTACATATTTGAAATTTGAGCTAAAACATGTATTTTATAAAATGACATGTAAGTGATCATTATCTTAACATTTCTTTAAAAACAAACAAGTTTCTCAAATGTTCTATTTTTTATTCAGAGTAACCTTTGACCACAATATGAGCTTTAAGACGTTTGTCCACAAGTAAACTTTAAGATTAATTCAATCCCACAAAATTGACTTGTGAAGTGACGTTTGCACCCACTTATATACTGTGAATTTGATTTATCTCTAATTGATGTGAGACTTTCAACACACACCCCTCACGCTGAGGTATATATATCTCATGTGTGAGACTAGACATTAATAGGTGATCCGATAGCAACTCGATAGCGGGTGGAACAATATATCCGACAAACAACAAATTTTGCTAGGATAAGCTCTAACCCATGGCTCTAATACTATGTTGAGTATAGTGAAAACTATGTATAGGGTTAATCTCCCTTATGTAAAAAATACACATATGGTAATGTATTTATAATAAAGAAAATATGGACTAGGCCCAAATACAAATAAACATGTAAAATAACATATAAGACACAATATAAATATCTAACACTAATAATAAAAATTATAAGAATATTCCCTTAACAATATCCACATTTAACTTTATTTTTGGTTTGACTGAATTATTCTTTGACTAAATGATGTTCTATAGTAAAAGACATTTTACCGAATTACAATTTCGAACAAGTCACATTAAACTTAAAATGTACAATTAGTACCAGGCTTAATAATGGTTTGATTCAGTTCTTCAATTAAAAATTATTCTTCTTTTCTTCATATCTCTACAACCATAACCATGCAATCAATGAAAATACTATATCCTATGTTGGATATTGCATAAAATTGTCCTTCTAGCGACCATGTAGTGAGTCGTAGCCAAAGTCAAAGATCATCCAATAGTTGATTACATAAAACCTAAGGGATGTTTATCTAAAATAGTTAGTGAGCTTAATGTGAGCAAAGCTAGAGCCAAAACATCCTTCAATTAACTAAAATAGCATTCTATATTGGATATTGCATAAACTTGCCCTTTTAGCCAACATGTAGTGAGTCACAACCAAAGTCAATCATCGCTTAATAGTTGATTACATACACAAAATTCCTAAATAAATAGAATTTTCACCTGAATAATATAAACCACAAAATTAATTGTGTAGAAACTTGGTTTCAGTCCATCAGTCGATACAGCACGTGCCTGCAAAAGCATTAAACATAGAGGCAGAATCAAAACCAGACTGCTAAACACACTGCCATGGAAAGAAAATCATACAAGGCAAACAACCCAGAGGGGGGCAAATGCACAACAAATCAAACAACCCAGAGGGGAGCAAATGCACAACAAATCAAACGTACCTGGTAATAAATCTCAGCCCAGAACAAGACTAAAAGTGCATATGTTGTAAAGAAAGCAAGACTGGGCACATCAAGCAAGATATGTTGAACAATCTACAAACACGAGGAAATGCAGCAAGTGTAAGTGTGAATCTCAAATTCCATAAACAGAAAATAATAAAGAGTGAACCATCAATTTCCTCATCGAAGTTTTATTCTCGTTCCTACTTAGTCCTTAAAGTATTGAAAGTTGTTAAGAAATTCACTAAAGATTTGACATTTGCTCTGGTAGTCCCTTTATTAATGAAACTGTTTTAAACATTAGTAGAACATGTCCCTTGTCTTTAGTGTTTATCTCATCTATCCCTTTTCTCCAGAAAAAACCATGAATTTGGTCCCTAAGAATTAGAACCAAAAGCAACACATAGCACCAATTTAGTGTCCAAAACACGCAGAATTCTGTTTGAAAAGAGAAAAGACATTGCTTCCGTTAGGCAATTATTTTTCTATAATATGTACATGCATTTCGTGTCCGTTGACTTTCCTATTGTTTAACATAAAAAATACGACTCGGTGAAGATTTTGAAGCACAACTATTTTTAGCACAGATATTAATCCAACTTTTGGTTGTCAGAAGAATTATGTACAAAGACCGTTAAAAAGTGACACCAAGAAGCAAATATGCAATTCTCCAACAAAATGGTTTGTTGCTATTTATGTTCACAGTAATTGGAATGGCAAGAGAATTATATAAGATGCCTTCTTACTTTTAAAAAACACCTTAACCTTGGAATTAACAAAGAGGCATACATGTCATAAAACTTTAAGGACTACTTATTATTCTTTATATATTTTTAGAATTCAGTAGGAGAGAAAAAGTGATAATTCGAGAACTGAATTACTCGAACAATAAACAACTAATCTAATGTGAAGAAAATGGCCGAAATTAAATGCTACATTCCATTCCCTATACCTCTGGCTTCAACCTCTGCACGTTCCTAAAGAAGATGAAAACTACACACCGAACTGCAAAACCAAAAATAGTGAATAATCCCTTAACAAAACGTCGCATCACATTGATAAGTAATTATTTAAAAAATCATTTCAAAAGATATACAGAAGAAGAAGAAAAAAAGGTTTGAATGATACAAACCCGAATTCACCAAAAAATTGAGAAAGTGAAAGACCTTCTGAGTGGTCCAACCGTACTCCGGCACTCTCAATTGTATCCGAGCCAGTTGAACCTAAAATTCAATCAAATAAAAATTAATAAAGAAATTGAATAATTAGAGATAAATTTAAAAACAAAAAAACCTAATTTGGAATTGAAAGAGTGTGCGACGATACCAAAGCTACGGTGGCCACGATACCGTAGAGTACGGCGAGGGTGTAAAAGATACGATCCTGCCACACCGGAGAGTCGTCGATGTCGTTCCACCAGTTGGAGGCGTCAGTAAGGTCAACCGCCGCCACGGCCATGACCTCGGCCATCGTCTCCGGCACGCCGTCGTTGCCCATTCTCGAATCGACGGCAAGTTTATCACACGCGCCGAGAGTGAAGGAAGAAACAATGGAGGGAAGAGAATAAGTAGTCCGACGAAGCTCGTGTGATATTAACAAATAATTAATGCGTGCGGGCGCATCTAGGTGAGCGTGAGTGAGACGGTCAGAATGAAGATGGCACACAGTTCAGTATTTAATATTTAATATTCTAAGCCCAAATTAATTGTTTAGTTATTTTTATAGAGATACATTAAATTTATCTTTAAACTTTGAATTTAAAAATGGAAGAAAACTTCTGTCCGTTCAAGATTGTATTTTTTAATCTTGTTAAATTTGTAAAAACTTTTAATTCTGTCCCTTAAACTCTTATAAACTACTATTCTTATCTTAATAAGAAAAATAAATAACTTCACAAAAAATTAATTAATTGTAATAAATTTACCAATCTCTAGTTATTCTTCTTAACTAAACTTATATCATAATAATAAAATAAAATATGCATATCTCGATGGTTATTAAAAATCTTAAAAATGTGTTTTTATTATGAGACTTGAGTCAAATTAGATGAAAAATATTTAAATTTTTAAATTTGGATCAAATTAAACACGAAATCATTTAATCTGTGAATTAAATGAGATCAAGTAATTGAATGTGGATTAATATGTAATCCATTTGTAACAACATTTTAATCTTTATGTATTTTTTTATTATAATTACTTATTATTCCAATTTTATCTTTTTAAATACTATAATATTATTTAATAATTAAAGATATTAAAAATGAGTTTTAATTCATAAGACAATCCAACTCACAATGGATTCAAGTTAAGTTGGGATGGAAAAAAATTAGTTTTTTTATAAGTGGGTTAATTTGAACCCGACTCAATTAACTTGGAGTTTGAACGAGTTTAAGTCAGGTTGTAGGTCGATTGACCCCCAACCCACCAACAACAAGCCTTTATTAGGTTTTTACCATTTTTTTCACAAATTTTTTATTATAATTATTTACTAATTCTAATTATGTGGGTTGACAATTTGATCATTTCAAATACTATAATGTTATTCAATCATGTTTAAATGTTTAATTTATTTGTTTATCAAGTCATGTAGCTTGACACTTTAATTTTTAATTTCTATCTTTATAATTATGTTTGGTAAAATAGGTGAACATTTTGATTTTATTGCTATAAAATAATGAGTCAAGTCCATCTACGTACAGTAATAACTAAATATAAAAAAAAAAACTCAAAGAACAAAATATTATTGAGTCAACCAACTAATCCATGAACCCATGCTGGATCGAGATAGGTTACAAAAATTTTGGCTTACCAAAAAGTGAGTTGGGTTGAGCTAACTCATTTTTAGCTCAACTCGTGGTGAGCCAACCCAAGTGAATCAGGTTAGTTCATTTTGTCACTATCAAAATAGTGTTTGAAAAGTTTGTATTTTTAATTTATTTGTTTGTCAAGTTATATAAGTTCACACTTTAATTTTTAACTACTATCTTCATAATAATATTTGATGAAAATGAATAATTTAATTGTACTATTACAAAAAATAAATCAAGTCAATCTATTTTGATTGTACTACAATATATATATATATATAATGTATATATATATATATATATATATATATATATATATATATATATATATATATAATATGATAATAATAATAATAATAATAATAATAATAATAATAATAATAATAAATGAGATGAGTAAAACATCCTTCAATGAGTCAACCCATCCATTCATGGTAAGTCGAGATATATTACAAAATTTTTAATTCACCATAAAGTGAATTGGATTGAGTGACATCTTTTTAGCTCAAAACGTAGTGAGACAATTCGTGTGAGTTAGGTTGACTTACTTTAACACCATTGGTTACAATGTAAATAAAAGAAGAGACATCAATTAAAATTAGAATAGAAAATGTCATTAATGAAATAAAGTTAAGATTAGGTGGGAAAAGGACTTTTTTTTTTCATAGATGAGAAAATAGGAGGTAAAAATGATTAACAATGATAAGTAATGTTGAAAGTTTCATATAGACAAAAAAATAAGGCTAAATTATAATATATATATATATATATATATATATATATATAAATATATATAATATATATATATAATATATATATATATATAAGTGTGTGGAAATTTTATCTTATAAATTAGTTTTGTTGCAAGTCTCTTTTTGGCATAGTGAAGTTAGGCAACCAACACTTCAACTACTTCGTTTACCCTTCAAGCCAAATAGATCTAAGAGGAAGCGACATAGATCTTCGCGATAGGTGTTATAGCAGTGGAGATATGATAATTATCGCAAGGTTGTTCTTTAATAACGAATTTAAAAAAAAAATCAATTACTCAATCATTTTCAAAAGATTTAATTATCGACGAATTTTAAAAATTTAATTATCAACGAATTTTAAAGACATCTTATTATTAATGAAATTTATCGACATATTTTATCAGGAAATGGTCAAAATCCAAATACAAAAACTTTGATACCTATTTTACCAACTAAATTTACTAATGGATCCAATACCAATGAAAATATTCGTCAGTAATAAAAATTTTAAAATTTGTGTGTAAAATCTATTTTACTAGTAGATTTTTTCATCAGTAAAATTTTATTGGTAATTACGAAATTTCTTGCAATATACGGTCTCAAATTCATGTATTATGTTTTGATCCATATCAAAATAAATTAAAAACAAATGTTTTACTCTTTATAACTACATTATAATTTGAATACGTCTTCCCATTTAATTCATTATCATTGATCCGAATAAGATTAATAATTTTCATGTTCCATGTTAAGTGAATCAGACGAGAATAATCCATTTTAAAAATTATATTAAAATGTTGAAATTTCAATTTCATGTTTTATTAAGATATCTATAATTTCTTTTGTATGTTTTCTTTTATACTCTTTATTATCCAATTTTTTTTTATTTAATCTTCTATTCCTTTTATTATGACTTTGTTCACTCTTAATATATATTTGAATATGTCTTTCATCATTGAACAATAAATTATAGGACCAGAGATAGTTTTGGGGAGAGAAAGAAAAAAAAACAAAGTTTTAATGAAAGCATATAAAAACAATTATTAATTGTGACATACAAAATTCTAACTTCCCATCATCTAGTGAACACCTCTAAAAATTTGTACTTGCTTGAACCCAAATCTTGTGACGAATATATACCATATCTTGAAGGCTTACTTAATTATTATCACATTTGCATTAACTACAAGGCATATCAACCCCATAATAAGCTAGCCTTTGATGTTCTCATTGTGGATCCTCAAAACATTGTTTATGAATGAGCTGGCTCGATGCTCATGTGAAAGGTACCCTTTGTAGAAATCTACTACCCCAATTGTTTTGAATAATGCTGGTGTTTGTGGAGTAACAAGAGATGGTGCTGGACCTATGCTTCCATTCCATTCAGGACCACTGAATGTAGCTATAGTGAACCTTTCTTTCCATGAGTTTACCACTGCTCGATGCTCACAGCTCTTATATATCCCATTTGTCACCACCTGTTAAGGGAACAATTTATACCACAATTCAATTACCATGCATACATCCACCGGAAATAAGACTGAGAAATTGATATCCTTACATTACAAATTGGTTTTGTAAAAATAAATTAGACTTAAGTTGGATCATAATGTAAATTGCAAATAACTTACGGATGAAAAGGTATGTGTAAAGTTGAATGAATTACCTCTAAAACATCTCCAAGAAAAACCATGAAAGCATTTGGGAGGGGATGAACAGGAAACCATGTTCCATCTTTTTTCACTTGGAGGCCCTCAACTTCATTGCCCTGCACAAGGATGGTGAGTGCAGAAGCATCAGTGTGAGGTTTTAAGCCAAGGACATTTTCTGGTTGGGGACATGGAGGATAGTAATTCATCCTTATTGCTTGTCCTGCTTCCCCTACTGACTCTTTAATTTCCATTGCTCCTATGTCCAGTGATTCACCAATAACACCATACAACTTCATGGCAAGGTCTCTCATCTCCTTGCAATAAACTTCTAAATTCTCCCTGCAATCTTCAACTTTATCTTATCAATGTCCTTTTCAAATACAATCAACTCATACATACACTTTGTCTACATTTTATTTATTAAGTTCAATAATACTAAATCCTGGTCCATAATTGGGATCGCTTTCACTTGAGTACTATTATTTTAACACCTAGCAAAATTTTAAACTCATCTCAACTATTTTACCTTTGAATGAATTACCAAGTGATGTACTTAGTGTAAAAAAATATTTCCCTTTTCATTTACGCAAATTATTACATTAATCTATATGACTAAGTTGTAATTCAGTTGTCATGAATTTTCAAACTTATTTATCAAAACAATAATAAAGATTCAGATTCTATTCTATATTTTAACTCCAATTGCAAAGATCTAAAAATATCTTTAATGGGATTATTTTACTTTATGAGATCCTATTATATCATGTAATGTTTAAGTCGTTTATACTTTATATGTTTTATAAGAATTATACTTTTTATAGGGTTAAATATTACTTGATTGTCTCGAAACTATTATACAAAATTGTATTTTATTTTTAAATTAAATTATAAAATATTTTGTAAATAATATAAACTATAAATTTTAACAAACATAGAAGTTATATTATATTGTAAATTCCGTTGTTACAAAGATAACAATTATTATTTTATAATTTAATTTATTTAAAGTTACTTTAATTATCATAATTGAAATACTTCTTTCTTTGTTATTTAGTATATATTTCATAATTTAATTTAAATATGAAACACAATATTTTATATATAATACTTTGGATACGAAAAATGCATCCCATCCTTAATTAATTTAATTATTATAATAAAATATTCTTCCCTTTCCATTTTTAAGATATACGAGTACAAATTGAAGTGTTTTCAAATTTAAAATTGTTATCGTATTTCCATAATAAGACAATTGAAATTTAGTGATTAAGAAAGGAGAAAAATATAATAAAGAGGACCTGAAAGGTAGTGGTAGATTAGGAAATAGGTGGGGCTTCCTATGGTGAGATGGAAGAGTTAAAATGTAGAACCCATCCACCCAATCCGATGGCTCATCTTTAGGCTTCGAAATTATTTCCCCAAATCCCTCCATATCTCCCTCTCTCTGCCAAAACTTTTTCTTATCTTCCATTGAAAGATTGAACAGTTCTTCAGCTCCTCTCTTTACATCTTCCACCACTTCCATGCCAATTCCGTGATTAATAACCTGTTTCACAAAATCACATTGTACCAAAACATTTACAATCTTTACATGTATATATTACTGATAGGTTTTACGGGAGATTTATCATACGGATACAACACTGATAAAATCCGAATTTAATTTATACAAGAAATTGATATTATCTCCGACCTAAAACTTAATATAATATGTTTATATGAGTCTTCTCTTTTATATATTATTTAATTTTGTCATTTTTACTCAACATAAAACTTAAATTCAGAGTTAAATTCTCCAGAGTTAGTCCACTAAAAAAAACTGGTTAAACTATATTCGTCTTTATTTGTGTTGTTTTGCTTATTAATTCTTAAACAAGTCACACACACATGCATATTGCTATTGAGCACTATTTTGGTGTAATTACACTTAATAACATGGATTGTTTGGTATTAATTAAAACCAACTAACTTCACTTTCATGTTGCTGACGTTTTGTCAAATGATTCAAGGGAATCTTTGCCCTTTACAAATTTGCAAGTGCTAGAAAGCTAGATACAACAGTAAAAAGTGAAGCAATAACCTCATAAATTCATTCTAATTATATTCATATAGCGTACTGAATAGAGTTTTTTGTGAAAAATTATAAGAAGATTAGTAGGATTTTGATAGGTAATATTGTTTACTGAAAAAATTATGTATGTATTATTTGTAAAAGAGTTAAAACATCCCAAATATTCCATAATCAATATTTGTGAAAAAAAAAGTTTAATATGATTATAAAAAAACACAAGAAGGAAATAGAAAGAGAGAATAGTATTGAGATACGAACCTGAAAGAAACCCCATTGTTTGCATGCAAGGTGTAGGTTCTCCAATTCAGGAGCCTTGAGTTCTTGAGGCAAGAACAAGTTAGCTAGGTCAATGACGGGGATCTGATCAGACAAAGAGTGTGTGTTAGATAAAATTGGAGGGTCAATATTTGGAAGAACATATCTCTCTGGAACTTTGGTTAGTGCCTCCTTTGCTAGTTCTTTCACACAAGGGTGTGATCCAATCTCTGCTGTTTCTGCTTCCATAATGCTATGGACAATGTTTCCTTCTCTCTTTCAGACAAGAGAATGATGTCAAATATATGTGTGAATGTAGGTATATATTTACACATTATTAGCCACTTTTTTAAAAAATTAATAACACTTTCTTTTGTCTTCAACTGACCCAATGCCATGACCTTTAACCTAATGGGTTGACTTCATACTTAACCTAATGGGTTGGAAAATAATAACAAGAGATCAAATGAAAAATGATTTTAGGGATTTAATTTCAATTGTGTCAAATGAAATAATTTTTAAATTTCTAGAATCAAAGTTAATTTTTGTTGCAGTATTAATTGATTTTAATTAAAATTACACGTGGATCATTCCCAAAAGATTAATTAAAATAAGTTAAATTAAGAAATTTAAATTGTATGTATGTGCTGAATAAAAGTGGAATTAGGGCAATTTTGTTTTATTTATTGGAAGGACAGTTGAGGCTTAGCTATGATCCGTTGACCCCAAATTTAATTATGAGAATAATAATGAAATTAGGGATTCACAGAAAATAAAAGGTTAAAAAAAGTATTATTGTGATTATGAATTCTTCTGCAAATGGCTTAGCTGGGGTGGCTTGTTTTCAGGCGCAGCCATGGGAACATATGCGGAAGAAACGCATTTTCTAAGCTGTGTTCCAATCACATGGGCTCAAATTTAAGTGATATATATAGCTGGAAAAAATGGCTTTTATTATTAAATTGTAATAAAAATATCTTAAGTTGAAATATAATTGAATATAATTTTAGTTTCTGAGATTATTGTTCATGTAAATCTTTTCTTTTTATCTCTATCTATAGTTATGTAACAGTATGTTTTTCTTCTTATGTATATTGAACAAAAGTTCGACCAACAATTTTTAATGTTTATGACATTATCTCAGCAATTAAAACCTCCAAAATTAAAATTCATTTTTTTTTTATTTTAAAATTCAAAATTAGAAAATAGTGATTTTTATTTTTTGAAAACTGAAAATACAAGAAAAATATTTTGCAAAGATTGAAACTGAACAAAAAGATATAATCATTGCAAATTTAAACATTGAGAAAAGGTTTTTATTAAAATATTTTAATATACAGAGTACCCAGTAATATTTTTTTTTTAATAAAAAAACTTCTAAATCATCTGCATTAGTTAATTTGTGAAGATGTTAATTTACATATAATTCACTTGTTGAATTTTGATAATACTATTCTTATGATAATAGTCAAATATGCGTTGCGAGTATTTAATTTTTTTATGATAATAAAAATTAATAGAATTATTATTGTTTTTATTATTATAATTATAAAATTAAATATAAACAAATTTTATAATTTTATTTTAAATAATTTTTATTTCTTTTTTAGTAATTTTTAATTTAAAAAATTTTAAATTTAAAAAAAAAATAAGTAAATTAAAAAATAATTAAATTTAAGGAAACGATCACAGAATTGATAAAATAATTATTTTAATTTAAAATTTAAAAAGTAGAATTGAAAAACAAATATAGATATTAAAAAAGAAATCTCATCATATATATATATATATATATATATATATATATATATAGATAAAATATAGAATTTAATTGGATAAAATAACACTAAATGTTTTCTACGTTACTACGTTGTTCAATAGTAGATTATCATACATAGAATTCAATCGTACGTTAATTAATTTTATTTAAAATGTTTATAAAATCGTGAAAGGAAGGATTTTAATAAAAGAAAAAGTAATTGATTGAACATATATTATAATAAAATATAATATTAGGGACAGATCAATTTACATTTTTGTGTCCCTTATGACTGGTTTGTTTAGTTTTTCTTTCTTTTTATCAAAACCTTTTATAAGAAAATTTCACTATATATAAATTTAAAAATTTAATGAAGTCATAGATAAAAATAAAATTTGGTAATTGATAATTTATTCTTATTATGAGAAATAAACCTTCTATTCCATTACTTGGTGTGCTATAACAGAAAAGAACAAATTTCTCATATTGTATTCTTGAAGTGATAAACAAGGCAGAATAAATAATCACGATAAATTCCTACAATATCTTATTTTAAAATAATAAATTATTATTTGTGAACAACTAATTTTGGAGCATACTCTTCCTTGTCAATATCTGTTTTCATTAATTATTTTCATTGTTGTAAGGAATGACATCTGCCATCGGTTAAGTTGTCAATTGCTTGCTTCAATAAATAAATAAACATGCTTTGCAGCAATGGTTATCTTTTCCCTCTGTCTTTATCATTTAAGCAAGTTTGTTTTTCTTATTAAAAGCAACAACAAAAATATAAATTATGTTATTATAATATATAATAACTAAAAAAAGGTGTACAACGCTTAAATAATCGTACAAGTTGTTGAACAGAAAGTTAAACAACATAAATAAACTACAGCTTTCTAGTTTGATAAGTTTATGCTTACTTTGAATCACAAAAATATTGTCCAACGTCGTTGAATGCCAACCATTTCTTCTACAAGTTGAAGATCTACATTTCAAAATAAGAAATTAATAAAATTAGTCCATTAATAAAATAAAACATATGGGTATAAGTTAATTACATTTTCCCAAAAAATTAAAAAAATATTTTTTATACTGATAATGGTTAACATATGTTTCAATCACATCATATAATATTTACTTTTACTCTATATTTATACTTTTATCATATTTTTTCATGACATTTTTTAAATAGTTGAAATGGTTAGCATAAGTTTATGTTTTAGACCTATTTACTTATGATTTATAGTATTAGTTTTGTATGTATATATAACACACCTCTTGTAATATTTTATACACATTCAATAATATAAAATTCCTTTCTTCATAATTTCTTTGTTTTCTAGATGGTATCAGAGCCCCAAATGATCCATATATTTGAGAAGAGATTCTTGTAGTAGTTCCTCTTTCCTAAATCCTAAGTCCTAAGTCTCTTTCGCAAATTTTATAATTGATAAGGGATTCTTGTAGTAAGTTCCTTTTTCCTAAACTCTGAGCCCTAAGTCATAAACCCTAAGCTTCACCCGAATCTGTAAGTAACCAACACAGCCAAATAATCTCACAAATATTCAAAGCCATGATGTGATATTCATCTTCTCGATGATCAAGATGTAATATCTTGTTTCTTACTATTCCATGATATAAGTGAATCACTAAGAAAAATACATCACCCAATAATGGATTCCGATCATTAAGATCACCATTCCAATCTGCATCACAATAGGAACTCAAGTCTAAATATGGCGCAGAAGAAAACAAAAAAGACTGAAACTTAGTGCCCCGAAGATACTTAAGAATACGAAGAACAACACCCCAATAAACTATTGCAGGAGCTGAAACAAAATGACTAACAACACGAACATCATGTGCAATGTCTGGACGAGTCATGGTAAGATGAACCAAACTCCTAACAATAATTCGATATAAAGTAGAATCAATAAAAGGAATACCATCCGATGAGGAATATCGTACACTTGTCTCAAGAGGAGTATCAATAATCTTATTATCAGTAAGCTTAGCATGATTAAATAGGTCAACAATATACTTGGACTAAGATAGAAGATAACCTTTGGAAGAAGAAGCAACCTCAATACCTAAAAAGTAACACAATACACCTAAATCTTTTATAGAAATGATGGGATAATGTAGTTTTTAAATATGCAATTTCTTCAAAATTATCACCAATAAGAATCATATAATTAACATATAAGGATATCAAAATACTTCATGCATTATTTTTCTTGACAAATAATGCAGAATCATGTTGACTAGCAATAAAACCAAGAGAGACAATTATTGTAGAAAACTTCTGAAACCAAGCAGGATGTGCTTGTTTAAGACCATAAAGGGCTTTTTTAAGTTTGTAATCTCCACTAGATTTGTGAGAGACACCTGGTGATTGAATCATGTAGACTTCGTCATAAGATCCCCATTCAAAAAGGTATTTTTCACATCCATTTGAAAAATCTTCCATTGAAAAATAGAAGCGACAACAATCAAGGTACGAACAATAGTCATCTTTGCCATAGGAGTAAATATTTCCTCATAATCCATGCCATACTCTTGGGTATATCCTTTAGTAACAAGTTTAACATTATACCTTTCAATTGAACCATCTGAACTTGTCTTGATTTTGTATACCCAATGAGATCCAATAAGACGTTTTCTTGGTGGCAATGGAACTAGTCCCATGTATGAGTTTGATGTAGAGCAGTAAGTTCCTCAACTATAAAATTTTTCCAAAGTGGATCCCAAACAACTCTCTATAGGATGAAGATGATGAACAAAGGCAATAAAAGCAACAAATGAACCATAATAAGAGGAATAAACAAAATCTAGTATTTGAGTAGACTTACGACTAGGTCAAACATGTGGTAAAGGAACCATAACTTTAAAAGATGATTGAGCAGACGTGGTAGGGAATCAACAGGTACAATCTCTAGTGCGATGTCTGTAATTGGTGTTAAGACAAGTTATGGAGTTGGTATGGAAGTAGGTGTAGTGTCATTAATATCAAAAGGATAAATTTAAATGGCATTAGATGTAGTTAAATAATGTGATCTAGCTGAAATAGAAAAGAATGGAGTATGTTCTAAACACACATGACGTGAGACATACACTTTTTTACTAATTGGATAAAAGCAACGATATCCCTTTTGACTAAGCCCATATCCCAAAAAGACACATAAAGCAGACTTAGTTGATAATTGAGTACACTCCACATGTGGTTTTAAAATAAAATAGGTACATCCAAAAACATGAAAAATAGAGCAATCAGGTGCATAACCATACAATTTTCCAAAAAAAGACAAACCAAAATTATGTGAAGTCGGAATTTGATTCACAACATGAGTTGTTGTAAATAGCTTCCCCCAAGAAGACACTTGGAAAATAAGCAAATAACAAGAATGATCTTGTAGTCTCAACAAGATGATGATGTTTTCTCTCAACAACGCCATTTTGTTGAGGAGTGTTAGTGCAAAAGGTTTAATGTATACTTCCATTATAGGCAAGTAAAGTGGTAAAATCATTAGAAGTGTATTCACCCCTCAAGTAAAGTGGTAAGAAACAAGATGTTACATCTCGATCGTCCACAAAAGCTTAATATTGTGTCATGGCTTTGACTACCTGGAGATTATTTAGTTGTGTTGATTACTTGCAGATATGGTTGTCTATTTGAAAGATCCTATACCTCTACATTGTGACAATAAAATTATTATTCACATTGCTCGCAACTCTGTTTTTCATGAACAAACCACCAGTGCAGAATGGGCTTTTGGCCCCGGTTGTTTTTGTTATTCTGCCTCGGTTTTAGAACCGAGGCATATTGGGGTGAGGCCAAAAGGTATGACTTTTGGCCTCGGGTGTTAACCGGAACCATAAAACGCTTTTTCTGCCTCGGGTAACGTAAGAACCGAGGCCATAGGGGACATTTTTTTGGACCACCACTGCAGTTGTGGTAAGTCGTTCGAGCACCACTGCAGTTGGAAGAACCCCTCTGTGGTATCATCCTCATTACCATCCATTTCCAGATCTGGTTTCAGCCCCTCTTCCACTTTGCATTTCAGCCACCCTTTTCAACAAACCCTAAAAACTACATATAAAATTTAATCAACGAATCAGGAAATGGAGGTGGAGGAAATGGAGCTGCAGTGAACCAGCGGCTGCAGCGAACAGCGGCGGCAGCGACCCAGCGGCGGCAGCAACCCAGCGGCGGCAGCGACCCAGCGGCGGCAACGACCCAGCGGCGAGGAAATGGAGGTGCAGCGAACAGCGGCGGCAGCGACCCAGCGGTGGCGGCGGCAGCGACCCAGCGGCGGCAACGACCCAGCGGCGAGGAAATGGAGGTGCAGCGAACAGCGGCGGCAGCGACCCAGCGGCGAGGACGAACCAGCGAACCAGCGACGGTGGAGGGGTAGGTTGCAGGGAGAGAGAAGAGAGAAATGGAGACTGCGGCGGGGAAGGAGAAAAAGAAAAAAGGGCTGGCTAGGTTGCAGGGAGAGAGAAGAGAGAAATGGAGTTGTTTAGAGAAATGGAGACTGCGGCGGGGAAGAAGAAGAAGAAAAAAGAGCACGCATTTTGGCACCGGTTTTCAATCACCCGAGGCCAAATGGAAGTGTATAGGCCCCGGTTCTTCGCAACCCGAGGCCAAATCTCTGTTATAGGCCTCGTTTTTTTGTCACCCGAGGCCAAAGCGTGCGTTGTCAGTGGCAGTTTTGTAAATCTGGGTGACACAGATGGGTTATATGCTTCGGTTAGTTTGGGACCCGAGGCAGAATGCTGAGAAAAATTTCAAAAATGCCACCGCCTCCTTATAGGCTTCGGTCCCGCAGTAACCGAAGCCTATAAGGCGAGTTAAAAACCCCATTCTGCACTAGTGAACAAGACATATTCAAACAAATTGTCATCTTACTCGTCATCATCTTCAACTTGACATTTTATCTTTACCATTTTTTCTTTCAACTCTACAAATTGCAGATACATTTACTAGGATTAGGAAAAAATAACTTAACTATACTAAACTATAATTAATTGAATTATATTAAACTAAAAATAACTAAACTATTAATTGGAAAACTGAACTATACTATTCATGAGTTTAAGTTTTGAAAAATCGAACCCATAACAGATAACTACTTACATAACTGAACTCTTTATTTCTTTGTTGCTGTAACAGCCGAACTAATTCTTATTGCTGCCACGTGATTCTCATGAACACTTAGTATTACCCACAACAGCCATACAACAGCCATGTAACACATGCTTTACCATAAACCAAATATTTTTTTTACAATATTATCCAAATTTATTTTTTATATTCTTAACAAAACCACTATCTCAATTATAATGGATTATTCACCACTCGAATTTAGCTATTTAGTTTATTTTTATCAATTTAGAATTCGGTTTGGTATTTTAAATGGATTTTTCATTTTTTTAGTTTAATATAATTAAATTTTAATTTTAATATTTTATAAGAAAAATACTTTTTGTTTTTAAAGAAACTAATATTTGGAAATAATAATATTCTTTCACAAATTGATTTTTGTTAATACATTGTTTAGCGTATATTTAGTTCAGTAAATATTGTGAACAAAATTAATTAAGTTCCCAAGGAATGACATATAGAGTAATTATAGAAAAATAAAAATATAGTATATTCTAACTAAAAATAAATTAATTCAGTAATAATAAATAAGTAATAGTAATATATTTTTAAAAGGCTATTTATAAAAGAATTACAACTATTAGCGGGAATTCAAATTTATTTACAAAATAAATATAATAAAATAATTTTTATTTATATAAAATTAATAATACACTTATAAATATACAAATACGTTATATTTATTTAGAAACAAAATGGTAAAGATATTCTATTTTTAAGAAAGAAAAATGTAAAAATATAAATTTAAGTTATATTTTTATATTTAGTTTCCAATTTAATTTTAGTTACATAAAATAAAAATATATAAAATTATAAAAGTTAATATATTTTACTAATTTTTAGTTACAAACTTATGTATTAAGATATTGTCGCAACCGAAATCGCGACGAGAAAACAAACCAAAAAAGAAAACGAGTTTAAAAAGAGATTGGAGTCGTCGCCAGCATAGTTATTTTTGGAAAACTATGGAAAACCATAAAAATAAAGCAAGTCTGCAAAAAACCAGATTTTTGGATTCGGGAGTCGGTTACGCTTAGGGAAGATGTTAGCACCCTACAGCGCCCGCCCAAAGGCGGTACCTTTAATTAAAAATGCAAAGTTGATGTGATTTTCAAAATATTATTTTTTCCCAAAAATAATGACACAAATAATACTAAAAAGAAACAAAAATATTTTTTTTTTATTTTTGGGCCCAACAAGGATTGACCTTGGTCCTACGTATTCTCATTTAAAGTGAGAAATAGGGTTACGTAGTTCTTGAAAATATATTTTAAAAATAAAAAACTAATTGGAAAATGATTTAATTTTTTTGAGGTAAACCTGACAAGGATTGGCCTTCCTCCTACGTATCTCACAAGGGAGAATCAAGGATCACGTAGTTCTTAAGAAAGACTTTTTTTTTTTAAAATGTTGATATTTTTATATTTTGAAAATTTTGTATTTTTTTTGGTGTTTTTTTGAATTACTTGAAAATATGTGTCATACGACACGAGCGGTCGAATAGACACTAAAAGAGAAAGAAAACTATTTTTGGTATTTTTGAAAATGAGTGTCACACGGTGCGGGCGACCGGACAGACACAATAAAGCAAAAAATAATATTTTTCATTTTTAAAATTTTTCTATTTTTTTATAATTTTTTATAATTTAAAAGATTTTCATTTTCTCTTTTTTAGGAAAAGAAAAGAAAAAAAACTAATAACAAAAAAGATAAAAGTAAAAAAAAAAAACAACAATAGTAGGGTGCATGAGTAATGTGGGAGGTGCAACGAGTAATGCATAAACACAAGCCCAAAAATGAGAAACAAAGACCACCACCGTTCGAGACTCAATGCCGCCCGCAATTTTCCTTTCCTCTCTGTTTTTGTTGTCCCGTGTTGGATGTGCGAGAATTATGGACGATTAGACGTGAATGTTTGGTGCTGGAATGGGGGTTCTGGATCTCTGTTTTTTTTTATTATTTTGGTGCAGGTAGAAGATGAAGATGATTGGGTTATGTTCGTGTGTTGGTATGATGTTCGTGTTGAGTGCGGCGGGATTGGAATGGGATGCTGCGAGATTGGAATGGAGAAGGCAGGGATAAATGGAGGGAATGTGTGGCCATGGGAGTTTGGTTGGGAAGTAAGTGATAATTGGAGGATTTGGTGTTTGTGGTGAGTGCAACGGGAACTAACACACCTGCAGCATGCTCACTCAAGTATTATAGGTGTCGCACCCCTCAGAGCTTTTGGCTTGCTGATGGTGTCGAGTTTTTGTTCTCCTTTGCCTTACCGTTCTATGTTGAACGCGTGTGATTGTGTCAATTGTTAGAAGTGGCGGATGATAGTGAAGATGATGGTGAAAGGAATGGAGGGTGAAGGATGATGGTATGAATCTGTTATGTTGGTTTTGTGCAAGTTCAAGATGAAAGTGATAATTGAGGGATTGGGAGGAGGAGAATCTGTTGAGTGAATCAAGGGGCAACAATGGGTTATGGTGTTTTAGTTGGAATCCTGAGGATGAAGGTGTTGTTTTTTGTTTTGCAGAGAAAAGAATGAGAAAAAGCCCCCAAGAGTGAAGAAGGTCCATTTTCTGAATGAAGGAACTCTAATGATATTTGTTGTGCCTCTGCTCTGTTCCTTTCCCACCTCAAGACGTGGGATAAGGCTGAAAACAGATGTTGCTTCCTGCTCCTTCCTTCTTCAGCCATCATGACCATGGCCAGCTAGCTACCACCCATAACTATCAAAGACCTTACGTTAACCTCTTGGTCTTCTCTTTTTTTTTCATTTTTTTTCTTAAATAATAAAAAAAAGGAAAATAAAGAAAATTGTAAATAAAAAAAATAAATAAAATAAGATTAAAACGAAAAAATAATAATAAAATAAAATAAAACAAAATAAAAATAAAAATAAAAAATAAAATAAAATAAAATAAAAATAGAATAATAATAAAAATAAAAATAAAAAATAAAATAAAAGTAAAATAAGATGAAAAGAAAAAAATAAAATAAAAGTAAAATAAGATTATGAGAAAAAAAAGGTAAAATACATTATAACCCAGACAAAATTGGGTGCTGACAAATATATTAATATTTTAATTTTGGTGTATTAATATATTATGCTTGTTTTTAATAGAATACCTGAAATACAAAACTTATCATGTTGTGTAAGATCTTGTAGTTTCCTAAACACTTTTAACCATTATTTCGAAAACACTTTTAAATTATAAAAGTTAGATTATTATTGCATAGTACAACCATATACAATAAAATTAGTGCAGTTTGGTTCAAAATAGTACAATTCAATTCAAAAAAAGTGCATATCGATTCAAAATTTGTGCAATTCAATTTAAAAATGCTTCAAACATAACATAGTTTATTAAAAGTAGTGCATTTCAATTCAAAAATTGTTCAGTTCAATTCAAAAATAGTGTAATTCGGAAAATAGTTCAATTCAAAAATAGTACAATTCGAAAAACAATTTAATTTATAATAGTTCAATTAAGTTCATATTACAGTGCGATTTAGTTCACTGCAATTCTATTCAGTTCAGTTTCTTAGAATAAAAAACAATTCAGTTTAGTTTGCCTGAACTATTTTTCAGTGCAGTTTAGGTGAACTATTTTATAGTTTAGTGCAGTATTTAACGGTGTAGTGCAATTTAGTTCTTTTTGGCTAGCCCTAATATTTACCAATTCGCACTCCATTTTACACTTTCGTTTTTTATTTGACAATGCATTTAGCCATATCATTGTGAGTTTGAGGGGGATATTAGCATAGGCCCATGTTTTAGGCCCATTTACTTATAATTTATAGGGTTAGCTTTGTGTGTGTATATATAACACATCTCTTGTAACATTTTATACACAGTCAATAATATATAATTATCTTCTTCACATATTTCAATGTTTTCTACAAAAATAAGGAAAGAAAAAACATATTTATCCTTCTTTGTTATCGGAAATATATTTATCTAACCCAATATCTTCTTGATCTCGTAGTTATAATATATTAACCTTTTGAAAGTATTCCTATCAAACAACTCCAATAAGTTCCTTAATTTAAATTGAATAATATATTTACCTTAATGATGGATTTTCGGTAAATATTTTGAATTTAGAGATATCACATACATAAAATGTACTAAAACTAAAATAAATTAATACTTTTATGTGTCAATTTATGTATAAAAAAATTAGAGGACTCACTAGTGCAAAAAGTCTTCTATACTGATTAAAAAAGGCTTTATGTACGGGTTCCAAAACTGGTATAGAAACAAGCAGTTTCACTTTTCTATTTCCGTTTTAGAACAGTATAGAAAGTTCTCTTTTTAATACCGATTAAAGCCATAATTGATATAAAAGGTGTCAGTAAGACTTATCTCTTATGCATCTCGTGAACTATCGCAACCTAATAAGAGCATAAAAATAAATAAAAGCACACTATCGCAACCTAAATCGCAACGGGACAGTGACTAAGGGATAAATAGTTGAAAAATAACAGTTTGGAGTCGCCACCATAGTTTATTCTGAAAAACTACGAAAAAACCATAAAATAAGAATTGGTCTGCAAAAATCAGAATTTGGGTTCGAAAATCGGTTACGTGTAGCGAAGGTATTAACACCCTACAAAGTCCATCCTAAGACGGTACCTTTAATCAAATATGCAAAATAGATGTGATTTTTATAAATTTTTATTTTCCCCAGAAATAAAAATAAAAGTATATAAATAAAAGAAAAATATATATTTTAACTTTTGGGCCTAACAAGGATTAACCTCGATCCTACGTATTTCCATTCATAATAAAAAATCAGGGACCCGTAGTTCTAGATAAAAAAAAGACTATTTAGAAAAACACTTTTGAAATATTTTGAATTTTTGGAAAGTGAACCCGACAAAGATTGACCTCGGTCCTACGTATCTCCATTAATAATGGAGAATCAGGGATCACGTACCGTACTTCTTTGAAAAACGTTTGTCGGTAGAAAACTTTTATAGGAAATATTTGTGAGTAGAAAAATTTTTAATTTTAGTGTAATATTTTGTAAAACCTGAATTATGAATATAAAAAGATATTTCCAATAATTTTAAAATAACCAAATTAGAAATATATGCAAAGTGATTTTAAAATATAAAAATAATCGAATTAGAAATGTATATAAAGTGATTTAAAATATTAAAATAACCAAATTGAAGTACATCCAAAATGGTTTAAATCATTGAGATAACCAAATTAGAAGTACATCTAAAGTGATTTAGAAATATTAAAATAATCAAATTAGAAGTGCATGCAAAGTGATTAAAAATCTTAAAATAACCAAATTAGAAATTCGTCTAAAATGGTTTAAAATATTAAAATAACCAAATTGAAAGTGTAGTTTAAAATATTAAAATAAAGATAACAAAGTTAAAATATTAATAATAAAATAAGTGTCGTGAAATTGAAATAAAAGCTTATCTTAAAAATGAAAAAAAGAGTTCAAGTAATGAATCATAGGAGTGCAAGCAGTAAATAATAAATAATAAGCTAAAAACATTGGGTGTAACTAATAAAATGTGGGGTGTAAATAGTAGGAGATTATGAGGTGCACTGAACAGAAATTAATAATTAATGTAGACAAAGAAGGGTGTAGGGAGAAAACGTGGGTGCAACCAATAAAACTCAATAATAAAATAATCAAGGCAAATAGAAATAATGGAAAGCAAAAGTGAAAGGTGCGAAGAAAAAAAAAAAGCGGATGAAGTAAATGGGGGTGCACACAGTAAAAGACTTTCCCAAATCCAAATTTCTCTTCTTTCAAAAACCTAACACGCCAAAGGTTTCTCCTTTTCCCCTCTCACGTGAGCACAACCTCTTTGCACAGATCCATCACTATTGCACATCCATGGCCACCCACGATCGTCTTCGACCCTGCCATCATTGTCGGAGGTGTCGGTGGTCATCAAGCTCCTCCACTCTTCATCAGCTTCCTCCTTCGACATCTTCGCAAACCATCACGACTCCAGTAGCGGGCGTTGCCCCCGCACGTGCCACGGCTGGAGAGAGACGCTGTCGGCGAAGCCATTCATCACCAGAGTGTCCATCAATGTTGCCGAACCAACCTCTTCTTCTCCATTTGTTTTCTAATTGGAAACCACCGCGACAAGACAATGTGCGACCATTCCTCCATCTCCGCAACGAGGCTTCCTTATCTTATGCTTTTTTATTTCTGTCGTGAGGATGAATTTATGCATTGGATGAAGATAAAAATGGAGGTGAATTTGTGTGAAGATGAATGGAGGTTGGAGATGGATTCTTGACTTCTTTTATACGTGTATGATGATGAAGATTTTGTGTGTGTTTAAATGGAGGGCGGGGCTCTCTGTTTGGAGGACAAGATGTTGTCTGTTATGTGGTGGTGGGTTCGTGTGTTTCGAAGGTGGTAATGGCCATGATGAATGATGGTGTATTATGATGGGCGGAAGGGTTTGGTTTGTGGTGTAGAGGAGATGGAGGTGTGGGTTTTGTTATCAGGTTTATGTTATGGAGAAGGTGATGGTGTCCTTGTTAACAGAGAGGAAGAAGAAATATATGAGAAGAGTGTGTTCTGAGTCCGTTTTGGTTCTCGTAGAAAGAGAGGTAAAAGAGAATGTAGATAACTATCGTAGTAATCAGGAGGATGATGGAGTCTTCTGTTGGTAACTTGGATAGATAATCATATGAGGGTGTCAGTGGTTGGTGGAAAAGATGTGGGCAGTTAATGAAGATATGATGAGGAGATATGATGGAAGAAGATGATGGTCATGGAGGATCTTCCTTTCCTTGGTTCATGGAGAAGTCCTTGAGAGTGTAAGTCCAAGATAAAGGTGATGGGTGGTAATAAATGGTGATGTCTCGTAGAGTGAAGGGTGGAAGAGGTGTGCAGCGTGAATGTGAGGGTGGTGTTATGTGCATATGGAAAAGTGGCATTGGGAGGAGACTGAAGTGATGGAACTATCTCCTTTTTCTCTTGTGTGCGTGAGTGAGTGGAAAAGTTTTCTCTTGTGTGCACGAGTGAGTGGAAGGAGTAGACAGGATTTTAAGTGATGTATTAGGATAGGGAAATAAAAGGGAGAGAGAAAAGGCGGGCCATGTGGAAACGTGAGAGTGAAAGGATTGAGGAGGTGTGTGAAGAAAAACAAGGGAGTATTGAAAATAGCTTTTGGACCAAGTCCATTTTGAAAGGGATGTAAACACAAAATTTGTAGGTGTAAGAAGAAATATTTTTGAATCCTTTTGACTTAGTTGGTTATTGTTTTATTTTATTTTTTATATTTCACTTTTCTTTAATTTCTCAAATAAATTGAACATACGGTTTTAATTAATTCTCAAAATAAAATGTATTGACCCGGAAAAAATTGGGTGTTAACACAAACAAAAAATTTAATGTGGTTCGGCAACTTAAGGTCTACATCAACAAATACTCAACAAAAAACATTATCACTCAAGTGTTTTTTCAGGCAAAAATTGCAAATCTTTTTACAATTTTTTTATGGACCAAAACTGCAAACCCTTTATAGTGCAATTTTTCGAACAAAAATTGCAAACCTTCTAATAACACACAACTACCCAAGCCTTTATACACTCAAGAGACCTATTGAGTTGTGGTGACAATTCTAAAAGCTACTCTTTATTTTTATAATACTTTTCTACGACTCTCTTTTTCATGTTACTCGATGTCGGACTTTGATGAATACTCACTTGTGAACCAAGCTATTTAGTAGTGCTCCACTACACATTTTTCCTTCAACGGACCAACAACTTCTTCATAATTACCCTCCTTCTCCATCCGTGAAACTATTCTTCTTTAGTTTCCATATCATCCAACTATTTTATCTCCACGATTCTTCACTTGTAGAACACACAAAAACAACATAATATTATACAAATTTTATACCTCCTAAACTAAGTTTTAAACCTTTACCCCATGCTCTTCACCATTAGAAACCACTTTCCATTCATCTCCATCACTTTCACCTTTATAAACCTCAATCTCTATGATTCTTCATCCTTTATTTCCAATACATAACACTTAAACACAAACCACAAAACTTACATTTTTTCTCAATGCTACTTATAATCAAAGAATAAATTAAAATAAATAAATGAATAAATGAATAAAAGCCACATCATTACATAGTACCTTGTTGACACTCACCACGATGTAAGAGTGTCACACGGTTGCAGGTCATGCCACCATTTATGTGATCCACCATGCAAACGTAGCATCTTCAACCACCACCAGAAATAGTAGATAGAGCTCCAAGTTGGCCACCATCATCGCATATTGACCATGCCTCACTACCATCGACCTTTAAAAGAGACTGTGCAAGCCCAAATCCAACTTTGCACCACTACGAATGACGCCAACAACGTAGCTCCATCACATCAGATATCCACACTCCAACCATCACATGCATCGCCAAAAATTGTAGCGACACCGTTCGTGAAGACAAACAAATGTGGTAGGGAAACATCTCCGCGATGCAGTGGCAAGGAGGTGGCAGTGAAAGGGTGGAAGGATGAGATGATTGGTTCTCTGGATGAGGATGTTTGATAGGGTATAATTGGGTGAAGATAAAGTTGGGTAAAGAGAAAAAAGGATGTGAAGGTGAGGTGAGGTGTTGGTGTTGGGTCGAGAAGAAGCATGGAAGAAGAAACACTAAACAACCCCTATTTATGTGTTTACAAGTAAAAAAAATATAGACTACTTTCTATACCAGTAATAACTAGATCCGATATAGAAAGTCTTCTACAATATTACAAAACGTGTCACTACATCACTTTCTATACTAGTTATAGGTCTAATTGATAGAAGAAGTGTTTTGTTGTACTACCAATTGCCACTGTTCTAACTCCAACGATATAAAAACTGTTACATTTTACAGTTATGTCATCGTGCCACTTTCTATACCTAGTGGATTATAACATGTATAAAAAGTTGCTAAAAGTGATTTTTGTACTAATGGCCAGAGTTTCCTATAACTATAAGAAACTCTATCACTGTTCATTTTTAACAATTTTATAACATTAATGCATTTTTTGTAAAATTATTGTATCACTTAAACTATTATATAAATAGATGTTATTTAATTAGAAATTAAAAGTATTTATGCTAATATAATTTTCTTAAAGAGAACACTAATAATAACATAATGTTATATATATATATATATATATATATATATATATACATATATATATATGTGTGTGTGTGTGAGGTTAATATTTTATATCTTTATAATCATACATAGTCTATTATAAAGGCATATAAGTATTGTACTAGGTTAAGAAGTCTAAATCGAAATAGAAGACTATCTGTATAATTAATATCTCTTAAAAATATTAATATTAAGTTCTCCATGAGTCAATATTCTAAAAAGAATATTTTTCAAATAGTCTTACTAGTACCATAGGCTCATATGAAAAAAAAAATCACGAAAAGGAGTGAGATTTTTTATGTCCTAAATATCAATCTTAATAAACTTAACATATAATACAAACAATGAAGACCAATGATTTGACCCACAACTATAAGACTAAATCTCATTTTATCAATCATGTGAATCTATATTCCACTTTTGATGATTTACTCTAAACATCAAAAGTTACTTTGAAAGTGATTAGATAATTAAGTATTTCTCATTAAAAGTATTGGTACAATTATAATTATTTTTTGTTGAAAATGTCGACTAGTTATCAACTTACAAAAGAAATATATATTCACTACCTAACCTTGGTGATATTGAACAAGTATAAGATAGTCTCAAGCTTGACATATGAATATCCCATAGTCCTGCGTTTCAAAATATCCAAATATTTACTTCATTGGTAAATACTCCATAGACTCCACCATGGTCCTTACCTTTCGTCCCAACATGTACCAAAATGAGACTTTCTAAACATAAACATTTATAAATTAGTTTGGTCTCAACTCACTACAATGAAACTTAGGGCTCTTTCTCAACCGACATACTCTTTGACATTTCAAGGATCATGTGATAACTATTAAGATATGTTGTATTTGTCTTATCCAATAATCTATACACAACATCCAAATAAATAGAATATAAAAATAAAAAATGGCTTATAGGTAATTTTCTTTTATCTAAGTTCATTAAAAAAAATTGATTAAATTTAAATTTTATTATTACTTTTTATTTACTTTTTTGAATTACAAAACAATGATTCATGAAAAAAAAATCAAAAACAAAATTTTTAAATAATTACATACTAATATCTATATCACATATAGATAAAAAAAATAAATTAGAGACCAAAATAATTTATAGTAACACAAAAAGGCTTTTGACGTCTATTAGAGACCAAAATAATTTTCAGTTTTTAACATTTGTCCAAACTCCGACGTCATATCGAGTGACGTCAAAATTGACGTCAGAGTGCAACCCCGACGTCCCTTAACGTTAGTTGTTGCTCAGTCCGACGTCTTTTTACGTCTGACAGTGTAACGACAAATGTAAAAAATGTTTTGTTTTTTAAAATTTTGTTGTATTTATAATTTTCCCACACCTGAAAAATAAAATTTCCAGAACAGTTCTAATCTCTAGAAAATTTCACAAACTAATTTTGATACTAATTATTTTATTAATCTATAAGAAACTGTTTTTCAAAAAAAAAAAATCCTCAAATTGCTAAAATATTTGTGAAGAACAATCAAGACACAAGTGCGCAATCAAAGTATATGGAAACCAAAAACTAATCTTACATCCAAATGTCTCAATTTTTTTAACGAAGTTAGAGGTGGCTTGAAAACCTTGCAACTACTGCTGAAGAGGTGCCCGTGAGAGATATCTTGCACCGCCCCAAACGAGCCTTCAAAACACAAAATTTTTGTTCAAAACCATCCACAAGTCATGCATTTAAGTTCAATGAAACCCAACTAACCTTAGTTTCTCGTCGTCGTCGCCAGTGCTCGCAAGGTTCATTAAAATAATCGATTCAAAATGCAAGAACGGTGGTGGGGAAGCAAGAAATCAAGAAACATTTGAGTTTAAACGAGGAAGAGGAATGTGAAAGAACATTAATTGACGTGGCGGGGAAGAGGAATGTGAAAGAACATTGCACTGAAATGGGTCTCACGTTGTTAGTTAAACACATTTTGAAGTCGGGGCTTAGCTTATAGACGTTAATTGACGTCGGGTTTTGCTTGCCAGATGTTAAATAATGTCGAAGATGACATCACATACGTCAATTGACATCAGGGTTCTGGATTGCCGACGTCATTTCGACAATTGACGTCGGGGTTCAAGAGGTTGACGTCATTTTTGACGTTTTATTTATGAAAATGTCACCGATCATTTTTGACGTTGACGATTTACTGGGCTGAAGTTAAAATGGTGACATTAAAGGCCCATTTTGCACTAGTGTTAGTTTCTATACTTTTAAGGTTTTTGGAAAGAGTCAATTGTATTTTTGAAAAATTTCTCAAAATTTGAAGAATATTTTTACAATGAATAATTAACAAAGCACACAATAACAATTTTTACGAAGTCATTCATTCATTACTTGTGGTTGAAATCCTTAAAATCACTTGTGGTTGAAATCCTTAAAATCAACCATGAATTATATTTTAATAACAATGTGAAGATATGAATAACCAATCTCAATGATGGGGTTTGACAATAAAGAAAAATGACACTTACAAATGGAAGCACCACTTAGTAAGGTTAAGGGTGCAAAATAAAACACAAAATGGAAATGATGGTTAGAGCATTGACGGGAAGTTTTTGGAGTCATGGTTCATGTATTTCATGAATGAACCTTTCTTTGTGAAGAATTTGAAAATTGGTAATGATCATGAAGCTCTAGAAGTGTTTTAGGTTGTGTTGTGTTTATTAATAATTGTTGTAATTTTCTTTTTCATGAATTGATCTTAAAGTTGTAGTTAAAAAGTTTTTCCAAATGAACTAGGGTTCTTTTTGGTAATAAACTATTTTTTTAATTGATTAAAAGATGTTTTTAATCTATTAAAATGCTCTTATTTGGTCGGAATGATTGTTGGAAATATTTTATTTCATTAGAAAGTCATTTTAATTTATTAGAATCACTTAAAACAAAAAAAAACACTTATATTCTCTATGTTTCAATATGTTATAAAGTGAGTTTTTAATAGATTAAAATCACTCAAAAGTTCATTGAAGGCTTTGCACTTCTCATTTTTAATCTATTAACACAACGAGTTATTTGATAATTTCATTGGTATGTTAAATTAACATATCAAATTAAAACTAACAAATTAGAATCTATATAACTCTTTTAGTTCTAAACCATTTCACACGAGATCAAAACCAAAATATATAAAAAAATTTCTACTTTTGAGAGAAAGTCTAAACTTAGCTAAAAACTGTTCTTAAAGTTTTATTTTTGCAAATTTTGTTATAAATATTGTGTTTGTAAGGGAACATAGAGTTCCACCCGATTTATTCTTTCCTATTGCGTTGATCTTGTTTTAGGTGATTTTATTTTTATTTTCTCAATTCGTTTTGTATCTTTCAAATGCTACTGGATATGATTTCATATATAGTATAATAACCAAGAGTTACTAGGTGTGTAAATGAATCTTCTAGGGTTCAAGATTTGATTTCTTGAGTTGTTTACTTTCATTGTAATGGTTCTATGTTTGTAAAATCGTTTATATTTTAGTGTGAGATTAAATGGTATGGTTGAACAAGTAGATTTAGCTCTTGGACAAGAGTGAATCGATATAAAATATTGTGTACATCTCTCTCCCTCCCTCCCTCTCTCTCTTTCACGCTCTCTTTCTCCCTTTCTTTCTCTTTATCATTTGGTTTTTGTCATTATTGGTTTGTTCCTGTGCATAGAATATAAAGACGCCAAATCTTGCAATTAACAAACTTAATAAAGATCTCATTTTAAGTTTTTGCAAATATTTGAGATAGTTCAATATATCCCATCTTGAATTCAATTCCTTAAAATTAACAAAAGCAACATGAGCTCAAGGGTAGTTATATATGAGGAAACACAAAATCATAAGTGATATTGGTTAAGAAAAGTGTGAGATCCAGGAAATTCATAAAAATTAATAATTAATAGAGTATAAGAAATGAGGGGTTGAGACTACGATAAGAGAGTTCTTTGATAAATTTTAGATAAGAAATAATGTTAACCTAAGTGGTTTAGAGCACTTGATTATGTTGAGGGACTTGGGTTCAAATCCTGAGTATGTCATTAGTAGATTTATTTAATTCTATTTTATTTTGCAATTATATCGTGAATGTGAAAGCATGAATTAGGTTCATACGAATGTGTGAATTAATAGGAATCATGTGATAGTTTGTTGGTGTGCATGTGTTTGATGGGTAGGAAGGATATGGGTTCGAATCTTGGTTAGAGTGAATATTATCCTTATGTTTTTTACTATTTTGCCAAGTGGTTAAATGATCTAGAAACTGTAGAAATTCTCTGGAAATCAAAAAGGTAGTAGTTTAGGTGTAGTAATGGCTATTAAACTTTAAATTTAAATTAATTTCGTTTTCATAATTTTTTATTTATTTTGGACTGAATTGGTGAGAGGGGGAGGAGTGAGTGAGAAAACAAAGAGTCATATTGTGTGGCTAGGGAGTTCTGAGAAATTGCAATCCAGAGAGGGAATTAGAGTGGAGGCAAGGAGGGGGAGCTTTGGGAAACAAGAAAGAATTCATTTGGAATTGTTGAAGCTAAAACACCAGGTAAGGGGAGCTAACCTTATATTATGATTTTGTTTGATTTTTGTTCGTTGGCATTGAAAAATAATTGGATGGAGAAGAATTGTGAAAAATCAATGTTCGTGGTGTCTTGAAATTGAGGTTCAAGATCATGATGGATTTGATGTGCTGTTTGGGTAATTACTTAGTTGGGTGGGGAATTTTGTTGAGACGGGTTCAATTTGTGCTATTGAGTTTTGGGTTTCCTTTCCAATTACATATTGCTCATAATAAAAGAAAATTGGTGGGACTGTTAAGCATAAATAACATATATTTTGTTTATGCTGCATTTTTTTAGCCAGTTGGAATTTTGATTGAAATTATAAAGATAATCATGGTTAGGTATGATCATGATAAAATAATTATCGAAGATCTTTGAGTTTAATTTTGCATCAGTAGGTACAATTTCTTTTTTTTAATTATTGTATTATAATATGGAATTAGAAAGAGATTGCAGTAGTAATGGATGGAAATCATAAGAATATGTATAAATATAGAAAAACTTGATAGTTTTGAAAATTGGTTTGGTCTTTCCTCACTTTATGCATAATTCGCATTGGGGGATATGGAAATATTTGATTTCATGTATATGTTGCCTGGTGAATTAGTATTGATTTGTGATGTTGGTATCAATGAACGTATAATATATAATATGAATATTCTATAAGATATTATTATTATTTTTAACTCACAAGTCTAAGGTAGTATTGTGCCATATTGGTTCCTTATTATTATATAAAGTTCATGGATGTTAAAAAGCATGGGTTGAATTCTTATAAAGTGGCAAAAGCATTACGCTGGAAATATCTTTTTAGTATTTTTTATTTATTATGAGTTAAAGTTTGGCTAAAAAGGGTTTTCATAGATTTAGTCTTTGTTTTTACTATGATTCATGCATTGGTAGTTGAATTTTATATAATAAAATAAATGTGCTTATAGGTGGTTGACGTATACAGGGGTGATGATGTAAATTGGGGCTTGATAAATTATATGGATATCCAATTAGTTATATTATGTTAGTATTTTAGAAAAAAAAAAGGAAAAAATGGATTGTTGTGAATAAAGTTTTACTGACGTGGATGAAATCCTTTTATGGGTTAGTTGTAGCTTTGATTTTTTATATACTTTTAACATTAAGTAAATAAGGATCGGGTGGGAAATAAACTGTTGGGGTTGTGAATTGTTAAACTGTTTTTGTAGTATTAGTATTACAATAGTATATTAGAAAAATGGAGGCAGGATTTTGTTTCAATGGTTCACTTCAGTATACCAAAGTGGGGTCTTGGAATTCTATCATGGAAGTTGCAGTGCGTATGTGTTCTTTGAGTGGCCATGTATATAAATTCTTCCTTTTATTTTAGCCGCGGGTCCCGGTGGTGGTTAATATGCATTAAGTGTTAGTGTGGTATCTTGATATGTGTGTTGTTTATAACCTTTGAAACGCCTAATAAACAATAGCATATATTGTTTTATGTGATGAGTTACGGGAATTCAAGTTTGAATTCATGGTCCGCTTTAATTAACATTTATATTATAGATATTAATATAATGGTAAGAAAACCATGATTGGTTGTTTTGTTTTAACTCATATGTGCAGTGTATATTATTAACCACAAATTTCAAATAATGTAATGGGTTTAAATTTATGAATGTATAAGTGTTTGTTCATGTTATGAATATGATCTATGAGGTGCGATAGGAATTTAATGGAAGTGCTTGTATTTTCTGTTGGGTGTTTTATGGTTGCACACGATGATTGGGGTATGCCAAAATCTAGTACAACCAGTCAATTTATGTTACTAGAGTAGTGTCTAGTGGTGTGGGTTGGACCGCCAGACGGTCTACAGGCACCGCCAGGCAATAGTGCATGGGCATGGATCCATTGCAGATGGATTTGCATGGATGGGTTTGATAGCTTGGTCAGGGATATGCTGGATTAGTTACGAGCGGGGAGGTTCGTAACGGAGATTTGAGATGCGTGATTGATGCGGGCGGGGAGGTCCGTATCTGTTGTACTCTTGTGTGGGGATACGAGCGGGGAGGTTCGTATGTTCCGTGCTCACACTTGAGGCTACTATGAGCGGGGAGGTTCATAGTAGGTGTTCACGCATGTTGGACTACGAGCGGGCAGGTTCGTAGAGTTGGACTACGGGCGGGGAGGTCCGTAGAGTTGGACCACGAGCGGGTAGGTTCGTGGGAGCATGATAATCCCTAAGGACCAAGGTTGTGCATGGATCTTTCTTATATAGGTTATGAGATTGGGGTATAATGTTATAAAAAGGTCGATAAACTAAAATTGACTAAGTTAGATTGGGTGAGGGTCACTTCTTATTATCTTATTATTTGTATAATTTTTCTTTCTCAGCTCACCCTTGCTTGTTTATGTGTTTGTGTTTGGCGATGATCACGTGACTTGTTACGTGGGAGCAGACGTGAATTCAGGTGATCATGTTGATGCTTAGCAATAGAGCGGGGCTACCGATGGGGGATTTTCTTTATACTATGCTTTCCTACTTTTTGTAATAGACATTATGATGTTTTATCCATTATGAACTTGTAATAAAGATGAGATAGTACAAATGGATTATAGCGAGACAAGTTTGAAATTTCCCGCGCTTGGGAATTTATTGAAATGACTGATTTTCTTAAAGTATATTTTGTGAAAAATCAGTTTTATCTAGTAATATCCATCTGGGGTGTTACAAAAAGCCCGATATAAATACTTAGTTTTTACGTTGGGTGACGTACCACTTGACGTAGAAAATGAGTACTTATGATATACATAAATCAACCAATATAAAATGTCGTGTCAAGTCCACATCAAATTGAGTTGAATTGGTCTCATGTTGAGTCATTAATCAAACTAATAACTCTAACAAAAGATGGCCACTTGACACAGTTAATTGTATATCAATACTAATATAACCAAGTTTGATGAGATAAATATTTAAAAACTTTAATATACCTCAAAATATAGGATGAATATCATTTATTACTTGTTTACAAAATTAAAATTTATATACAATACTATTTATTTATGTACAAAATCTTCACCACTCATACCAAACACTAAATTAGAAATTACCAAAATATATTTTATCTTTTTGCACTATATAAATATAAATATATATATATATATATATATATATATATATATATATATATATATCCACACAACTTAAAAAATCTCATGTAAACTCTTTTATCACCTACTATAATCTTAGCCTAAAACATTCAAATAATACAAGATACATAATCTACTATTTGTGTATATATAAACTAAGTACACAAAACAATATAAAAGCGCCCATGGCCTAATGGATAAGGCGCTTGACTTCTAATCAAGGGACTGTGGGTTCGAGTCCCACTGGGCGTGCTTTTGTTTTGTTTTTTCTTATTCTTTCATAGAAGCGTTCCAGTTTCAAGTTTAATTTCACACTCAACAAAGCGTTCCAGTTTCAAGTTTAATGACTAACTTTAAATTCCACACATTGTGTCCAATTCCTTCGTTATCAGATCTCAAAATTTATCTGACTTATAGACGATTTTAACCTCTTAGTAAGCTTTTACTTAAATATAATCCTGGTAAAAAAATTGTTTTCATCTCTCTATAATCATCAACTTTTATTTTAATAATGTTTTTAAAGTTTCATCCATAAGAAAATTTGCATTTTACTTTACCCTTAAAATTCTATATATCTATATCACGTTATTTTACTTTCCAAAATACTTTTCTATAACTAACAATATTTACCCTTAAAATTCTATATATCTATATCACGTTATTTTATATATATATATATATATATATATATATATATATATATATATATATATATATATATATATATAAATATCAGAGAGGATAAGAGTAAATAAAATTACTAGATCCAATTATTTGTCAAAGTTTATAGTATTTTTTTTTTTGTCAAATTTATTTTTCAAGAGTCGATTAATGTCATTTATTTATTTGTGTTTGTGTATGTGTGTATTTGTATATGTATATATATATGTATGTTTTTGTGTATCTGTGTGTGTTTATGTGTTGTTTTTAAAGTTTCGTCCATAAGAAAATTTTCATTTTACTTTACCCTTAAAATTCTATATATTTATATCATGTTATTTTACTTTTCAAAATACTTTTCTATAACTAACAATAGAATTTAAAATATATATATATATATATATATATATATATATATATATATATATATATTATAGAGAGGATAAGAGTAAATAAAATTACTAGATCCAATCATTTGTCAAAGTTTATAGTATTTTTTTTTTGTCAAATTTATTTATCAAGAGTCGATTAATGCCATTTATTTATCTGTGTTTGTGTATGTGTGTTTGTATCTATCTATATGTATGTTTGTGTGTCTGTGTGTTTGTATGTGTCTCTGTGTGTTTATGTGTTGTTTGTGTGCATGTATATGTGTGTCTTTGTGTGTGTGAGTGTGTGTTTGTGTGTATTATTCTCTTTCTGATCTCTTCTAATTGTTTCACTTGTTCCTTATTTACAAAATTCACTCATATCTCTAAAGTATTTTTTCTCTTATCACACAACCTTGATTACACATTTCTTTTCTTTTTGTGTGGTTATGTTCAAATAGTTTATTATTAATTTAAGTGAGTAAAATAGGTTTTAGGTCCCACATTAGATTATTTTTACTCATTCTTAATATTTTTATTTATTGTTTATTTTTTTTCTCACATAAAAAAGTCCAACTTTCTGTTTTAAGTGTTCAATAGCTTAATTTTTTCATTTACCAGTTAATATAAAAACTTATCTTCTCCGTTCTCTTTGATAATTAATTTTGTTTTATTTGAAAAAGTTTTGTTTTACTAAAATAATTTTTATTATCTTTCAACACTTCGACAACTTTGATATCTAGAAGATTTTCTCAGATCTCCAATATATTTTCCATCTTATCACACCCTTAAATATAAATTTTTATTCTTTGTGCAATTTTATTTAATGGTCTATCAAATTGTTTGATCACTTTTACTTTTTTGTAATATTTTTATTTGTTGTTTATTTTTATCATGCAAAAGTACTATTTTGATGATTTTTTATATTATTATTTGTTCTCATAAGTGTAATTTTACCACCACAATTGCATAAAGATCTTCCATTTACTATAATATAATAATTTAATGTTATTGTCATATATCTTGTTTACACCATCTAACATAAATTAGATTTATGTCTAAATTTGAATAACTATTAGTTTAATATTTTTTTTCTTTGTGCAATTTCATAATCTTTAAAGTTGTATAAGAAAAAAGATTTCAATATAATTTATATAAAGGAAGTAAAGAAACATATGAAATATTTTTAAACTTAAATATTTGTTTTCTTTTTATAAGTTTTTAAGACTACTTTTTAACGATATCGACTTCTCATTAATCTTTACAAAATCAATAGATGTTTGGGTTGTTGTTCTTGTATGGAAAACTTGCTTATTTAAAATAATTCCCATGCTAGTCGTTAATCCGGCTCTACACGTCACTAGCATCACCTGAAACATCATATGCTCACATGTGACAAGTCACACGATCATCGCCAAACACAAACAAAAATGGTGAGCTAATATAAATTAACTTACATAAAAGATGTTAAATAACCATCACCTAAAATACTTCAACTTTTTATGAATTATAAAACCCTTGGTTACTGCCCGCCTGTCTCATAACATATATAAGACGAGCACCCACTCAACCATGGTCTTAGGGATTCCAATGCTACCACAAATCTGTCCACTCGTGGTCCAACTCTACGAACATCCCTGCTCGTAGTGCAACACCCGTGAACACCTGCTACGAACCTCCCACTCATAACAGCCGCAAGTGTGAGCACGAAACATACGAATCTCCCCGCTCGTACCCCCACACAGGAGTACATCCAATACGAACCTCCTTGTCCGTATTAATCACGCATTTCCAACTCCATTATGAACCTCCCTACTCGTAACTTATCCAATCATATCAAAGATCATACCATCACAACCAACCATACGAAACACATCACAAAAGTCCCATGCCCCTACACTGTCACCTGGCGCAGCCGAAGTGCTGCTAACAAAAATGTGTTGCAGACCGCTTGGCAGTCACCACTTGCCGCTAGGAGCCAAGCGTTCCAGAACCCACTGGTTTATGGCTATCGCATGGCGGCTCAAACCACACCGCCAAGCGCTACACGCTCTAGGACCCCCCTGTATTGTAGCTATCGCATGGCGGTCTAGGCCCCACTGTTAGGCGCTACACCAATAAAGTGAGTTTTACTGGTTTTGGCACTGTAGAACAAATTTTAGTACACTCAAATCATCACAAGCACACTACAAAATGCCAAGGTACATACAAATCATCCAACATAAGTTGAAATCCACCCCCCATATGCCTTACTAACATATTTATATCCTCATATATTCACTAACTTAAACTATGTCATTGCTTAGAATTAACTAAGGATAAACCATGATTCTAGGACTTGTACAACAGTCACCCAATCATACCTATATTTATTCATAGTCCCAAGCAGTACTATAAATTCCACTTAATCCAATACAACATACTAAACTACACTTTAGCATCACCACATGTTCATGCACTTATACATATGATCCCATTAATTGCAAATTGAATCTAGGAAGGAAGAACTACACTTATTAATTGCAATGTGCTATACTCATACCACCCTTATACTAATGCCAACCATCCTGCCCTAATTTCCTTCAATCCTTATCTCGTCCCACCTTTAGTTTCATAAAATCCCCTAATCATGGTTATTACATAAAGTACACATAATACCACTGGTCCAATCTTTTTCCTATTATCAACTAGCTAATTCCACTTAACTCCCCAATAGATTCACCCAACGCACGCACAACACAGCCAACACAGAACTGTTGGCTCTTGATTGTCGCTCGTGCCATCAGGCGGTGCATCAGATTTTGGGCAGTTCCCAGAATTTCCTGCACCTGCAAGAAACCCCACAATTTCTTCCATATTGTGATCCAATCATCCAACTGTACAACTTCACTCCTAATTAAGTTTCCAACATGCACACACCTTCAATTTCATTATCCAATTACCAAATTACCGTCATTGGGGTCCAAATTCGTATTTAACATTCATTCCCCACCCCTTTTGTGAACCCACACACTCCTATAATCATCCAATCACCAATATCACTACTCGTAGTAAAAACTCTTAATCATTTCCATACATGATGAATCACAAACATTTGTAGGAATTTACACTGCATTGAAAACATCACATAACTAAAAAAAACTATAGAACCCAAACCATTGAAGTTCGTGTTTCTTAGCGGGTCTTCCTCGTTGCAAGGCGGATCAATGCAAAACCCATAATTATAGGTTGAATCACATGAGTCGCCTAGCGGGCCTTCATCGTCGTCAGGCGATTTTTGGGCAAAACCCAAAAACCTCGAAAAATAGTGAAAAAGAGAGAAGGGTTCATACATTCAGCTTCAATATAGCACGATACACATTATTTAATTTAAAATGACGCAAGGACAACTCCCCTTACCTGGATTTCCGACTCCAAACGTGCTCCTAAAACGATCATCCATGATTTGCAAGTGGCTTCTCTTTCCCTTTAATGACAACATTCTCTCACCCCCAATACTCTTCTTAGGTGAGGTTCTACGCCCTAAAAAAATTCTCGCACTCAGCGATATCACCATTGTCTCTTCCTCACCCTAATTCCACTCTTATTCTTAGTTTCCAGCCCTAAAATTAATTTACAAAAAATAAAAAATGAAAACATAGTTAATGGCCATTACTTGGGAATTTTTGTCGCATTAATTTAACTACCTCTACCTCTCTAGCTTCCCTATAATAAGCTAGGGTTTCTAGGTTCTCCACAACTTTAGAAAAAATAATACCACAACATCATTGCCGCGAAGCGGTTTCTAGGTAGAAACTTAGAAACCTCGAAAAATAAAGAAAAAGAGAAAAGTTTTCATGCATTCAGTTTCAATATACCACTATAGACATTATTTAACTTAAAATTACGCAAGGACAGATGCCCTTACGTAGATTTCCTCCTCCAAACGTGCTCCTAAAGTGATCCTCCTTGATTTGCAAGTTGCTTCTCTTTGCCTCTAATGACAACACTCTCTCTCACCCCTTATACCCTTCTCAGGTGAGCTTCTGCGCCCTAAAACTTCCCCCACTCAGTGACATCACCATTGTCTCTTCCTCTCCCTAATTCCACTATTGTTCTTAGTTTCCAGCCCTAAAATTAATTTACCAAAATAAAAAACAAAAAACACTATTAATGGCTATTACTTGGGAGTTTATGTCCCATTAATTTCACCATCTCTACCTCTCTGGCTTCCTTGTAATCAACTAGGGTTTCTAGGTTCTCCTCAACTTTAGCAAAAATAATACCATAGCTTCATCGCTGCCAAGCAGTTTTTAGGCAGAACCAAAAACCTTGAAAAACAGCGAAAAAGAGAGAATGGTTCATGAATTAAGTTTTAATATACCACGATACACATTATTAATTTAAAATTACACAAGGACATATCCCCTTACCTAGATTTCCTACTCCAAACATGCTCCTAAAGTGATCCTCCTTGATTCACAAGCTGTGTCTCTTTGCTTCTAATGACAACACTCTCTTTCACCCCTAATACTCTTCTCAAGTGAGGTTTTGTGCCCTAAAAAAATTCCCCTATTCAGCGATATCACCATATTCTCTTCCTCTCCCTAATTCCACTGTTGTTTTTAGTTTCCAACCCTAAAATTAAATTACAAAAATAAAAATGAAAATACAGTTAATGACCATTACTTGAAAGTTTTTGTCCCATTAATTTCACCACATCTCCCTCTTTGGCTTCCTTGTAATCAGCTAGGGTTTCTAACTTCTCCATAGCTTTAGTAAAAATAATACCACATTTTCATCACCGCTAGACGACTTTTGGGCAAAAACTCAGAAACCTCGAAAAATAGCAAAAAAGAGAGAAGGGTTCATGCATTTAGTGTCAATATACCACAATACACATTATTTAATTTAAAATTACTCAAGGACAAATCCCCTTACCTAGATTTCCTACTCCAAATGTGATCCTAAAGTGATCTTCCTTGATTCGCAAGTTGCTTCTCTTTGCCTCTATTGACATCACTCTCTCTTACCCCTAATACTCTTCTCAGGTGAGGTTTTGCACCCTAAAACAGTTCCCCCACTCAATTATGTCATTATTGTCTCTTCCTATCCCTAATTCAACTCTTATTCTTAGTTTCCAGCCCTAAAATTAATTTACCAAAAATAAAAAACGAAAATACATTTAATGGACATTACTTGGGAGTTGTGTCCCATTAATTTCACTGTCTCTACCTCTCTGGCTTCCATGTAATCAACTAGGGTTTCTATGTTCTCTGCAACCGTAGCAAAAATAATACCACGTGAAAATAGGAATTAATACCACGTGAAAATAGGAATTCTTTAGCGCTAGCCAAGGTTTAAACTTACATCCATACCACCACCAAGCATATGCACAACCAACCAACCAATCCATGTTTCGTGATAATTCACATACATCTATGATTATATTATCACACTCCATGGTCAAGCACACATGCAAAAAAATTAAACAATTAAACTAACACACTAATGGCATACACATGACTCAAACCCAAGTCCTTCCAACACAACCCAACACACTCAACCACTTGAGCTATCACTGTTCTTTGTCATAACCTTTCGCATTACTTACTTTATAGATTCATCCCCTTACATTTATTGAATAAATATTTATTTATTTATTTATTTTTTATCGAGTCTTACACCAAGGTGAGACATGCTTACAATGCTATGGAAGATAATGGTGATTCAACAAGTAACTCATCACAAGAAGAAAGTGAAGAAGTTAACTTATATCTCATGGCTGATTATGAGTCGTCATCATCTAGTCAGGCAAGTTCTTTTTCCTCAAAAGATAAAATGATTATAGTCAATTATTGCATGCTTTTAAGGAATTTCATAATGAAGCAAACATAATCGTTGTCACAAATAATAGGGTAAAAGGTTTAAACAACCAGTTAGAAAACATAGTTAACCAACTAGAAACAAAATTAATCGATTTAAAAGAGGATTTTAAAAATTTGGATCTGATTTACAAAAAATTAACCTATTGCTATGAAAATAAGTTGATTTGAAAACCTTGTGAAAATTGCATTGCTTTGGAAAAAAAATCAAATACCTTTTAAAAACCGGAGCAAGATTCACATGAGGAAAAGAAAATTTAGAAGCAGTTCTTGGCTTTCAAAATTGTATTTTTGGAAAGGCTGGAATTGGGTACAATTCCTTTAGTGAAAAGAAAGTAAAAAAAATTGCTAATTTCTTTTCCACTAGGAAATCAAGTGATATATCTTTCATATCCTTCATTTATTGTTTGAGAAAATGTCATGTTTCTAAAAACTACAGTGCAATAAAATACGACATTCTTAAGGGATGTTTGGAATGGATCCCAAAAGGACCAAAAAAGGATTAACCATGTTGGACCCAACCTATTAAGGGTATCAAGCCAATCTTGGTTGAAGATCGATCGACTTAGATGAGTCGGCCCCTGCTAAAGCTTGGCCAAGATAGTCCCAACAGAAAATCGGGTAACACAGCCCCTCCCAAATTACGACCAAGTCGACGTCGACCAAAGGGTTAAGCCCAAGTCGAATGGTTGGGCTGAGTTGGCCTAAGCCGAAGGGTCGAGTTGAGTCAACCCAACCCATATCTAATGGACATAATAATCAAGTATATTAGATCGATCTTATTGAGTTTAATCTCACTAACAAAGTGGATTAAATCTAGTTTTGGGAATTTCTTTTTTCACCCCGCAGATTTTCTTCTTGCACTTACATATTTTTTTAAAACTTCAACTATACATCTGTTGTGATTATAATTTCAGATTGTGTAATCTATGGATATTTCAGATTTTACAATTTGGAATTGAAAAATATTATATACACGTTCTAAATTATACAACTCAAAATGTATATTTGTATTTTGGATTTTACATTTCGTAATGTAAATTTAGATTTCAGATTATACAATCCGTAATTTAAATTTAGAATATAATCTTGAATGTAAAATATATTACGAATTATATAATCCGTATTACAAATTTACATTTCAAATTATAGAATCTGTAATACAAATTTGAAAGACAATCTGAAATACAAATTATATTTCGGATTGTAGAATTCATAATGCAAATCTATGTTATGAATTATAGAATCCATAAGGCTTGATGTTTCCCCATGTTCTCTTTCATTCGTATGTTTGTTCTCCTCTTCTTGCCAATGGGTCCACAATGTTTCTCTAGCTGGTACTAGATTTTATTCTCAATTTGTTAGATTTGATAGCCAAGGGTTTTCTTGTCTGAATATGTTTTTGGCTTAGATCTTGAACTTCAAAATATAGGTTCTATATTTCATTTATCATGGCTCTATTAATGGTCAAATTGGATGTGGTTCATTTGTTTGTAGTGAATACACTTTAACAAATGGTAAATGCAGTAAGATGTAGCTACCCGAACTTGCAAATGAAGACGCTTTGATGGAAGGAAAATGAAGACCCCTCTCTGTCTCCCCACATATGATTCCATATTGGAGTGAAGAGGTGTTGACGTCGCTTGTGGAAAAGTGGCACAACCTCTGGAAGAGGGTCACCACTATTAGAATAAGAAAGCCACTACTAAGTACAACGACTGAACAAGGGAGGGAAGTAGAAGAAGATAAAATGGCCATTCTATCAAGTTTATGAGGTTGTGAGGAAGAATACATGAGGGTAAAGGAAGAAATTCTCCTAGTTTTGATCCAATTTAAATTGGATTGAAAAATAATCCAAATTTAGTTGATCTAGTTAAAATGGATATAAATTTTAATCTAGATCCATTTTAACTAGATCAACTAAATTTGGATTGTGGATCCAATCCATTTTATTAGATTTAGATTGAATATAGACTGGATATTAAAAAATCCAGTCCATACCCACTCTTATTTTTTAACACATTAATGGTGTGTCTGAATGAAGCAATTTAAGAGAATAATTCATTTATTTGGAGAATTTGAATTCCTTTGAAGTAAAATGATTTGTTTGGATGAGGAAATTAAACGGGAATTGAAATTGAGGAATTTTAAGAAGATATTTCAAATCACTAAAATAGTAAAATTTGAAATTCACTCAAAAAGGAAGGAAATTGAAATTCAACAATTTGTGGAATTCCTCATTGTTCAATATTAAAGTGTCAATTGGGCCTAAACGACCCAAATGACCGAAATTGGAAAAAATTGGTCTAGTTTACACTGGCCGAAATTTGCCTGAATGTGATTGAGTTAGTTCTGACCTAAATTTGGCCAAATTGGACTGAGTTTACATCAACAAAAATTGACCGAATTTGGTCAAGTCAACTTGATCAAAATTTGGCCGAATTTAAATATTTTAAGGTTACAATTATATTTGTTAAATTTAATTTTAAAAATTATATATTAAATAAATATTATTAAAATGAAATTTTATCTCATTATTAGAGAAATTCAATTATTTTATCAAACAAGATATTGAAATGTAAGGTATTTCAATTATTTTATCCAAACAGATTATTTAGAAAATGAATGGAATTCAATTGCAAGAATTTCAAATGCAAAATATTTCAATTTCTTAGAATTGTTGAAATATTTCCTCCAAACAAGGTAAAGATTTTATATAGCCTTTGAAATCAAAAGCTAAAGCGACCCTAATTTGGACTTTAATTAAGTTCTCAAGTCTAACTATAAAAGATAAGCTAAAATAAGTCAAACTCATAAACTTTTATTTATAAATTTTCGATAAATCCGCATCAACTTTTAAAAATAATAAAAAATAACATTAGTGTCCAAAATTAGTAAATCATATATCCAAATTAAAATCTTGAAAATAAAAATTCAATACGACTTAGACAGACCAAAACTGATATCTACAAAATAAATTTATGGTTAAAACAATGAGTGAAGGTGAGATGAGCTAACAAGCAAAATTAAAGAAATATGTTAAAGAATCCAATTCATTACTAAAAATGGAAATGAACTAAAAGCATAAAATAAAGCATTTTGAAAGCGCAATTACTATACCATAAAGCTATGAAAATGTGTACAAAATAATGTTGTCAACACATTAGCCGGAAATCATAATTCTTTAAGACTTTCATGAACCTTCCTTGCCTTATATATAATTATTTGTAATCAAAGAGATATTTGAAACTATTTTGGTCATTGAAAACATCAAATTTAATCCCATATAAACAACGCTTCTGGATTTTCAAAGCCAAAATTGTTGTAACTTCGAAATAAAGATTTTTGGTAGTTTTTCTAATGAACTTTTAAAAAGATAAAGGACACAAAATGCTAAAAGATATTTTTAGACTAGTTTGAATCTATTTGATTCTACACATATAATTACAATCATCTTAACCCGATAGATAATGTTTTCACTATCCAGAAAATTTATATTATTACAACAACATTTCACATGCGAAATATTTAATCCCAAGATATGAACTAAATCTCTTAACACCTCTAAAAATAATATAAACTAATTCATAAACCTATACTACACAAACATACTACAAGCTATGTAAAAAGATTCATAAGAGTTCTTGTGAGAACCTAGAAAATCACACAAAAAGAGTGACTGAGTTTAAAATAATGAGATCCTAGTATTATTTCAATAATAAACCGCTTATATATAAATAGAAATTTCATAAAAGGATTTCATTATTTAGAAAACACTATCTCTCTAAAACTTCATTCTCTAAACTCTCTCTGACTTCTCTCTAAGATATCTCACCATTCTCTCATCCTTTTTAAGACTTGAGACCGCTATAGTGATCATTGCGGCGAGATCTTCAAGTCTATATGATCAGAACCTTGAATTGAGTAAGTCATAATTCTGCTCTTTTCTCGGTCTTCTCTTGATAACCCTGCATGTGATGTAATTTGTATCACATTTGAGATTTGCGTATCTTGTAAAAATCCTTGTTGATCAATGGCTCTAATGATGTCCTTTAATCGTGTTTCTGATAATTCTAGGTTGAATTGTGAGCATCGGCAATAGAAGGGGATTTTAGGTTTTTGTCGTGATCGTACGAGTCAATCAGGTAAGGGAAGTTGATAATTGGCCTTATTTAGAGAATTCAATGAATATAATTGTGTGTAATATTTACTGCTTGATTTGTTGTGAATTGTGAACTGGTTGATACTTGGTATGAGTGAAATTTTGAATGCATTGTATGAAATGAGGCTGAATTGAGAAATTGAACACTTGAGTCATAACTTTAATTGGTATCATTTCCATCTGCCTAATTACTATTTTGAAACTAGATAAACCTGCAATGGATGTGCCAATTAGAGTCATGAAACCAAGTAAAAGATCTCTCAAAAACACCAAATCTGTGTTGTTTTACTGATATGACGCAAAGCCTCAGAATTCAACGTTGAACGTTGAAAATGTGAGAGGATCAGCGCTGAGCGTCGCCTCAACGGTGCCTAGCGATAAAAATTGCGAGAAGAATGGCGTTGAGCGCTGGCCGAGTGGTGCTCAAGCGTTGGGACCTCTGCAGGTCTGGAACAAAAATTAAATCCTGACGCTAAGCGTTGGATCTAAGGCTGAGCGGTGAAATTTGCAAGGCGACTAGCGCTTAGCGTTGAAATTTGACGTTGAGCGCTAAGTTGCCTTGTTTCATGTGATTGTGGTTTGACCTGCTTTAAAGCACTAAATGAATTGAGATGAATTCTTATGATTGTATTGATATACTCTGAGTGAGATTTGATGAATGTGAGCCTGTTTTATGTGAATTATGAAAGGATTTCGTGGAGAAATTCTAAGTGTGGATGAGGTAGTGTATGCAAAGACATAAGGACTTAGTTTTGGTTGGTATCCTGACACTCCAACAACCATTAAGGCTTATGAAGAGGATAATGAGTTGTGTCGTGAGGAGTTGCAGGAGGTCTTAGCCATTGGACTCGATCAAATCTTTGGCGCGAAGGTGACTTACCTGGTGTGATGATTGGGTGATAACCCCTTGAGGCCAAACTCTGCAAAGTTTGGGAATCATACACCGGTGCAAGCCACCAAGAGGTCCGATGTTAATTGCATATATCTGGATAATCGAGTCTAGAGTCGTTTGATGTGTGTGTTGGAATGTTCCTATATGAATTTGTGATAATAAATTGTTATTGTGTTTTTACTCTAATTCAACCTTCCTTAATCATTATCAGCTTACCCTGTGTGTTTTGTATTTGTCAGCTCTTTTGTTTTATTCCCTGCGATGACCACTTAACGTGTGAGCAGAGGAGGCTGCAGGTGGAGAAATCTCACGAGGTGTTGGTAATAGGACTGAGCAATAGTGTTTGGTATTCCTATAGATAGGTGTTCAGTAATTCATGGTTAGAACCTACCTTTTCCTCCTACTAGCAGTCTTGTACATATAGAATTGTCATTACTCAGTTTTGGATGACTGTATAAGACTTTACTTTAACTTCTATGCTATCTGTTTTGGATTATCACTATATAATGTTTTATTTAATAGTTTAAAAGCTATTAAATGAGATGTTATAGTTTTAGAAAGAAATTAATTTGAAGTGAAAAATATTGAAAAACTATAAGATCATAGAGTCACATAAATGTCTTTGATATGAAATATTTCAGAAAAGATGTAAAACAAATGCTTCTTTAGTTTTTTGAAGATTTTGTTGATGTAATAATAAAATATTTAGTAGCAAATGTATTTGTAAACTCAAGAAACTACAAACAATTTATACAAAGTTTATAATGTATTTAATCAATTGAATTTAATAATTATATATTATATAATTTTATATTGAATTTGGAAACATAACTAGAACAACTTAATTGATTATTTCGTAATATAGTCAATTAATGTGAACTATGTTTATGACATAATCAATTATGTCTTCATTTCATTGATTATTTATCCCTTGTTTGATTTTGAAAACTTGGCAAGAAGAACTTAAAAAATTATTTTAAGAATAATTGATTAATCTTGTGTTTGTTTTTCAAAACAATTTCAAAGAATCGATTGCTACTAAACATAAATGATTATACATTTGGGTTATGTTTGTTGTTCCTACATTTCGGTACGAAATTGAAATTTGTCTCTCTTCCCAAACTTTAATACATTTTGATATGTAAACTATAAAAATGAATAGATATAATCATTTTATAACCCAACAATGCTTTTTTTTTATAGGTTAAGAAGCGTTTCAGACTGACGTTTAAGCTAGAACACTACAAGAAAATTCTCAATTAGAAACCAATTTTAGTGACCAATAATTATTAGTAACTATAGTGACCAATTTAGATACAAATTTGCAAAACTAAAAATTATTGGTTACTAAAATAGTTATCATTATAAATAAAAAATTATAATTGATAACTAATTTATATATATATATATATATAGGTTTTTTATGAATTAAAACTAATTTATACATAATTTAATTTTCTACAAAAAAAAACAATTATAATTTTTTATTTATAATAGTGACTATTTTAGTAATCAATAATTTTTTGTTCTGTAAATTGATATTAAATTGGTCACTATAGTAATTAACAAATTTTTGTCACTAAAGTTGGTTGTTAATGGAAAATTTTCTTATAGTCACTTTTTATTATCACTTGCCAACTACTTCTTTGTATCAACTTCAATCCATATATTGTACGAAGCACTAACAGATCTAAGACCCTAAGTCAGTATGAGCAATTATAAATTATATAGGTCACAATCAAACAATATTTTAAAGTAACATAAAGAATTAAAGGGAACAAAATTAAGAAAGAAAAGAAAAGAGGAAACAAATATATAAGATTATTAAATCAAAATATATATATTCTTTAAATATATAATAATAATTTTAACAAAATGAGGAACACTTGCTCAAACTAGGTTACATGTAGGGATGTCAACGGGACGGGTAGGGTACGGGTAGTAGCTCCCCCGTACCCTACCCGTTGGATAAATATTCGCCCCGTACCCGTATCCATATCTGTCGGGTATCCGTTATGCGGGTACCCGTCTATTTTTTTTATATCCGCGGGTATCCACGGGTATCCGCGGGTATTTACAAAAATATTTTAAAAAATAAATATTTAACCATAATTAGTGTTTAGATCAACAAGTCCCCTTTCTCCGGTTGATTCTTGAAAAACAAACAAATAAAAAATCACTACCAATTTATATAGTTTATTTTTGAATAAAATATTAAAAAAATTACTAACTTCATCCATGTCCACCTCTTGCAACATTGTATAAAGTTTCATGTTGTCCAATTTTAATCTAGAAGAGCCTTAAAACATAAGATGTTCAGTAAAAATTTCTAACAATCACTTAATTAAAATATATAAGTAGAAGTGTTAATTTCATTACCTTCCATGTTGGTCCATAACCAGTCTTAGAGACACATCAATGCCTCCACAGTATATGGAAGTAATTTACTCATTTGTGGGGTAAGAATCTGACCACCATTATTGAATGAAGACTCATAATGTTGTTTACTATATATATATATATATATAAGGTAAAGTTTAGCGGGTACGGGTATCCACGGGTACGAATACTATGATACCCGTACCCGCCCCGTTAACATGCGGGCATCAAAAATACCCATACCCGCGGGTAGCGGGTATCCATTTTTAATATCCATTTCCTACCCGTTGCGGGTTTTATCCGCGGATACCCGCGGGTACGGATATTTTTGACATTCCTAGTTACATGTAAGTCCACCGCTGGTGTGACGTAATTACAAATATTGTATTCAATTGTTTCCCTGAATGAAAGGAAGAAATTGAATCTAGGTAGGAGTTGGCTCATTTTGGATCTTGAGAACATTATTTATATATGATTTTGGTTTGCCAAAATGCTGGGGTGAAAGGTATCCCTTGTAGAAATCAGCAACAGCAATTGTTTTGAACAAAGGTGGTGTTTGGGGAGTGACAAGAGTTGGTGCTGGACCTATGCTATCACTCCACCCTGGACCATAGAATGTGGCTATGGAGAGTCTCTCTTTCTCAGAGTTCACCACTGCTCGATGCACGCTGCTCCTATATATTCCATTTGTCATTACCTGTCAAACCATGCATCTATTATGGTTCAAAACTACTAAGGAAAATAATAGTGCTGTGATGTAAAATCTGTTCATACTAATTCTTTAATTTTAAACTGATATGAAGAAACCCTACAAGATATTTTTAAATGGATAGAGGTATTGTAAAATTAATAACTTACCACTTTATTTAAATGAATTGTTTGTCATCAGTACTAAAATTGTTAATTCTTAAATGGAATTATTACTAAATCATTTGTTTCAATAACCTTTTTTAGTATGATTCTTTAACTTCATGTACTTCACTTAGTCCTCACCTTGTAAATATTTTATCAATCAATTTTGATGAGCCAAAATTATATCCCAATGAACCAAAATCATGTCTACTAAAAAAATAAAATATAATTCTACCTTCCTTAATAATTAGGATTGTTCAAGGATTAGGTGGGTAGGATTTACATAAACCCATATCCAATCCACTAATTTTTTTTTTGGTTGGATTGAATTGAGTTTCTAGGCAATTCAACCCAATTCACCATTGAACGGATTAAATTTGGTCGAGTAAACTATATCAAAATAATATAAAAAAAAACTTACTTTTATTAAATTCTAATTTTTAACTATTAACTTAATTAAAAAATAAAACAAACTTTATAAAAATTAATATAAGGTTTCAATAATAACTAGAGTTGTCAAAAACAGGTAATCCAACCCACCCCGAGTTGGCCACTTAGTGAATCAATCCAATCAAACCCAACTCACTTATTAGTGAGTCAAAAAAATTTGAATCTGGCCACCCACCACGGATTGGAGAGTTAAATGGGTTGGCTCATTGGCTCATTGACTCATTTAATTAAAAAAAATACAATTTTTTTCTTTAATATCAAAAAAACTAAATTATAGTTTCTAATTAAAATCTAAATAAACGTCAATAAAATTCAAATGCAATCCAAAAGGATGTTAAATACAAACCAAAATCACAAAAATATCAATGTGTTAGCTAAAAAAAAATAACCTAACCTGACCCAAATACAAAACCCAACATAATAAAAAAACACTTGTGTGATTCTGTATTTATGAGTTGGTGAGCCCACCTGACTCACCATAGGTTCAACCCAAGTGAACTGAATTCTAAGTGGACTGGGTAAATAATTAACCCATATTAAATTTGTAAAAAAAATTTAACCTAACTCATTTTAACAGCTCTAATAATAACTTAATTCATTGTCTAAACCAATTTAAGGTATAAGAGAAAAAAAAAACATAACACAATTTGTTCATAATATATAAGAATATTTTTCATGTTAGATTTGAGGTCACTTATAATAATGAGCTAGTTAGGATGGAGACAGATTTGACTAAACCATAAATAAAACTTAGTTCAATCTATATGGACTGAATTAGGTCAAATTGAGTAATGAGATAACCCAAACCAATAATCACTCGTACTGATAAAGATTTTGAAAACAGAGTAACAAATGTTTGCTCTAAAACCAATATACCAATGAAATATATGTGAATGTGATCAAGATTAAAAAAGAAAACTTTGCCAATTAAACTTTAATTACTTACCTCCATAACATCTCCAAGACTAATGATGAAAGCATTTGGGAGGGGTTGAATAGGAACCCATGTTCCATCTTTGTTTATTTGAAGCCCTTCCACTTCATTGGCTTGGAGAAGAATGGTTAGGGCAGATCCATCGGTATGAGGTTTTAGGCCAAGAACAGTTTCTGGTTGGGGACAAGGAGGATAATAATTCATCCTTATTGATTGCCCTCCTTCACCTAATAACTCCTTAATATCCCTTACTTCAATACCAAGTGCTTTTCCTATAAGGACAAAAATCTTCATGCCAATCTCCCTCATCTTTATACAATAATCCTCTAAATTTTCCCTGTACCCATCATCAATAAATGATTTTGTTTTAACGATTAATATTTATTTACTTTATCAAAATAAATAAACAATAATAAAGAAAATGGATAAACGTGTTTTAACTGAAAATTGAAATTAATCCATCTTTCAAATTTTGATCCATTTTAATTCTCCAACTTTAAAAATATATAGATTTAATAATTTTTATCAATTTTTGTTAAATTTATTTGATATTTTAAACATGTTTCATAATTGTTTATACTATTTGACACATTTCAGTTTCAGTGTTAATTAAGAAATACGTTTAAAACATAAAAATAAACTTAACAAAATTTGAATCAAAAAGTTAAATTCATACATTTTTGAAAACGAAGACTTAAATTAATCCAAAGTTTTGAAGAAAAATTGATTCTACTTTTTTCTAAAAATGAAGAAATAAAAAATATATTTAATAAAAATAAAAATAAAAATAAAAATGAGATAACCTGAATGGCAGTGGTATGTTAGGGAATAGATGTTGATTCCTTAAATGAGTTGGAAGTGTTAGAATGTAAAACAAATCTACCCAATCTGATGAACCTTCTTTTGAACCTACAATTCCACCAAACCCTTCCATTTCCCCTGGTTTTTGCCAAAGCTTTTTCTTCTCCTCCATTGAAAGCTTGAACAGTTCTTCGGCACCTCTCTTCACATCTTCCATTAATTTCATGCCAACTCCATGATTAACCACCTGGATTACATAACCACAATCTTTTTATAATCCTCTTAAATACTTTCTTATTATTTTATAGTGAATAAATATATATTACTTTTTTACTTATTTTTTAATTGTTAATAACGGTTTATGTTGACATGACACATTTTATAAATTAACTTCATAATCTTACTAATGTATTATATATCTGATGTCATAATCAGAACATCAAATCATTATCGTCAGAATAACCAGACCGAAATCAAAAACATCCTTAATCTAAGTTTTAAGAAAGGACTAATAATAGTATTTACAAAACAAAACATGAAGGAAAAGAAGACAAAAGAGTTATTACGCGTTATTAATAGTTGGTCATACACAAATCATATCCCTAAAAACAGTGCTCGGTCAAAGGTGCGTGAAGACCACCTCGTGTCTCCCGTGTTCTCGCTTAAAGGTGTATTATTCATTATTAATATTTATTATCCAAATTTTAATTTTAAAAGAAGTTGATATTTAGATTGGTTTCTAATAGAGTCTAATTTAGATATAAATTTATTTGGTAGTCAAAATTTTATAGTTAGTGTTGTCGATTAATTTAGAAACATGTTGTTCAATCTAGAAATTAATTTAAAAATTATTTTAATTACTAATAATTTTTAAATTTATAAAATAATTTTTAAATTAGTTATTATAAATACTAATTATTTTCATTTCTAAAATTAGTTATTATTTAAAAATTTAGTAAAAATAAAGTTTTATTTTAGTAAAAACTTAAAATATAACCAAATCCACTCCTTAAAAGATTATTTTTACATCTTATAGTTTGTGAATTTATTCTCAGCCATATTTATAATACAATATATTTAGGTAATTGGGTGGGTGGATATGTGCAAGAAAACACTTAACTGTGATGATATGGAAAAGAAAAGATGAAGGAGCAAACCTGAAAAAAACCCCATTCTTTGCATGCGAAGTGTAGGTTTTGAAGTTCAGAACCCTTAACTTCTTCAGACAACAACTTGTTTAGGTCAATGACAGGAAGGTGTGGCAAAGAGTGTGTGTTGAATGAGATTGAAGGGTGAATTTGTGATTGAAAGTATCTCTCTGGAACTGTGGTTACTACCTCCTTTGCTATTTCTTTCACAGATTCAGTGAGAAGAGAAGACCCCAGCTTTGGTTCTTCTGATTCCATCATCACAGATCCCTAGACTCAGATGGCTTCTCTCTTTTCTCCGTCTTTAAGACTTTATGAGAATGTAATGGGAGAGATTTTCAAAGACATGAGTCCGATTATTCAGGCTTTTCGTCTTTTGTTGACCACATCAATATGAATATAAGAAACAATAGGTGAATCAAAGGAAAATAAGATCATTATATATTTGTAGTTATGTTTCATCAAATCATTTTAATATCAAATTCTATTTCAAATAATATTTTGATATTAAATCATAAATTTTATAATATTTAGAAAATTTAGAGATTGATATATTTATACTTTTTATAAACTCAAAAACTTAATATTTTTTTTAATGTTTCATTCATTAATAAATCTAATTATCATTTAAAATATATGATAATTATCTCGTAAATATATCTTATTCCAAAATAAACTCATGTTAAACATGTCTGTTTTATTAATAAAAATAAAATAAATTTTATTTTTATCTATTAAGTATTAATATCTCAACATGATAAAGATTAATATATGCGCATTAACTGATATAATTATAATTAGCTAATGATAGTGAAACTTAAAACACTAATAATATCATAAGACAATTGAGATACTTATAATTAGAAATCAAATCAACTAAAGACTCCTTAATTAAGAAATTATTAATTCAAGTAGGTATTGCTCATTAGTTATTCATTTATTATTTATTATTGTATCAAAATCTGAACTAATTTAGTATTAAGGTGTCCTCTCGATCACACATACTCTTTAATACTCTTTAGACAAGAGTAAGAGCTTTAGACAAGAGTAAGAGGAAAACACCTTGAAGGAATACACCATAATAGAATGAAAATGTTTCATCAGTAACTAAAAGTTATTAGTCATTATAATAACCAATTTAGATACTAATTAACAAAATAAAAAAATTTTGGTTACTAAAAAATCACTATTATGGATAAAAAATTATAATTGATCACTAAATTGATCATTAATTAATTAGGGACTAGTTAATTTAGAAACCAATTCATTTGGTAGTAAAAACCTTAGTAGCTAAAGTTCAGTGACAAATTTTTTTTGATAACTAAAACCTTAGTAGCTAAATTATAAAAATTAATTTAAAAACTAATTATAATTTTTCATTCATAATAATAACTATTTTAATGACCAATAATTTTTTATTTTATAAATTGATAAATAAATTTGTAACCCTAATGACTAACAACTTAAATTTCACCATTAATTCTGTATAAAAAAGAGAACATCTTAAATAAGTGTTGAAGAAAAAAATCTATAATAAAAAAAATAACATTAATCCTATCATCCAACTCTTGTAAAATGATGTCCGTTATAATAGTAAAATCTTAAGTCTCATGGTAAGATCTTACCTTAAAAATATTTTTTCTTAAGTCTCATGGTAGGATCTTACCTTTAAAATAATTTTTTTTCTTCAAGTTTTAAATGTAATTAATATTTTTCATTTAGTTTATAGCTAAAAGATATATTTCCAAAACAAAATTTGTACACTTTACTTTTAAATTTTTTATAAGACATTTTAAATTTATGATCCTGATGACTGTAATCTTTGAAGAGATGTGGAAGAATAAGCATGAAATAATGTTGCTAAATATAGGCGAAAATGTCAGTAACATTAACTTCGTTGCACATGCTTTGCCGGGTGGCTTATTTTCCGGAGTAACCAGGAATAGTACACGTGGCATTTTCTTCCTTGCACGTCACTTGTTCCATGCACATGGGTGTCTATCTTAGGTGGTATGGATGGCCCACTGAAAAACGATTTATGGTGATCACGTGATTGTTTAAAAGCAAAATGATTCCATATGATGTTTGTATTTTACCCTTCATATCATTTATTTCAGCCAAATAAAGTAAAAACAGGTAAGGATCCATTGAGGGCGCTGAAATCCAATGAAATCCTAATAACTTTTGTGGAATGTTGGGAAGGAGGAAGCTGCGCTTGCGGAGCACGACTTTGGAGTTAAGAAAATTATGTAGAAGTCGTATGTATACCCTTTTAACTAATATAAAATATGTTTTATATAATGAAATTATAAGTCCATGGTTGTAGCTTCTTGTCCATACAAGAGCATCATTGTCGTTCTCACGAAGTTGTGCCATTCAGCTGTGTCCTCCTCCAATACCAGTTTACTTAACCATGAAAGATTACTGTAACAAGAAAAGTATGCAGAACTTGGACTTTTTATTAAATCCATTTGTGCTAAAGAAAGCTTCCCCAAGGAAAACTGCTATCTGGTTGAGTAAGAGTTTTGAAGAGAACACTTTCGGCCGAGAATAATACTCTTAAACTAATGTTATATTTTACAGTCATGTTTGTAAAGTTTTGAGCTTCTTTTCACACATTTAGGTAACAATTTTATTTTATTGTAACAACCTTTTTTTTTTTCACTTACTAAGCAATGATGTAACTCACTTCCAATCTGATGAATGAAAAAGACGATAGATCTTTTCATGAATTGGTAACATTATCGATTTGAGTAATTACCTAAAATGATAAATATGAAGAAACATTTTCTAAACTTTTATTTAATTTCCCAATTGTCTTTGACAACCCATAAAATATTTGTTCATATTTGAAGGTTAGAAAAAATTAGGACCATAAACCCTATTTGATAAATGTTATTGTAGTGATATCCTATAACGTTTTTCTTGCAAAGTACAAGTAAATGGGTGATGAAATTGTGTTGCCCAAACTAAAACACATTTTATATTATTGTTAAGGGTGCACGACTTCTACATAATTTTCTTTAACACCATCAAAGTCGTGCTCCATAAGCATAACATTTTTGTTGCTAGCTTCTACAGAAGTCGTTTCACAAAAGGATGACTTCTACTTTCCATACTAGATTAGATTGATAGTCGTGAATACTCCTAACCACTTTAGTTTAACAACTTTTACACTAAAGTTGTGTCTATCCAACACGACGTATAATTTGAAATAAAAAAAGAAATTGAAAGTCATCCTTTTCTCACATAACTTCAGTTCAGAATTTGTGAAGTCGTTGTTAATCTAGCACAACTTCTCCTTTTGAAGTCGTCTTGTTTGAGCACGACTTACCGTATTTCTGTAATTTTTTCAAACCTTCCCATTTATGTAATTTTTCCCCAACATTACACCACCCACGAGAAAAACCATGATAATAAGAAGTAGATTCTCAAAGGTAGAAATTAGAGATGTACTATGAAACTATGAGAGTGGTAAAAGCCTTGGTCCATATGGGTTGAACTTTAGTTTCATGAAGAAATTTTAGGAGAATACTAAAACAAAAGTATTTACATTAAATACTTTTCTGTGTGGGAAATGACAACACAAAAGCAATACATCCTTCTTGAAATAATACCTAAGACCAATAATTTTGAAGGCTTCGATGAATATAAACTTATATCTATGAAAGAGATTAAAAATATTCTTACCTAAGTAATTTATCAAACCTAGTTAGTTTTCGTGAGGTTGAGGACTACCAAATATGTGCTAGTTGTTAATGAAACAGTGGAAGAACTAAGATGTAGAAAGAAAAGTTGCATCATTGTAAAAGTTGATTATGAGGAAACTTGAAGTTAGTCAATTGGGTATACATATATTACATGATGGAAATATTTGGTTTTTGCACTAAGTGAATAACTAGAAGAAGAGTTATCTGTAATCATCAACATTCCAATCCTTATCGATGAAAGTTTAACTCAGGAATTCAAACCAAGAAAAGGCTAAAGATAAAGAGACTCATTAACACCTTTTGTGTTCTTTATAGTTTTTGAAGGATTATTAGACAAACATGAAAAAAAAATGTTAGCAAGGGTAAAGGTGAGAAAAAGGGAATTTGTGGTCAACATGTAATAAATTTAGTACTTGGATAATAATACATCTAAGTAATATCCTACTAAATATAAAGTGTTAAAGTATTAAGAGTTGAGGGAGTAAGTTGAATATCGACACCAACACTTTATCGTAGAAGTCAAACAATGTTGTTGTGTCCTATATCAACTTTGTGAAACAACTTCCGAACATTTTAAAGATTGAAACTTTCAGTAGTCAAAACTAGCAAAAACATGTGTCAATTTATTCATATCATTTTCCCTACTAAATAACATATATTGATAAGTGCAAAATCATTTTGTATCCTTGTATAAAGGTTGAGTATTAGTGTTACCAAGTTCATCTCCATGTATAGACAAACATATTCAGATTATCGTATTTTAAAATGTTTAGATTGTTGACATTGTTAGCTTAAACTTTGGTATGTTTAAATTATTTGCTTTATGACTTAGTTATAGATATTATAAAAATTTTATGCAAAGCCATAATATTATGGACCTTTATGATGAACTTTAATGTTCAGACTTGTATAATTGTTGCAGAATAAAGCCATTATCATAAAAGCTGACGAGCACCTTACCTACGGATTTATCGGTAGGTAACTACCTATGGATTTATCGGTAGGTAACTACCTACGGATGTATCGGTAGGTAATTAACTACAGATTTATCAGTAGGTAAAGTTAGCTACGACTGTTTTACCTACGGATTTTTGTCTGTAGAAAATCCGTAGATAAAATTACATTACCTACGGATTTTTTGACTTATCTACAGATTTTTATCGTAGGTAATAGCGATTTTTCTTGTAGTGTTTTCTAAATATGAGTAAACCAACAGCTGTCATTTGCTCCTACTGTTCTGAACTTGGTCATGCATCAAATTCCTGCTATTTTAAAAATTGTGGGGTTCCTAAAGGAGAGTACAAATGGATACCTAAAGGAACACCTCAAACCACTAACATGAAAGGACCCAAGTTCAATTGAGTACCTGCATCTTCTCTTTAATCTTTGTTTCAGGTGTGTCTTGATGCAAAGAAAACAATGTAGCTTCTATATAATGGATGCTGAAGACACATGAAAGGAGATGTGAAGAACTTCTGCAGGATATCTTACAAAGCCAATTAATGGTCATGTTACAAGAGGTGATAATAACAAAGGTCAAATTTTAGGCATTGCCAAGGTGAAAAGTTCCTCTTCTATTGTGATCAAGTATAATTTTTGGTTGAAGTACTCCCGTATTTTGAATTTACTGCATGTTTGTTCACTAAAAAGGAAGTAAAATGAACATTTTTTCATATTTCTGCATAAATTAATCCATTAGGTAATTCTCTAATGGATTATCGTTTTTCTGCTATGGCTAATTTGTTTCTGAACACTACATAATTCATTAGATTAGTCATCTGCTAGTACTGTAATCCTTAACTTCCTGTATGCACTCTGATATTCCTGTTGTTGGATCTGTTTATCCATCCCATTGGTCTTGGTTTCTATTTGCTCTATACTTCCATAAATTTCTGCACTATTGATTTAAACTGATATTGCAATACTTAATTACTGATTTGATTTATGGCTGTCTGCACTCAGATGTTAACATGTGCTATTGATTTCACCTACTGCATTGTTATTATTGTCATACTTTGTATTGTTACTCTGTGATGTTCATGGTATGTGCTGGTTTGGTTGTGTTACACCCCTATGCTCTTTTTGCTAATGTCCAAAGGGGGAGAAAGCTATTTGTTTCTGTATTGCAGGACACATAATGCTGCTATGTTACAGGACATATTTTGACCATCATAAAAAATAGGGAGATTGGTGAAAGGGGGAGCTACTTCAACTCATATGAAGATGGTTTTGATGATGTCCAAGGATACACTTCATGTGCATTACCAATTTAGAATTAGTCCTGTTGTAGTTAGGCTGTGCATTAGGCTGTTAGTATGAAATTATCATATGTAAATCAAGCCTGCATTAACTAATGGATTAGCTGTGAGTACTGCACTAAGGTAGTGAAAATACACTCACGATAATCAATTAGGTAAATTCCTAATCCATTAATGACAACAGAGAACTCTGTATAAAAGTGTTTTCTGAAATTTGTTTCAGTCTGGAAAAAAATTACAAATCACTGAAAAACATTCTGAGAAACAGCCCTCTAAGATTCACAGAGTTCTTAAGCATTCTTAAAGATCATTCAAGTGAAGATTCAAGGAGATTGATGGTTGATTCTACCTTGATGGGTCTAGCTTAAATCTATGAGCAAATTGACAAATCTGCACAACAATAGATGTATTCGTTTCTTGATTCTTTTTTATTGTATTTCTGATTACAGTTGCTTCATTGTGTGAAGTGTAGGCCTAGGTGCAATTGTGTGGATGCATTGCTCCTAGTGGGAGTTCTTGATTGGTAGATTTATCTCTTCTCTTACAATCTTTCTTAATTGCATTAAACAGTCCATTAATACAGAACTGCGAAATTGATTAATTGAGTTATAAGACTTAAAGATTCTTTCAAGATTCCACTTAACCAAGTGAAAGACTTATTAATCAATTCTGATCCCTTTCTGGGTTGAGCTATTAGATAGATCTGATTTTAACAGTTCCCAATACGAACCATAGTTCGTACTCCTGACGCAAGATTAGCGCATCATTGGCCACAACCTACAATTGCTTAATTGAGTGAGACATTCTGTACGAGCCACAACTTGCACACTCACATTGGTAACACTCACCATTCTAAGCCACAACTAAAGGAATGTCACGTGTTTACCCTCTATCCCGAGTCACAACTCAAGGGATGCCATTCCGAGCCACATTCCAGGAATGCTCCAACAAAGTCCATCCTTAAGGTATTCATCCAAAGCCTTGTAGACCATGCACCACACGAAGAAACAAATCACTGCTCCTGCATAATCACCTGGCTCAACCCTAGCGCAGCCAGGCGAAAACTAGTTGCTGACCGCCTAGCGGAGCCTGTCTGCCGCTAGGCGCAAAGCGCCCCAACAATCTCTGATTGTACAAGTATCACTTGGTGGGACCATTCTCATCACCAGGCGCCATTCGCTCCAATGGCCATTGTTGGTTATTATCGTCTGACAGAATTATCCCCTTCTCTAGGCATTGGGCGTTCCAGGGCTCTCTTGGGCCTTACTATCGCTTAGCGACTCACCCTGTGCTGCCAGACGTCACACCAGTAGCGTCCAGACTACTATTTTTTGGCAATTTGAGATAGGTTCCCATGAACCTAATCGTCCCACACGTATCTCAGCACAATATAATGGCACTCCATAGCACCACTAAAGAATCCAAACATCCATTAAGCATCCATAATTACCTAACCAATATATTCCTCGGAATCTATAAATTTCACAATTGTTAAGTTTACCACTCTTAAGTTTCACCACAAGTTGATTCCACTTCTAGAGACTCCAAACAACAACTAATTTCTCTCTGATACCACACAATACATTCCATTACTCCAACCAATATTTGATTAGCTAAGTGTTCTACTATGAAACTTCTTTCATTATGTGATCAAGTCCAAGTACACTCCAACTACTATGATTTACCCATAACATAATCATGCTACTAATTGAGGTCATAATCGAGTTATATCTAATCATTAGTTGCACCCTTTCTTTCCTTCCAACCCTTAACCGATTATCAAGGGTATCGCCAATTACAACCACATTTACCTCTATTAACCCCTAATTATCATATAATTTACCTATTATGATATTATCTCTGCCTAAGCTATAGTATGCACAATACAATTCCAATTCTGCACACCTCCACCTCACAAAACACTCTCTGCTTACATTGATACGCTTGCGCCTGGTGGCAAACCAGATCCCGCTAGGCGGTGGATCCAAATTCTGAAAATTTTCCAGAATTCTTCAACACCTATTTGAGCCCTAAACTCTAACAACACTTTCGTTCATCAATTCTCATGCAATTGCCCTTTGCCAGATATTTTCCTTGCACATATAATCCATTCGCACTCACTCCTACATGATTGATATGCTTTTATACCACTTTAACGTCCTAGCCGGATATTACTTATTTAGAATTAAAAAAATAGAAATGCTATTATTCTACATTTATTAATAAAATACTTTCCCAAAAGCGTGGGAAAATTTAAAATTTAATTTATACGCGCCAAAAATCAAATCCATGAATGTGTTCAACGCTTACAATGATCCAAATAGTTAATGAAAAATGATTACAAAGTAAATAAGAGAATCCATAGGAAAATAAATCCATGAAAAAGTCCCCAAGCTGGCCCTCTCCGGCTCTAAGTATCCACAGGCTCACCTACATCAATATCTGCTCCCATGTAACAAGTTACATGATCATTGCCAAACACACACAGATAAGGTGACCTCAAATAAAAGAATACAATATACAATAAAGTAATGATTTTTAACCCATAACTCTAACCATAACCCAATAGTCAAACCCAACATTCACATCTTCCTCTAGACGCCTTTTGATTCTACACCCTTTGATGATTACATTGATCGATCTTTGCTGCCACGAGTGTCTACTTGCTCATCCAGTTACATGCCACCACCTATAGTCCACACACGGGAATGATCTTATCATGACCATAATCCGCAACACCAAGTAGAGTTTCCCAATATGAACCATAGTTCGTATTTATCCCAAGACTACCAAACTCATCGGATAACATCGAGGAGGGCAATCTCCTGGAATCTATTCGTACAAGCCACAATCTCGTACACTGCACTAGACTTCCAAAACCACCAAGCTACAACCTCGAGTGGCCACATGTTACCCCAATATAAGCTACACTTGTAATTGGCCCCCAGCAAAGCATCGCCTCAAGACCTCCATCCAAAGCTGTGTAGAATCCTCCTCGTAGTCCAATGCTACATCCGAAACCGCCTGGCGCATCACTCGTGTCAGTAGGCGGAAAGTAGTTTCAGATTGCTTGGCGGATACCTTAGGCTGCCAAGAGCCATGCGCTTTCCAAAGCCTCTGCCAAATCTTTTTCGCTTGGTGGGATCACCCTTTTTGCCAAGTGCCATGCGTTGTAGGCTTCTCTAGTTTTCCCTAATCGCATGGCAGCACACCCCATTTTGCTAGACACACCACCAATAGCGTCACTGTTAATGGTTTTTCTTTTGCCCTTTGGAGCAAGTTTTAAAGAACCCCAAGCACTCAACATATAATCCATAACATCAAATATGCTTATCCAGTCATAATCACATGATTGGATCACAATCCAACACAAACACATACATCATGAATTCATTATACCATCACTTAAGGTTTCACAATAATCTCTTACACATTTTATTTTATCAATTAATCATGCCATATTGAATTTAACTCCAAAAAAATGTCATCAACATTGTATTCATTCCAAATGCATTATGCCAAGCTGAAAATTTATCATCACTAAATGATCATGCACTTTAAAGACTTCCAAACCAACAATCATGCGTATCATATATCTCGAGCTATAGACATCCAAACTAAGATCACACTATTCAAACTAAAGAGAAACATGTTATGAATTGTCTGTCAAATATGCAGCTAAATCGGACAGTAAATGAATCAGGAAACGCAGTTTTACAAAAATTGTGCAGGCTAGAAAAGTCGTAGTCATCCAACGACTCGATCTTGCCGCCCAACAAAAAAAGACCAAGACCTAGCGCCTACCGGTAGGAAACCACCGCCCGACGGTCCCTACTATGCAAAAAATCCGAAAAACAACGTTTTTTTTAAAGTTACCTATTCCACACGTATAGTTGTACCCAACAAAACGCTTAAAATGAGTAGAAGATTGGATGAAAGAAGAGATAAATTTGCATACAACTTGATGATTATTCCCATACAACCTACATAAAGGAGTAATTTTCTAACCCATGGACAAACTTCCCTTGTCTCACTGGATACAATGTAGAGAAATATGCACAAGAGTTGGTGCAAGTATGTGATAGTACGTGTCTTATCCGAGCTAGAGATGGCTTAACAATGCGATATATGGACTAAACTAATGTATGTGATCTTCATTCAAGCATAAAAAGTGAGAGAAAATACACGTGGGCTCTCCACCAATGAAACCAAGTAAACATGTGATGAGACAGAATTAATGGAATGGTGTTTCTTTACAAAACTTGTAGCTGTGGTGAGAAAAGGAATATTGCAGCACTTAATCATTACGTGAAAATGGAATAACTTGTTATGTATAATATTAAAAGATTTACGAAACTTTACCACATGTCTAAGGGATTAAACAAAATGCATGTGCCCCAATATGGATATATGATATAAAATGATATAAAACAAACTGCACCACACTTCCACTCTATGTGTTGCACCTAGCCAACATGTGATTTCAACGAAATTAATTGCAGACCCCATTAACCAACTTCCGAGAATCAAAAAGGAAGAGAAACTTAAGCCATGGAAGAGGCAACACAATTGTGTGCATAGGACAAGATTCAAGACTGAATAAACTCTCGATGAGCCCCACACATGGAGAGTTATAGCTAAAATCTAAAGTACTCCACCACTCATCTACGGTGAACTATAAACAACGCCCACACATTCCAACCAAAGAAAAGCAAGACAAATGGATCAAACCTTTTCCCTATCTAACTCCTAACCAATTAATGTGAGCAAGGAAAGAAACCCAAACTACTCAAGGCTGAGGCAAAGATTGAAAACAAAGAACCACCCCACGCATCCAGAAACGAAAATGAACCCTACAACAAGGAAACAACATGCATAAGCACATTTACTGCACTCCTACACATTCAACGCATAGAACAAACAAGATTTAGATTCATTCATCAATCATCAAAAGATAAAGAAAAGTAAACAGATCTAGCTTCCAAAAACAGTCACATGAACGACACTCATAGATTTAAGCACACCCTTCAAGTCTTGGAGAACCCAAATTAAACTTTATTTTTGCCAAACTTAGTTTTGGATTGAATATGAAAGGGTAGAGGAAAACCCTAGCCGCCAAAGAGGGTTGGAAAACCATCATAAGACAATCAATTAAAGGACATTAACCATAATTTAATTGGATTTTTGTTTTAGACCATTAAACCACATTAAGAGCACTTTTAAAAGGCTAATTAGAGGTAAGAAAGAGGGTTTTGGTGGGCTGTTATTGTGGTTGCAGAAGGGAGAACGAAAATTTAGTGTTTGTGAGGATTGAGAGTGTTGAGAAGAACCAAAGAGGGCCATTGGTGATCAAGGGAGAATTTTCAATGTTCTAAGCAAAGGAGACTAGGTTAGGGAAGCTTTACGCGTTAACTTTAATTTTAATTTGATTGACATGCTAAATAGGGTAATTTCATGCGTCGATTAATTTAATTCTGATTGATATGCTGAATTTGGTATGATTTTGTATGAATTGTTGTATTCCAATTAAAGTGGTGATTCTGGAAAATTTCTAGAAATTGTCTGGTCGGCGATGAATTGTCACCAGACGATTCTTTCCTCTCTTAGGCAATTTAGGGTTCTTATAGAGGAACCACCTGCTAGAAATAGTATAAAATATCCTAGTGGACCACTGTTGACCAAATATTTGCCCAGAGTTGATTGGTTGACCAGTGCTGACTCGTTGACTGTCCAACAAGAGGCTGCCACGTGTGAAAGTAGTCTCTCTCCCAAATCAGATTTCCTTTCCGCAATTAGGGTTTGGTGGTGGCTCTGTGAGTGGCCGTGGTTGCTGTAGATTCCATGAGTGCCGCTGAATGGTGGTTCCGAGAGCAGACCTAGTGCAGCAGTGGTGGGTCTGGACGTGTGCGAGAATGCTGTAGGCATGGTGATGCCGGCATGATGCAAAGATGGAGGGGCTACGGTTTTGGTGTGCGCTTCATGATGAAGAAGATGCAGCGGTGGTTCACGGTGGCGCGGGGGTTTCCGGTTCGAGCAGTTGGCTGCGCGACGTAAATGGTGAGGTGCAGCGACAATGGCAGTGGGATGAGCTCGAACGGTGGTGGCAGCGCGATAATGGAGGGTGACGACGCGACAAAGAGGACGCTGGCGTGGAGGTGTTGCCGGAGGTTGGCGGGTTGGCGGGTTGGCGATGTGGTGCACGAAGGTGGGGGCTGGCGCGGTGGGGGATGGCCGACGGGGGTGCGGTGACGGCCGGAGTCGGGGTGGCGGCTGCAGCTGCGGCTGCGGCATGGAGTTGGTGCGGAAGAGAGAAAGAGAGATTAGGGTTAGGGTTTGTGTTGGGAAGGAGATGATGACGTGGCAAACATTGATTTGTGATTTGAGTTAGTGGAGGATTGATGATGTGGCAGATTGTGACTGATTATTTTAGTGAGTGGGGGATTGAGGACGTGGCAAGTTTTAATTGGTTAACTTAATAAGTGGAGGATTACCACGTGGCGCAATCTCGTGGACGAAAGTTTAAGTGACATTAGGGGTGCAACTTAGTAAAAAGGAGGGTTGCAAAGTAGAAATTGAAAATTAAATTAGAGAAGGGGGTGTAAACCTGAAAAGAAGGGTGCAGTTAGCTCTAGAAATGTTTTTAGATGTTATTGCAAGTGGATCTGGTGAGGCCTAGAGACGGAGCGAGGCTAGTTTTGGGAGAAGATTTTATCAGAACTTTTATGAAGTTTTTTTATGCTTTCAAATAAATTGTAATTATAAATATTCTGGACTTTTGGATAATTACAATCTTATTTATACTTATGAATTTTGGTTTATTATGAAAGTAATAAAAGTTTTTTTTAATTTTCTTGCGTTTTGGGAATATCAGTTATAATAAATGAAGTTTTATTATTTACTTCTTTATTTTATTATTTAAATTCATAATATCTAGTCGGGATGTTACATAAAGGAATACACAAGTTCAACTTCCCCTACCTGGAAATCCCACTAAAATTGCTCTAATGACGTTCCTCTTTGCTCCAAAGTTGATCTCCCCTCTTGAGACCTTTTTCCAACCGTATAACACTCCCCTCACTCACTCTTTAGGGTCCTAAACTTTCTTGGTTGGCAGCCACACGAAAATTAAGTGAATTTTTCTCACTTTTCAGCTCTAAAAATAATTAAATTAATTTAAAAACAACTTAAATTAATTTTGCCATTTAATTGGGTCCTTAAAGCCTAATTAAGTCTAATTAACCTTTTGTCTGTGTCCAGATTTGTGGAACCTATCTCTAGCTCTTCATCTCCTTAATTCATTCCCGAGGCATAAAAAATGTTATGATTTTACTCTTGCCAAGGTTTGAACCCACAACCTCCCAATTATCGAGTACATGCATAACTAACAAACCAATTCATGTTTCTTAGTAATAACTACTTATATATGATTTTATCTTACTACTCTAGTCTTAAGCATACACGAAAAATAATAACACGATTAAATTAACAAATAATTGGCATACTTAGGACTCGAACTCAAGTCCTCTTAACACAATCAAGTACTCTCATTCTTTTGAGCTAATACTACACCACGTCATAATTCCCAACATTAAATGCCTTAAAGGTTCCCACTATCCGCATTTATTAAATAATTATTTATTTAATTATTTAATTTCCTCGGGTCTTACATTCCCCCCAACTTATAAAATTTTCGTCCTCGAAAATTGGACTTACCCAGAAATAGATGTGGATAGGACTGTCTCATCATATCCTCCATCTCCTAGGTAATCTCGTTAGTCACTTCGTTCTAAAGGACCTTCATTGTCTTGATCTCCTTTCCTCTCAACTGTTTAACCTTTGAGTCCAAAATCCTCACTAGTCCAGTATCTACCGTCAGATCCTCTCGAACCTGAATATCGCCCGCTTCCAACACATGTGAGGGACTTGCAATGTACTTCCTCAACTATGACACGTGAAAGATATTATGCAAGTTGGCCAAGTGTGGCTGCAATGCGATCTCATACGCCACTAGGTCGATCCTCTGAGTAATCTGATACGGCCCGATGAATCTTGGAGTCAACTTCCTCGACTTGAGAACCCTCCCGACACCAGTGGTTGGAGTAACCCTAAGAAACACATGGTCTTGAACTTCAAACTCCAATGGTCATCTTCTCTTGTCGGTATAGAATTTCTACATGGTCTGGGTAGGTCGGCTCCTGGATCATTTTCACTTTGTCAGTGGGCATTTGTAAAAACTCAGGGCCAAGTACCATGAATTCACCATCCTTATTCTAGCATAATGGAGTTCTGCATCTCCTATCAAAGAATGCTTCATAAGGTGCCATCCCGATGCTGGAGTGATAACTATTGTTGTAAGTAAACTCCACCAAAGGAAGCACTTCACTCCAACTGCCTAAGTGATCCAGAACACAAGCTCTCAATAAGTCCTCCAAGAATTGGATGGTCCTCTCTGACTGTCCGTCTATTTGAGGATGATATGTTGAACTCATCCGTAATTGCCTACTTAAGGTAGCTTGCAACGACTGCCAAAACCTTGACGCGAACCTCAGATACTAATATGATATTATGTTTGGTGGTACTCCATGTAGTCTGACCACCTCTCTCACATATAACTCCGCTAATCGATCCTTTGACATTTTCTGATTGATCGGCAAAAAGTGAGCACACTTCGTCAGTCGATTGATAATCACCCAGATGTAATAATAACCCCTTGTAGACTTCGACAAATGGGTCACAAAGTCCATCGATATACTATCCCATTTCTATTTAGGAATTTCTAATGATTCTAGTGTACCTCCAAGCCTCTAGTATTCTATCTTAGTCTTTTGACACACTAGGCAGGACGCCACAAATTTTGCCACGTCTGTCTTCATCCCTGTCCACCAAAAGGATTCCTTCAGATCCTTATACATGTTAGTCATACTTGGGTGTATCCTAAGACGAATCTTGTGGCCCTCTTCAAGAATTCTCTTCCTCAACCTTGGTCCCCATGGAACACACACCCTGTTCTTGTAACGAAGGAGACCATCCGCACCCATCTTGTACTCTTTACCTTTCTCTATGCCCAACCACCCGATGATCTATTGTAAGTCCTGATCCTTACCCTGTTCCACTCGGATCTCTTCAAGGAATTCATTAGTAACCTTCAACATGCCATACCGAAAATGGTCTGAATTCACCTACACTTCTAAGTTCATATCCCGTAGTTTCTCAATTAGTTCTAACTCCTTCACCATCAGTGCAGACATATGGATTCTCTTTCTACTCGAGGCATCTGCAACGACATTGAATTTACCAGGGTGGTATAAAAGCTCAAAATCGTAATCCTTGAGGTACTCCATCCAGCGCCTCTGCCTCATATTCAACTCCTTCTTATCAAACAAGTACTTTAGACTCTTGTGATCGTTGAAAACTCGAAACTATGAGCCATACAAGTAGTGCCTCCAGATTTTAAGGGCAAACACCTCTACAGTTAACTATAGGTCATAAGTTGGGTAATTCTTCTCATGCACTTTTAGTCGTCGTGATGCATAAGCTACCGGTCGCTTTTCCTACATTAGCACACAACCTAATCATTGATATGAAGTGTCACACTATACTTCAAAGGTCTTGGTCATGTTTGGAATAGCTAACACTAAAGTAGTAGTCAACCTTCTCTTCATGTCTTCAAAACATTCCTCACACTGATTTGTCCAAGAGAAAGCTTGATCCTTCTTGGCGAGTTGTGTTAGTGGACTAACCATCTTGGAGAACCCCTCTACAAACCTCCGGTAGTAACCTGTCAGACCCAAAAAATTCTCACCTTTGTCACTGTTTGTGGTCGCTCCCACTTCACGACTGTTTCAATCTTCATTGGATCCACCACAATTCCTTGGGCTGATATCACATCTAGGAATTGCACCTCCTCCAACTAGAATTCACATTTGGACAACTTGCCATACAATTGATGCTCCTTGAGTATTGCCAATACCCACCTCAAGTGCTTTGCATGTTCTTCCCGACTCTTAGAGTAGATTAGAATGTCATCAAAGAACACTACGACAAACTGAACCAGGTAAGGTCGGAAGATCATGTTCATATAATCCATGAAGATTGCAGGGGCATTCGCCATTCCAAATGTCATCACCACATACTCGTAGTGTCCATATCGTGACCAAAAATTCGTCTTCTAGACGTCCTTTGACTTGACCAAGATCTGATGGTATCCCGACCTCAAATCGATCTTAGAGAACATTGCTGCTCCCCTTAGATGATCTAGAAAATCATCAATTCTTGGCAGCGGGTACTTGTTCTTAATGGTCAGCTTGTTCAACTGACGGTAGTCTACACACAGTCTGAAACTCCTTCTTTTTCACCATTAGCACAAGAGCTCCCCATGGCGATGCATTCGGTTAGATGAACTTCTTTTCTAGCAGATCCTCTGTCTACTTCTTTAGTTCAACTAACTTTGTCGGTGCCATCCTATACGGTGTTACCGAGATTGGACCAGCTTAAGGATAAGATCAATGATGAAATTTATAACGTCTTAGCCAAAAATTACTTATTTAAAAATTAAAATAAGAAATATAAAAATAAACCGCATTTATTATTAATTTCTTTCCTAAAAATGAGGGAAAATTTAAAACATCTCAATGCGCCAATTATAAGAAAAACCTACAGCATTCAATTAATACAAATATAAACTGTTTATGATATCCATTACAAAATACTCCATAAAATCCATGAAGGAAACTAGTATAAAACCCCCATAGCTGGCCTCACTCCAACTTTAAGCGTCCACATGCTCACTTGCATCAACCTCTACTCCTATGTAACAAGTTACATGATCATTGTCAAACACACACAGATGGGGGAGCTCAATTACAATAAAAATTACAACATGCAATAATAAAGCATTTAACCCCATGACTCGTGTTAGCTCCCCACTCCTTAATCCTTACTTCCAAACCTTCTGTTGGATGCCTCTTGATTTACACCCTTTGATGAGTACACTAATCGATCTTTGTTGCCACGAGTGTCTACTCGCCCCTCCGACTACAGGCCACCACCTAATAGTCCACACGGCGTCGCCAAGCGCCATACCAGTAGCGCAATACTACTAGTTTTTGGCATTTTGAAGTAGATTCTAATAAACCTCGAACATGCATCACACAATTTCTTTTATCAACAATTCATCTAGTCATAATCATATGGCAGAATCACAATTCATACATCAACATTCTCACGGGTTGCACAATGGAAATTATCCCATTACTCTATTATTTTTGTAATTTTCGATACCCTTACTCTTTTACCAATCAAACAGACCACCATACATCCCAAACAACATCGTATTTTTGCACATAACAACAAAAACCAATATAGGCACAATAACGTCACCTTTATACTCACTTGGTTCCAACTATCACATAGTTATACCTATTTTAAGACCCGCGAGAATTAATTAATTAAATAATTAATTAATTATTGTTTGATGTAATGTGGTATGATTGTGGTATTATGTGTACTGGGATTGAGAGTTTCTGGATGGGTTGTTGTGTATAAAGCCTCTTTTGGGTGGTTTATATGATTGGGATAAGGGTTTGGGGGTATTGTTATTGTGGTTTTTGGCCAAACCTTTACTTTGATTGATGCAAACCTGTCTGAACCATGTTATTGTAATGGTTGGATGGGGTAGAATGCTTGAAAATTGCCTAAATTGGATTTTGGTATGATTGTGGTTTGTTCTCGCGCAAGACCAGAAGAGGGATATTGCAATTCTCGCCCAAGCGGGTCACCCTCGCCTAAGCGAGAGTTGTAGGGTTTCATTACTGGTTTAGGGGTCGAGCATCTCGCCCAAGCGACTATTTTGGTACTTGAGCGATTTGGTCTCTCGCTCAGGCGAGAGACACTCGCCTAAGCGAGGTCGCGAGGTGACCTGGGTGTTCTGAACTCGAAACCTCGTCCAGGCGAGGAGTTTTGTGGGTTTGAGCGAACCAGGGTCTGGCTCAGGCGAGATGTCGTGGTCAAGTGTGATGTTTTGCTACATTGTAGCCCAGGCGAGATTGAATTAGGTGTTTGGGCGAGAGATGATCTCGCCTAGGCGAGGGGATCTCGCCTAAGCAAGATTACGTGATGATGCTATTGTTTTAAGGTCGCTCAAGCGAGGTGAGCTAGCCTAAGCGAGACTGAGGGCTTAGCTTGGGCGAGAGTCCCTGGCTTAAGCGAGTTTATGCGAATGTTCATGTTTGTGTGTGCTTGTGTGTGTGATTTGGCCATTTTTTCCTAAGTATAGGAAGTATATGCATGTGGTGTGGTGTTTGGGTTTGAAGGACTAAGTCCAATAGGGGTCTAGGATGTGCTTGATGGTTGGACACATGATGGGCATGGAACTGGTCGAGTTCTTGTCGACTACTAATGGGCGAGGAGTCCTTAGTATGGTGATTACATGTGTCGGGCGCACGATGGGCAAGGATCTGATATGTTCCCGTCGGCTACTATTGGGCGAGGAGTCCATAGTATGGTGATTGCGTGCGTGCCAGGGTCCAAGTCGAGAAGACTTGGATGATTTACTACAGACGAGGAGTCTGTAGGGCAGGACTATGAGCGGGGTAGGCTCATAGGGTTGGACCATGATTGAGTTAGTTTCGTGGGAGCATAGTGAAGTCCCATGACCTAGTTCATGCATATGACTCATGAAGGACTATGAGGTCATTGTTGGGTAATTTGACAAATCGTGAAATTTTAGTTATGTTATTTTGGGATGGGCGGCATATTTATTTCATTTATCTATTTATATATATTGTGCGTAGCTCACCCTTTCTTTGTGTGTGTGTAGCGTTAATCGGATGACTTGTTATCCGGGAGCAGATGATTTGATAGGTGGGCTAGGAGATGCATAGACTCGGAGCGAGGGATAGTTGGGGGATTATGTTTATATGTTGTTATTTTGCTTTTTGAGATAAATATGTAACCCTTTGAGAGCCATGTGAATATTGTTTTAGTTTTATAAAATTATGGACTCCTGGTTTTATGACATGTATATTAAAGTTTTAAATTTCCCGTGTTTTTTGGGAAATGGTTTTCTATTAAATGCAGTCTTTATTTTTATTTCGGATTTTAATTATTAATTATTGGTAATATTCCTTAGGGATGTTATAATTGGTATCAGAGCAAAAGTTTTGAAAATATTTTTAAATATTTTGGGGCTAGTGGGGAGTGAACTTATCGATGTGATTGTTTGTTGTGTGATTGAGTTGAATGTTGAAAAGGTGTGAGTGGTTTTGTTTGACTAAGTGACTAATTTTTAACAGTTGTAATGTGGCGTATCCAGGCTATTGCTGCTAACAAGAGGAGGAGTAGTGGTGCTGATGACATCGTTGAGGCTATTCACTGGATGGTGGATGCGATGCAGCCACCCGTAGCAGCGCCGCCTAGGACGACGATTGCACCAATCAGGGTGCCGACCGTGGAGGACTTCTTGCGCCACAAGCTAGCGGAGTTCATTGGCAAAGCCTCTCCTGATGAAGCGGATGCATGGCTCCGCAAATGTATGCTATACTTCAAGGTGATGAACTGCGAAGATGAGCAGAAGCTACTGTTTGCCACCTATTTGCTGAATGAGGATGCTGAGTACTGGTGGAGTGGGATACAACAACAGATGCAAACTCGGGAGGAAGAAGTCGATTGGACCAACTTCAGGACTCGTTTCCTGGAGAAATATTTTCATAACATAGCCAGGCAGGATAGGGAGGCAGAGTTTCTTGCACTCCAGCATGGAGATATGATTGTGCAAGAGTATGTAAATAGGTTTGAGCATCTGACGAGATATTACTCGCAGAACATTACTAAAGAATGGAGATGCCTGAAGTTTGAGCGAGGACTCAAACATGAGCTTAAGAAGGTGGTGACACCCTTACGAGAGAGGAGATTTCCCGTCTTGGTGGAATAGGCCAAGAGTGCTGAGCACTTGGAGAAGGGCCCTGGTCCAGTGGTGAGCAGACATCAGAAAAATGTCGCTATGCTAGACAGATGAAAAAGCCTTACAGCTGACCACAAGCATCTTAGGGTCCCCTTGCTATCAGTGTGGCAGACCCCACCTGAAGAGAAGTTGTCCCCAATTGACAGGCGAAGTAGGAGGTTCAGGTGATCGTCACAAGTGTTTCATATGCGACAAACCTGGACATTTTGCAAATAATTGCCCAGAAAGGAAGAGTCTGAGTGTGAAGAAACCAGCACATCACCCGCAGAAAGGGCGAGAGTGGCCGGCAGGGTCTTTGCCATGACATCTACTAAGGCTACCCAGTCAGGTAACCTGATATTACAACATCTTTTACTTATGGGGCATGATGTATTGGTTTTATTTGATTCTGGCGCAACTCATTCTTTTATCTCTAATGCTTGTGTGGGGAGATTGAGTCTGGAGACACGTGACTTAGGGTGTGAGTTGCTTGTTTCAACTCCTTCCTCGGGTCAGGTAGCTACTAGTTCAGTTTGTGTTGGGTGTTCAATGGTGATGGCAGGTCATAGATACAAGGTGAACTTGGTGTGCTTACCCTTGGAAGGGCTGGATGTGATATTGGGGATGGACTAGTTGTCTAACAATCACATCATAATTGATTGTGGACGGCACAGTTTGGTATTCCCAAAACATGAAGGGTTGGAATTAATATCAACTCGGAAAGCTGTGAAGGCACTGTAAGATGGGGCCATGTGTTATATGGTGTTGGCCAAGCCAAAGAAGAAAAGTGCTGCGGAGGTGATCCAATCTATACCAGTGGCTAGCGAATATGCGGATGTCCTTCCAGATGAAGTGCCAGGATTGCCGCCTAGTAGAGACATCGACTTCACCATTGATTTAATTCCTGGTGCAGGTCTAGTGTTTATGGCTCCATACAGAATGGCACCAGCTGAGCTCGCAGAACTCAAGAAGCAAATTGAGGAACTGTTGGAGAAGCAATTTATTCGGCCGAACGCGTCACCTTGGGGAGCTCCAGTTTTGTTAGTGAAGAAGAAGGACGGGAGCTCGCGACTATGTGTGGATTATAGACAGCTGAATAAGCTGACTATTAAAAACAAATATCCGCTGCCAAGGATCGACGACTTACTAGACCAGTTGAAGGGCGCAAGGGTGTTCTCTAAAATCGACTTGAGGTCGAGATACCACCAGATTCTAGTGCGGTTGGAGGACGTGCAAAAGACAACATTCGGGTCATGATACGACCACTATGAGTATGTGGTTATGCCATTTGGAGTGATGAATGCACCGGTAGTATTCATGGATTATATGAATAGGATTTTTCGACTTTGGATGGATAAGTTTGTTGTCGTCTTCATTGATGACATTCTTATCTACTTGAGGACACGGGAGGAACATGTTGATCACTTGATGGTAGTGCTGAATGTGCTCAGGGAACACCAACTGTACAGGAAGTTGTCCAAGTGCGAGTTTTGGCTTGAGGAAGTGCAATTCCTCGGGCATGTGATTTCCGCTGAAGGTATCGTAGTGGATCTAGCCAAAATAGAAACTGTGTTGAAGTGGGAAAGGCCTAAGACAGTGACATAGGTGCGAAGTTTCTTGGGCTTAACAGGTTATTACAAGAGATTCGTGGAGGGGTTCTCAAAGAAAGTAAACCCTTTGACACAATTGACCAGAAAGGATCAGCCGTTCTCTTGGACTGAATAGTGTGAGGAGTGTTTTGAGGAGATGAAAAAGTGTTTGGCTACCACTCCAGTGCTAGTAATTCCTGATATAGAAAAGATGTTCGAAGTGTACTGTGATGTATCATATCAAGGTCTGGGGTGTGTATTGATGCAAGAAAAGAGGGTTGTGGCATATGCTTCTCGTCAATTGAAGGTGCATGAGAAGAATTACCCGACTCATGACTTGGAGCTAGTCGCCATTGTGTTTACTCTTAAGTCTTGGAGGCATTATCTATATGACTCTCAATTTCAAGTATTCAGCGATCACAAAAGTTTGAAATACTTATTTGACCAAAAGGAGCTGAATATGAGGCATCGTAGGTGGATGGAGTATTTGAAAGACTATGACTTTGAATTGCTTTACCATCCGGACAAGGCAAATGTTGTAGCCGATGCTTTGAGTCGGAAGAAGATACATATGTCTTCCATGATGATAAAGGAGTTAGAGTTGATTGAGAAACTCCGAGATATGAATTTGGGGATGCAGTTTGGGCAAGACTCGATACAGTGTAGCTTGCTAAGAGTCACTAATGAATTTTTGAATGAAATTCGTGTGGCTCAGGGACACGATCTGGAATTGCAACAATTTGTGGGGTGGTTAGGCACAGAGAAAGGGAAGGATTATCAGATGGGAGAGGATGGCATTCTACGTTTTAAAGGTAGAGTGTGCGTACCAGGACGACCTAATTTCAGGAGGCAGATTCTGAAGGAAGGTCATCAGAGTCGTCTTAGCATACATCCAGGTATGACTAAGATGTACAAGGATTTGAAGGAGTCCTCTTGGTGGAATGGTATGAAGGCGGACGTAACAGACTTTGTTGCTTAGTGTTTGGTATGTCAAAAGACCAAAATTGAACATCAAAGGCCAGGAGGTACACTGCAACCACTAGACGTACCTTAGTGGAAGTGGGACAGTATCTCTATGGATTTTGTGACCCATCTTCCGAGGGCGACAAAGGGTCATGATTCATTCTGGGTGGTAGTGGATCGACTGAAAAAATGTGCTCATTTCTTGCCTATGAATCATAAGTGGTCTATGGACAAGTTAGCAGAGTTGTACGTGCGAAAAGTGGTGAGATTGCATGGAGTAACCGAAAGCATAGTGTTAGACTGGGATCCTAGATTCACATCACGGTTTTGGCATTCATTGCAGGTGGCCTTGGGTACACATTTGAGGATGAGTTCAGCGTATCATCCTCAGCCGGAAGGACAGTCTGAGCGGACCATCCAATCTCTAAAGGATTTATTAAGTTCTTGTGTGCTGATCACATGGGAAACTGGAATGACGTGCTACCTTTGGTGGAGTTCATCTACAATAATAGTTACCACTCCAGTATTGGTATGGCACCCTATGAAGCATTGTATGGGAGAAGGTGTAGAACTCCATTGTGCTAGTATCAAGATGGTGAAGCCTTTGTGCTTGGTCCTGAATTTCTGCAACAGACGACTAGTAAGGTCAAGTTAATCCAAGATCGGATGCGAGCAACTCAGAGTAGGCAAAAGTCTTATGCGGATAAGAGGAGGCGGCCACTTGAGTTTGATGAAGGAGACCATGTATTCCTCTGGGTTACTCCAACCACAGGTATCGGAAGGGTTCTTAAATCAAGGAAGTTGACTCCGAGATTTATAGGATCTTATCAGATTACACGGAGAATAGGGACAACGACGTACGAGATTGCTTTACCACCTCACTTATCCAACTTGCATAATGTGTTCCACGTCTCACAGTTAAGGAAATACATTGCAAGTCCAGATCATGTTTTGGAGTCGGATGAGGTGCAAGTACGCGAGGATCTGACTATGCCAGTTGGATCGGTTCGCATATTGGATACTCAGGTCAAGCAACTAAGAGGCAAGGAGTTGAAGACGGTGAAGGTTCTCTGGGACGAGGCAACCCAAGAGATGACTTGGGAGATGGAGGATCTCATGAGGAAGTCTTACCCTCACCTCTTTGCTAGTAAGTCCTATTTTCGAGGACGAAAACTTTTAAAGGTAGGGAATTGTAAGACCCGTGAAAATTAATTAATTAATTAATAAATGCAGGTAGAAAACGCCTTTATGACATTAATTATTGTTTGATGTGATGTGGAAAAGTACTAGCTCAAGTGGTTGAGAGTACTTTGATTGTGTGAGAGAACTTGGGTTCGAGTGCTATGTATGCCAATTATGTGTTGATTGTTTTATTATTGATTTTTGATAATATGTATGAGTATGGAATTGGTATTGTAAACTTACATTGATTGGAGTGTAAGACTAAATGTGAATTGGCATAGTGGTAGTGCTTTGGCCTCATGAGTGGAGGGTCACGAGTTCAAACCTTGTTGGACATAAAGTAGGCTTTGTTTTTGCTAATTCTAGCTTGGAGTGGAGTTGAAAGGGCAAAGGTAAAAATGGAGGAGTAGTCAAAGGGCTGAAAAACCATAGTTAACAATGAATAGGAAATTAAAAACATAATTAAGCCCATTTTTCGTTTTAGTTTTAAACACATTATTAAGGCACCTATAAAAGCCAAATTTTAGGAGAGAAGGAGGGTTTCTGTTGTTAATTTGGCTTTTGGAGAGGAGCACGAATTGAGAGAAGGAGAGGAGAGTTTGGGTGTGCAAAGGGCTGAAGCAAAGTATTGGAATAAGGAATCATTTTCTTCCCAATTTCATTCCAAAATCACAAGTTAGGGGTGCTGAGTTTAATTGTACTAATTTTTCATGTGTTTCTGCATCTTTATGCTCAATTGGATTCTCTGTGGTATGATTGTGGTATTATACGTACTGGGATTGAGAGTTTCTGGATGGGTTATTGTGTATAAAGCCTCTTTTAGGTGGTTTATATGATTGGGATAAGCGTTTGGGGGTATTGTTGTTGTGGTTTTTGGCCAAACCTTTAGTTTGATTGATGCAAACCTGTCTGAACCATGTTACTGTGATGGTTGGATGGGGTAGAATGCTTGAAAATTGCCTAAATTGGATTTTGGTATGGTTGTGGTTTGTTCTCGCACAAGACCAGAAGAGGGATACTGCAATTCTCGCCCAAGCGGGTCACCCTCGCCTAAGCGAGAGTTGCAGGGTTTCATTATTGGTTTAGGGGTCGAGCATCTCGCCCAAGCGACTGTTTTGGTAGTTGAGCCATTTGGTCTCTCGCTCAGGCGAGAGACACTTGGCTAAGCGAGGTCACGAGGTGACCTGGGTGTTCTGAGCGCGAAACCTTGTCCACGCGAGGAGTTTTTGTGGGTTTGAGCGAACCAGGGTCTCGCTCAGGCGAGACGGCCTCGCCTCAGCGAGATGTCGTGGTCAAGTGTGATGTTTTGCTGCATTGTAGCCCAGGCGAGATTGAATTAGGTGTTTGGGCGAGAGATGATCTCGCCTAGGCGAGGGGATCTCGCCTAAGCAAGATGACGTGATGATGCTATTGTTTTAAGGTCGCTCAAGCGAGGTGAGCTAGCCTAAGCGAGACTGAGGGCTTAGCTTGGGCAAGAGTCCTTGGCTTAAGCGGGTTTATGCGAATGTTCATGTTTTTGTGTGCTTGTGTGTGTGATTTGGCCATTTTTTCCTAAGTATAGGAAGTATATGCATGTGGTGTGGTGTTTGGGTTTGAAGGACTAAGTCCAATAGGGGTCTAGGATGTGCTTGATGGTTGGACACATGATGGGCATGGAACTGGTCGAGTTCCCGTCGACTACTAATGGGCGAGGAGTCCTTAGTATGGTGATTACATGTGTCGGGCGCACGATGGGCAAGGAACTGATATGTTCCCGTCGGCTACTATTGGGCGAGGAGTCCATAGTATGGTGATTGCGTGCGTGCCAGGGTCCAAGACGAGAAGACTTGGATGATTTACTACAGACGAGGAGTCTGTAGGGTAGGACTATGAGCGGGATAGGCTCATAGGGTTGGACCACAAATGAGTTAGTTTCGTGGGAGCATAGTGAAGTCCCAAGACCTAGTTCATGCATATGACTCATGAAGGACTATGAGGTCATGGTTAGGTAATTTGACAAATCGTGAAATTTTAGTTATGTTATTTTCGGATGGGCAGCATATTTATTTCATGTATCTATTTATATATATTGTGCATAGTTCACCCTTTCTGTGTGTGTGTGGCGATGATCGGATGACTTGTTATCCGGGAGCAGATGATTTGACAAGTGGGCCAGGAGATGCATAGACTCGGAGCGAGGGATAGCTGGGGGATTATGTTTATATGTTGTTATTTTGCTTTTTGAGATAAATATGCAATCCTTTGGGAGCCATGTGAATATTGTTTTAGTTTTATAAAATTATGGACTCCTGGTTTTATGACATGTATATTAAAGTTTTAAATTTCCCGTGTTTTCTGGAAAATGGTTTTATATTAAATGCGGTCTTTATTTTTATTTCGAATTTTAATTATTAAATTTCGGATGTTACACCTATTAGTAATTACATTACATGCACATGCTTCCTTTCCATCCTCTCAACCCAGTTTTATTTACTAATATACATATACCAATATTCCAGATAACTCGTCCACGATCTTCCAGCACGACACGTAATCACAAGGCTCTCTGCACTGATAAGCTGCCTGGCGGTAGTTCATGTACCGCCAGACGATGCATATAAATTCTGGGAAATTTCCGGGTTTTCCAGCACCTACGCGAACCCTCAATCCCCCAATTATCCCTTTTGACACAAATTTTCGCATGTTTATAGTGTTTCATATAATTTCCAGAGTTCATGTTTGTCCCATTAAAATCAATATCATACAACAACGCACTGATTATATTTGCAGATCATGTTTATTCATCCCCAAACCCAATATGAACTCTACATTCCCAATCATACAAGATTCATAGAATCATCACGAATTCATACAATCTCAGTCATATAAACACAATCAATTTTATAGTTTGATACAAGGACCCCAATCAAGCATTACCAACATCACATAATGCACACAAACAGAACAATTTGTCACCAAAATGACTTAGTTCCAAAATTGGTCTCTAATTAATTAATGACCAATTTAGTGACCAATTATAATTTTTTATTCATAATAGTAACTATTTTAGTGACCAATAATTTTTAGTTTAGTAAATTAGTATCTAATTTGATTAATATAATTACTAATCATTATTAATTACTACAATTAGTCACTATTTAGAAGTTTAGTTTTACGTGGATTGAATCTTGTTCATGTTGTCAATCATTAATGTTGTCGATCATTAATGTTGTCAATCATTAATATTACTACACTTACTTTAGAGTAGCTATGTAAATTTAATATTTATTTTAATTTTGTAAAGTTTATTGATTAATATGTGACTGTTTACTTTTTAACATATTGTATCGTTTAATTTTGGAGAGTCTGAATATAAAAGTATAAGGTTGTTGAGATTTAAAAAAATTGTGTTATATATTACATTAAATAAATTTTAAATTTCTGTTTGAGATTATAAGAATTGAGTAACTCCTCCGCCAATTTGAAATGTTATTAATTATGTTATCGCAACATGATATACAATATTCTCATATTAGTTGTCTTTTACACTCTTTGTCCTCTCTTTCCATGCAACCAAACACCTCCTCAGTTACTTGAAATCACAAGCTTGAGCATGCTATTCTGTTACGTCATGGGTTGATCTAACAGCAGCTAAACAAGATAATATACTTTTTTTATGGCATGATTGGTTGCTTAAAATTCAAATTCCAGATTGTGAAACTTGCGAAATCGTATAGAAGCTACTTGTAGAGACAAGTGAAGAATTGAAGAAACATTTTGCTCTGATTTTGTGAACATGATTATGTACAAAGTCTGTTTGTACTAGTGATTGGCCTTTTGAGGCTATATATGAGAGAGAGTAAAGTAAAATTCTACTCTTCCTATTTTCTCGCTTGAGAGATAGCTTGCCTCAGGTATTTGAAAGCTTTCTGATAATTTAAGAAACCCAAAAACCAGAAGTCGAAGTTGTCCACTGTAACTATTTCTATGTACTTTTGTGAAGGCTTCTTCACATGATGACTTTGGTTGACACACCTTATCTTTTCAAGTGGGATCACAACCTGCAATTACAATTCAAATTTCATGTTAGAAAACAAGAAGAGAAACATACATAACTTTTTTTTTTTGTGGGTAAATTTAAATTATGTGTGTGTTACCTTGTAATGCATTCTGATCAAATGACCATTGGAAGAATAGGCCTTGATTGATCTCTCACTGCAAAAGGCAACTTTATCAGTGGATATGAATAACAGTCCTGCTAGAGGACCAGATGTGGTTGATATGTAGCACTGAGATGCTTTTAGCAGCTTCTCTCCATTTTTTACACTGAATAGCTGCATGAACACTTTTTCCACTCCTCCAACTTGAAGAATTCTTGCTCCTAAGCTTAGTTTTCCTTTTACTGTATCACTTATTTTTGGCCCAAGTTTCACTGCATATCACCAAAAATTTATCACCCAACTGCAACTTTATTGAGTAACTATATGTATGTATGTATGTATAAAAAGAAAACATACCATGTTCTCTGAGTCCAGTTGCAAAGCTATTGGTTTTTCTCCCAAGCTTGTTCACCCTGTTAAGAACTGAACCTACTTCACCTGAAAAATGAAACAATAAATTAAGTAAATGACTTTTCTCTCATTCTGTAACTAAACAATTGATCAAATAACCATATAATAATAAATGATGTAATATCTCACCTTGGTTTGAGGTTGTTGTAGATGTGTTGTATTGGGTAGAAGGATCAGGTAAGTATCTGTGTTGTGATTTTTTGTTACCCAGGTATGCTGCTGAAGAGAATGGAAATCCAATTAGCATTTCTTGAAGAAAGGCTGCCATAATATCTAACCTTAAACTTGATCTCTTCTTCTGTGTTGTTCAATTGGATATACCAAGTTTGGTGGAGGAGGCCTTGTGGTCAGAAAATGTATATATAGCAAATGAAAACATAGAAGATGAATCTTGAGCTTTTTTTCAGATGAGTCATAGGCTTGTCATCATGAAAAATAAAGGGGAAAATGGTTATTCTGTTGTTGGAGATAACTTTTTAGCTTACTTTTATCACAAAATGAATGTCATGCTATAAAGGTCCTCGTCAAGATTAACAAAAAGAAAGATCATTACCAAAAGTTGATATAATAGGTATAATAAATATGGTAACTTCTTAGTGAGCAAGGCTTTGATGGTGATGATGATGATGGCATTATTGATTATGAAAATGAAAATAAATAGGTACAACAGTTAGAATATTGAGGTCGGTTGAGCTGATCAGTCGGTTCCTTTTAGGGCAATCATGCTTTATTCAAAATTATATGGAAATGATCTCTTCAAAAGCTCTTTGCAATAAAAATTATTAAAGGGGAAGCTTTAGGTGAATAGTAATAAGCTTTCTCACAATATGTTTAGGGGAACATGTCATGTTTAGTTTGAATATTTTATGACATATACCAGACATAATACGATGTATTAACTACTTTTCTGGTATAGATTTCTTGTGTGTGGGCGTCATAAATCAGCTTTTCGTGCTGGCAAGTTAGCTTTCTGATGCCATACAAATATGCTATCTCAAGCATTAAGATATGAAATCTAGAGGAAAACCATGAAAAGAAAAAGGAAAACACTCCACGATGGAATACAACTTCCCAAAAAGAATAGGCTAAAAATATGTAAGTGAGAGAGAAGATTTTCACTTTGAAAACTAGTTATTTTAATGAATTTAAATTAAGTCTAAGTTGAAATTGTATTGCTTGGGTAATTTTTTATTATATCAATATTATATCATTCATGGAGGACCAAACTTCAATACAATAAGAAAGCGTATGAATATCTTATTAGGATATAATGTGTCTTGGAAGAGAACTTTTACTATTGATGAAATTAGATATATAAAAACCAACTGATCAGTTTTGATTAATTAAAAAGAAAATATTTGAATTTAATTTTTCTTTTGTAAATTAGTACTTTTAATTGAATGTCTACTAATATTTTATTGTATTAAATATTCAACTTTTTTTATCAAAGAATCTTACTGTTTTATCTTCTCGTCCAAATTTTATTGCATTAAATATTCATATCTTTTTATCAACGAATCTTACTGTTTTATCTTCTCGTCAATGAGATATTGTAATATTCTTATATTATTATCACTCACATGTAATTGAAGGGGCTTACTCTCTCCAAAACATTTTTACGTTAATATAAAATAAAAAATAATTTCTACATTTTTTTTAATTTGGTCCCTCAAATTTGTATGCAATTATTGATGTCCATATATATATATATATATATATATATATATATATATATATATATATATATATATATATATATATAAAAGTACACAACTCTTTTTACTAGTCCTAAATGTACTAGGAAATACATGCGTCCACTTTACTTCTTATTTTTCAGACCGATATGTCTGTTGCCACTAATGTTGATATGTTCTCTGCTGGTAAGGGTTGAATGACCTCGATAAAGGAGCTTGCAATGATACTTTGACTAGCACTAAATATGAAGGTTATAATAAATGATTCTACCTTGTGAACAATGACTATATATAGCACCTCAGTGGGTCTTGTGTATTTTTAGGGTTTCCTAATTAGTGTAATTATCCATAATTTGTTCTACATCCTTTTGTGATTTGTCATCATTAGCGCAGTTTTGCCATTTTAACTCGTGTTATAGGCTTCAATTATGACTTAACCTAAGCATAAAATGACGTGGTGACATTTTTGCATTTTTTTTCCAACTTTTATGCCTCAGTTCAACATATATCCGAAGCAGAAAACGCCTTTCTGTTTTAGTTCTCAGAAAATCAGTGCCAAAAGGTTTTATATGCCTCAGTTTTGAAGACCCAAAGCCTAAAAATTGGCTAATATTTCAAAAGTACCACGAAAATATATTTTGAGGATTTTGTTAAAAATAATGACTTTTTATAGTTAACATATAAAATAATGTTGTTTTGGATTAGGGTAAAATGATGTCTCTTTATTTTTTTACAGTTTAGAACAATAAGTTTTTTTAACAGAAACTATTTTTATTACCAATTTAGAAACCAATTATAATTTTTTGAAACTTTTTTAGTTACCAATAATCTTTAGTTTATAAATTAGTATCTAAATTAATCACTATAGTAACTAATTAATTTTTTGTTACTAAAATTAGTTATTATGCAAGGATTTTCTTGTAGTGTGAAGCATTTTACTCACGCAAACAACCTTGTACATTGGTTATAATGATTATGTAAGTTAATATTTTTTAAGGCTTCCACTTTCATTGTTATCCTTGTTGATATTGTCTTTATTGCTTGTTTTCTTGTAGTGGTATATTTGTTTTCTAAGTTTCAAAGAAGTTTGATCTCCAATTTTACCATGGAAAACATTAGTGTGTAAGCCTATGAAATATATTTAGGGAAGAGATTAGTGCAATGAACAATATTATAGACTCAAACAAGTGGTCTTTCTTCCAATTAGTGAGTACGAGGAAAGAAGACGTACAATGTAAATTGAATTTAGGATGTGGTGGTTGATTTTGAAAGAGTTAGTAGGCGAAAAACATTATAGTGAGTTAGCTAATTTTACTGTAGGTCATAGTTGTGGAGTAAAAATGTTTATTCTTAATGTTAATGTGAAGGGTTAAATATGTTTTTGTCCCTTAACTTTCAGTGAATTTTAGAATTGGTCAATTTCAAAACTTTGAACCAATTTAGTCATTCATCTTTCGAAATATATGAATTTAGTTCTTTTAATCAAATTTTGTTAGGTTTATTTGATGTTTCGTACGCATTGAATGATTGTATTTGAATTGTTTATATTGTTTGACACATTTTTGATTTAATGTTAAATCAAATACTATCATGAAACGTGCTTAAAATGTCAAATAAACGTAACAAAATTTGATTAAAATGACTAAATCCACGTATTTCGAAGGATGAATGACTAAATTTGTTCAAAGTTTCGAAATGGACTAATTCCAAAATTCACTGAAAGTTAAGGGACCAAAAACATATTTAACCCTAATGTGAATTATGAGAATGTTGAACAATGTGAATTTTTTGTGATAAAAAAGGATAGCTTTGTTTGAAGACATTGAGGAAAGAGCTCGTATAGAGGGTGATAGGTTTATTGATGTTAAGTTAGAAAGAAAAGGGGAAAATTTATTGGTTGAATTTGGTGATGGGTGTACATTTGACATTAATGATGATTATGTTAGTAAGAAACTACAAAGTGAAAATCAACATATGAAAACGCTAAAAACATATTTACAAGGTTTAAGAGAAAATAATTGAGTAAAGATTTTCAATTCAAACTTAGATGACTTTTGCATCCCCTAAAGAATTCAGAGACTATAATAAAACATGCACTTCTTATTAAGAATTGTTCCTGCAGAGAACAAACAAGAGATTAGACACAAGCGTCACCTTACCATGTAGTCCGCTATCTCTTCAGTTGGCCTCTTCCCGGTCAATACGTGTCGGCTTGGACCCAGGAGGGGTTACCTACAGAAGGGTCTCCGAAGCTCAAGTTAGTCAAAGCTCTCAGAGAGTCAAATCAGTGATTAATGAATGCGTACCTTTAATTACTGGGGTCCACGTGTATTTATAGAGCATTAAATGATGTTTGACCATTTCATGGGCTGGGTTTTGACTTGGGCTCTAGTTTGGGCCATGAATGGGCCTGGGCCCCAAATCAGGCCCTTGAAACCTATTGAAGGCGGGACATTGATGTTAGTTAACGTTCTAGGCAAGTAGTCGGTCTCGACTGGCTACTTGCCTAGATGGCTTGTGCTGGTGGTGTCCAGGTACTAGATACTAGGTGGTTTCGATGTGTATACTGTTTACTTGGTTGAGTTTGGTTAGGTACGGTACACCAGTCCCCCAGCCTTGTCCGATATGGGTTGTCGGTCAAGGATGATATGTGTTGGTGAGCTAACAGAACCGGCTAGGTGTGATACACCAGTCCCCTAGCCTTTAAGTGTGGTGAACAGTGTTAAGGCTTGGAATTTGCAAGTGTCAAAAGGTAGGTGAAAGGGCGTCAGGTGGTCACATCGTTAAAGTTTTGGCGCCGTCGTTTTTTTAGGTGTCATATCCTTCATAATGATGGTGTCGATTGGTCTGGGGTTTGGTTTTGGCGGGAAGAGTTTTAGTCGTTTGGGATTGTGGACTATAAATATGGGTTTGAAAGCGGCTGAGGGTTTACTTGGTTCATTTGCGAGAGTTTCGAATTCAGAGATCTTGTGCGCATCATACTGTCCGACTAGTTCCCAAATTCAGCCGACTTTTTTCCGTAAAAACGAAAACAGGTATGTCTAGTAGCGATAGCACATCGTTATCTGCGTCTAGTAGTAGTGAAAGTACTGAGTCGGATAGGAGTAGGGATGACCGGCTTGGCGGAGAGGGTACGAGTTCTGGAGTTGGTACAAGCGGGATGCCGATGGAGGTGGTGAGGGAAGTTCGAGAGGATCCTCTTGAGGAGCTGGAGGAGAGTAACTGGCCGGCCAAGGGCGGCTATGGATGGGTCGCTGCTGATGTTCGTGACCAGTCATCATTGTTTAGGTGGTCTCGCCTGTTAAACTCTTGGCTAAACTGTACACCCGTCATGTCTAGGGGGGTCAGCGGAGATATCGTTTCGCTGGAGAGGGTGAGCATCATCGACCGGGTATGCCACGGGCAGGAAGGGGCTACTGAGAAGTTCTTTTATATGTATATGTGCCATTTTTCTCAGCTTCACATACGACTACCCTTTGACGACTTCACTATGGGCGTGCTGCGGGCGTTGAATGTGGCGCCTACTCAGCTACACCCTAATAGTTGGGCTTACTTACAGGCCTTCCGCATTTTGTGCGAGTCTTTGTACTTGGAGCCTTCCCCCTATGCATTCTTGTATTTTTATGATACCAGACCCCGAAGGCCTGCTACTTGGCTTTCTTTAATCAGCCGTCCTAGCATCAGTAGGTTGGATGCATTCTCCCAATCTTTCAAGCACTTCAAAGACAGGTACTTCAAGGTCGTAGTGAAGGAGGGAGGTGAGCCGTACTTTCTGAATGCGGATGGGAGTGCCAAGTTTCCTTTTAGCTGGACCAACAATCCTTGTCGTTATAAAGATATGGGAGTGGAGGAGTTGTCGGCTGGTGACAAGGAGGTGGTGGGGATATTGTTGAGATTTGTGGATAAGTTACCCACTAAGGGCCTAGTTAGGGTTTATAATTCGGTGCATCCAATAATAGATATTGAAGGTATCTGTTTATTACTTAAGCTGTGTTAATGATGCTAAGTTGTTTTGATCCGAGTTGTGATATGTTATTGCAGGGCATATGGCGCAATCTGGTAAGAAGAATTTGGCGCTCTTTCAATCACTGAGGAAGGAGATGGCCGCCAAGGCCAAGGAGGCTGGGAAAGCTGATGTTCCAAATTTGCAGGAATCGGTTGTGGAAGTACATGTGCACGGCGGAACGAAAAGGAGAGCTGAGCTCCCGCCTCGACCTGGGAAGGGTAAAGACGTGAAGAAGATAAGGGCGGCTATCCTTGGGTCGGCTAGTGGGGCGGGATCGGCTAGCGGGGAGAGGTTGCCGGAGGCCGGGCTGATTGAGTTGCCAGAGATATCCGTGAGGAAGGACATCTCGATCAACCTTCCAGACACTGTTGTGAACTCTATTGATAACATGGAGGTTGATCATATCGTGAGAACAATGGTGGAGTTTGGAAGCAAGGCTTTAGTCTTGGGTCGACGTGTAGGGTCCCTTTACAGAAGGGAAGTGAAGGAGGTGGGGGAGTTGCAGGGTAAGGTGGACAAGCTTGCGGAGGAGAAGGCGGCGCTAGAGAAGGAGAAGGAAGGGTGGGAAGCTGAGAGGAAGAGGCTGGCGTCATGGAGAGTGCGTTGTTTAGATTCTGAGGAGAAACTGAACAAGCGTATAGGGGAGCTGGAAGAAGATTATGAGGATTTGAAGGACAAGTACGACGGGGCTGTTGGGGAGTTGGATGATTTGAAGAACAGCGTTATCCAAGAGCATATAAATGGTTTCGAGAAGGGGTTGCGGCAGGCGACCTTCTTCTATAAGGATGTGGATGCCCTGGATTCAAGATTCGATGTGGATAAAGATGTGGTTGGCAGAAAGTTGGTAAGGGAGGATGAAGAGGGTGGGGAAGAGGTTGGGAACGAGGCGGCCGAGGAAGAGAAGGATGCGGACGCGGCCGTGGAGGGTGATGACAACAAAGCAGCATAGGACCTTTAATGTTTATAATTTGAAAGTTGGAATTATGTCTGTAATAATTCGTACACTATGTCTGTAATACCTCGTATACTGTTTGTTTTTAAAATGATGAATGTTTTGTGTATGCTGTGTTTTATTGGATGCCGATAACTTGTGTGATAGTGGTGCATTATTGGTATGGTATAATTATGAGCGAGTGTTTTGATGTATGTGATGTTTTGTAAATTCGATTTTTATTGAGGGTGTTCGACCCAGGCCGCTTACTTGTGGTAAGGGTGGGGAACTTAAACGAATTAACCACGAGTAAAGGGTGTTCGACCCAGGCCGCTTACTTGTGGTAAGGGTGGGGAACTTAAACGAATTAACCACGAGTAAAGTAGTATAGAGTCATAAAGTAGGGAACCACTCATTTTATTTATTCAAATAGGGGTGCCTCGTTAAAACCTCATTGGCCAAAACCCTCCTTAGGGAAAAAAAGACCAAGTGAGGAAAAAGAGTACACCCGTGGTTACAAGTATTGATCCGCTTATGATGCATGTTCAACTGAAGTAGAACTTGAGGTGTGATACATTCCATGTGTTGGGGATTTCTTCCCCAGATAGTTGTTCTAGGCGATAAGCCCCACCTCCTGCGTCTTCTCGTATGCGGTATGGGCCATCCCAATTGGCGGAGAACTTGCCATCCTTCTTTCTAGCACTGCTGGCCATTCTCCATACTAGGTCTCCTGTGACAAACGATCGTGGGTGCAGGTTTGCGTTATATTTCCTGGCAGCTCGTTGTTTGGCGGCGAGATTGCGTATTTGGGCTTTTTCTCTGAGTTCGGGAAGGAGGTTGAGATGTAAGGCCATGTTTTGGTGGTTGTGAGTTGGGTCGTACAGTTCTCGGTGCAGGGATGGTTCGCCAATTTCTACTGGTATCATGGCGTCTGCGCCGTAGACCAGGCTGAAAGGGGATTCATTTGTTGACGATTGAGGGGTGCATCTGTAGGCCCATAGCACTTCAATTAATTCTTCTGGCCATCGGCCTTTAGCGGTATCCAATCTTTTACGCAGCTCCACGAGGATAACTTTGTTTGCCGCTTCCGCTTGCCCATTGGTCTGTGGGTGTTCTACAGAACTTGTGATGTGTTTGATGCCTAAGCCGGTGTAGAATTTTGCTAACTCCTTGTCAATAAATTGTCGGTCGTTATCTGTTATGATGGTATGCGGTATACCATATCTGCATATGACGTCCTTCCACACAAACTGCTGGACTTGCTGGGCCGTGATAGTGGTCAGTGGCTTGGCTTCAATCCATTTGGTGAAGTAGTCAATGGCTACGATTAGGAACTTAACCTGTCCTTTGCCGGGTGTGAAGGGGCCTAGGATGTCCATTCCCCATTTAGCGAATGGCCAGGGGGACAGTATGTGGTGTAGCTGTTCTTGTTTTTGATGTATAAGGTTGTCGTGCTTCTGGCATGGTTTGCATTTCTTGACGTAGTCTTGGCAGTCTGCCTCTATTGTGGGCCAGAAGTACCCGGCTCTGAGAATTCTTGTGGCCATGGTGCGTGCGCCTGAATGATAACCACATATTCCTTCGTGTAGTTCCTTAATGACATACTGGGCTTGTTCTGGCGTGACACATTTAAGTAGGGGCTGGCCGTATCCGCGTTTGTAGAGGTTGCCGCCTACCATAGTGTACCTGGCGGCCTTGGCCATCCAAGTTTTATCCGCGTCGGCAGGGGGGTTGCCGGTTTTGAGGTACTGAATGTAAGGGGTGGTCCAGTTTGGGTTTTGGGTGGGGGTGATGCTGTTTGCTGGGGTGTGGGTTAACGTTTGGCAAGCGTGTGTGACGGAAGGTGTGGATAGTGTTTGCTATAGCAAGAATCGGTTACGGTTTTTGAGTTTGGTACTGGCTAATTTGGAAAGGATGTCGGCTCTGACATTGTCGGTTCTGGGTATGTGTTCGACGCGGACTTGTTCAAAGGCGGATTGGATGATTGCGCGGACTAGATGGTAATATTGTTGGAGGATGGGGTCTTTGATTTGGAACTCGTCGTTCAGATGACCTACGGTGAGTTTGGAGTCGGTTTTGCATGTTAACTTTTTGACGCCGACTTCACGGGCTAGAGAGAGGCCGGCGAGGATAGCTTCGTATTCGGCTTGATTATTCGACGTTTTGAAAGCGAAGTGAAGAGATTTCTCAATGAGGATGTCGTTGGGGCCTTCCAACACGATGCCGGCACCGGCACCCCTCGGGTTCGAGGAGCCATCTACATGAAGCGTCCATTGGTCCTCAACAGGTGTTTGTTGTAGGTCATTGACGAAGTCTAAGAGACATTGGGCTTTGATGGGGCCGTGTGGTTCATAGCGGATGTTGAATTCGGAGAGCTCCACGGCCCATGATGACATGCATCCGGCTAAATCTGGTTTTTGTAGTATTTTTTGGATTGGGTAATCGGTCTTGACGGTTATGGTGTGGTTTTGAAAATACGGGCGTAAGCGGCGTGCGGCGTGGACCAAGGATAGGGCTAGTTTTTCTACCATTTGGTATCTGATTTCAGGATGTTGTAGTGTCCTGCTTACGAAATAAACAGGATGCTGCGTGCCTTCTGCTTCTTGGACAAGGGTAGCACTGACGGTGTGATCGGTGGTCGTGATGTATACTAGCAGGGGTTGGCTGATGTCGGGTTTGCGAAGGATGGGGGGTGAGGTTAGGGATGTTTTGAGTTTGAGGAAGATTTGTTCACAATCATCAGTCCACGTGAACCGGGCGGATTTCTTTAGGAGCTGAATTATGGGTTGAGTTTGTTCTGCTAGTTTTGGTAGGAAGCGAGATATAGCCGTGAGGCGGCCAATTAGTCGTTGGACTTCCTTAATGGTGGTGGGGTTGCGCATCTCGATGATGGCCCTGCATTTTTCAGGGTTAACTTCTATGCCGCGCTGGGTTAACATGAAACCGAGGAATTTACCCCGGTCGACGCCGAATACGCACTTATCGGGGTTTAGGCGAAGGTTGTACTGGCGTAGGGCAGAGAAAACTGCCTCTAAATCTTTAGAGTGCTGATGATGGCTTGGAGACTTGACGACCATGTCATCGACGTAGACTTCGACACAGTGTCCTGTGAGGTGGCTGAAGACTTTGTCCATTAGCCGCTGGTAGGTTGCCCCAGCGTTTTTGAGGCCAAAGGGCATGACTCTATAGAAGTAGTTGGCATCATCTGTGATGAAGGCGGTCTTGTGCATATCTGCTGTGGCCATGGGTATTTGGTTATAACCTGAGTATGCGTCTAAAAAGCTAAGTACTTTATTTCCTGCCGCGCCGTCTACGAGGCGGTCGATGTTGGGTAGGGGGTAGGCGTCGCGAGGGCACGCCTTGTTCAGGTCTGTGTAATCCACACACATCCGCCATTTGCCATTGGCTTTCTTCACCAAGACAACGTTAGAAAGCCAGGTGGTGTACTGTGCTTCATCTATAAACCCTACGCTCAGCAACTTCTCGGCCTCTACCTTGGCTGCCTGTCTGCGTTCTTCCCCAAGTTTGCATTTTTTCTGGGATACGTAGCGGACTTCTTTGTATATCGAGAGCTTGTGGGATGCGACCTTGGGGTCTACCCCAGGGAGGTCGGCGGCTGACCAGGCGAAGAGATCCGTGTTATTGGTGAGGATGGGTGTAATTGTGGCACGCTCATCAAGATTCAAACCAGTGCCCAAGTTGATGGAATGGTCGTTGGGGAGTTCCAGGGGGGTTGTGTCCTCGACTGGTTCGAGGCGGGCATCTCGGCCTATTCTGGGGTCAAGGTCCTCGCCGGATAGGACTATGCGGGAATTAGGTGGTCGCTCAATGTGGTTTGTCTGTTGGATTGGGAGTTGCGGTCTTAAGCTTGCCATGTAGCATTCGCGTGCCAAACGTTGGTCACAGTGGATGGTCAGGATGTCACCGGATGGTGCTGGGAACTTCATGGCCAAATGCGGGGTGGAGACGACTGCACCAAGGGTATTGAGGGAAGGACGGCCCAGGAGTATGTTGTAGGATGTGGGTGCGTCGACTATAAGGAAGCGGATTGGGATTGTTTTTGTTTGGGTTCCTTCCCGAAAGACGGTATGGAGGTCTATGTAGCCCCGGGTGGATACTTGTTCGCCAGAAAAGCCGTATATGGGCTCATCATATGGTATCATAGCGGTGTCGGGGAGTTGTAACTTTTGGTAGGTGGCCCAGTAGAGGATGTCAATGGAGTTGCCTTGATCCACCAGGACTTTCTTAACGGCATAATTTTCGATTTCAACTGTGATGACCATGGGATCGTCTTGCTGGTGGTCGAGGCCATGGAAGTCGTCATCTGTGAATACGATGGGGGGCATACGTAGTCTGTGATGGGATTGGGTGATGTGGTTGATGGATTGTATGTGGCGGAGGTGTTTCTTTCTGGCGGAAGAGGTGGAGCCTCCGCTTGCGAAGCCACCAGAGATGGTGTTAATGGTGCCTCGTAAGGGGGGTCGGCAGGGGTAATGTTGGTGTGAGCGGGTTGTGGTTGTTGGTCGTCGGGTTGGGTGGGGTGGCTATTTTGGTGGGCACCGCTTGGATGTCGTCTGTGGTCGTGTCGTGGAGGGTGGCGGGTTCGGGAGGAGGAGGCGTGGTCATCCCTGCGGATGAAGCGGCGAAAATGGCCGGCGCGTACCAGTTCTTCGATCTTATCATGGAGCGCTTTGCACTCTTCTGTAGTATGACCGTGTGTGCGGTGGTACCGACAATATTTGGTCATGTCGGCGTTAGGAGGGGTGGTTGTCTTTCGTGGTGGGGGGAGGAGGTCAGCCTGGAGGGCCTCGTCTAGGATGCGGGAGCGGGCTACTGTGAGTGGGGCGTATCTGGTGAAACGAGGTTGGCGGGGTTCACGTGGGCGGGTGTCAGGGCGCGGGTGAGGCTGTGGGGTGGGATTGGGGGTGGGATTGGAGGTGTTGGCGGCATAGTCGTTACAGAATTTGGTGTGAAGAGTTTGCATTTCTTCCATGCGAACGTAGTCAGCTGCGCGCAGCTTGAGTTCGTGCATGGAGGTGGGTGGGTGGAGGTAGACATTGTTGGCGAAGGGTCCGGGTTGTAGGGTGAGGTCATACATTGAAGTATCATTTCCTGATTAAGGTGTGGTGTACGAAGGGCTGCTTTACTGAAGCGATCGATGAATTTTCTGAGTGGTTCATTGGGCTCCTGTCTGATGCCCAGTAGGGATATGGTGGTGGTTTGGTGTGGGCGGTTGTCGGCGAAATGTGTGGAAAACATGTGGGAAAGGGTGTCGAAATTATCAATTGAGTAGGGTGGGAGGGTGGTAAACCATTCTAGGGCGGGGCCTTTGAGGGTTGTGGGGAAAGCTTTGCAAAAGACTGCGTCTTGGGATGTATATAGGGCAACGTGTGTGATGTAAACTTTCAGGTGTTCGTCGGGGTCGGTTTCGCCAGTGTAGCAATCGAGGTTGAATGGTTCCCACTGGGCCGGGAGAGGGGTGTTAGCGATAAAATCTGTGAATGGGTGGCGGCGTCTGGGCTGGTGAGGGGGGGGGGAATGTGGGGTGGGGGTGGGTGGTTGATCATAGTAGGAAAGGTGGAGGTGATGTTATGATGAGGGATGTGGGTTGTGGGAAGATACTGCGGATTGTAGGGTGGGACGTATGCTGTGTGGAGAGCAGTGGGTATGTTGTGGGAAGCGTGGGTGGTTGAGGGTGCTGTGAGCCCCGGGTGACCGGATGGGAAGTGTTGGGGATGTGTGGAGGTAAGGGGGTTTGTTGGGTGGTGGTGAAGGTGTGGGGGGTGGGATTATATTCACTTTCTTCCTCTGTAGGCTGGAAGGCCGGAGACTTTACAGCTTCAGAGGTCTCTTTGGCTTTTCCCTGCAGGTTGGCATGTGCCTCGATCCTCCTTCTGAGGCGGGAGTTCTCTTGTTTTAGCGCTTCCATTTCTTCAGCGCTGCGCTTCTTCAGGTCTGCGAGCTCCTGTTGCATCTTCACCTGGCCGTCTAAGATGGCGGCCAAGTCAGGGGTGATGCCGGAAGGTCCAAAGGGACCAGCGTCCACTTGCTTGTTAGTTCCAGCTTTGCTACGGGTAGAAACCAGCTTCAGAGAAAAACGGGTACTAAAGGTGTTCGTCTCGTGCCCCACAGTGGGCGCCAATTGTTCCTGCAGAGAACAAACAAGAGATTAGACACAAGCGTCACCTTACCATGTAGTCCGCTATCTCTTCAGTTGGCCTCTTCCCGGTCAATACGTGTCGGCTTGGACCCAGGAGGAGTTACCTGCAGAACGGTCTCCGAAGCTCAAGTTAGTCAAAGCTCTCAGAGAGTCAAATCAGTGATTAATGAATGCGTACCTTTAATTACTGGGGTCTACGTGTATTTATAGAGCATTAAATGACGTTTGACCATTTCATGGGTTGGGTTTTGACTTGGGCTCTAGTTTGGGCCATGAATGGGCCTGGGCCCCAAATCAGGCCCTTGAAACCTATTGAAGGCGGGACATTGATGTTAGTTAACGTTCTAGGCAAGTAGTCGGTCTCGACCGGCTACTTGCCTAGATGGCTTGTGCTGGTGGTGTCCGGGTACTAGATACTAGGTGGTTTCGATGTGTATACTGTTTACTTGGTTGAGTTTGGTTAGGTACGGTACAAGAATATATATTAAGTTTAAACCTATATTGAAAAAAAATGGTTAGGATCAAGTGTAAGAAGCTCTTTGTAAATTTTTTACATGTTGTAGTAGACTATGTAGGAGCTCTAACATAGGATCAAGACACACAAAAACAAGCATTCATGTGGTTGATTGTTTCGAAATGAAAATGCATAATTTAAGTGCATGCCCAAAATTGCAATCAATAAAAAACTACTCTAAAAAACTCCAATCAATAAAAAACTACTCTAAAAAACTCCAATCAATAAAAAACTAATCTAAAAAATAAAAAATCACCTTTTTAATATAGGTATATTTAATGCGAATTATTTTAAAATTTAAATTATTATATTATGATTTAAGATAGTGTAATTTATTTGTGTTATAAATATAATAACAATCGTCAAAAAATTTAAAAGTGTTTCTTCAAATTATAATATTATATTCTTTATATAATATTTAACAATTTTACAATCATAAAAAATTGTAAAAAGTAATTAAAATTAATGTACAAAATACATTATGGATTTTTATATCAAATTAAAATAAAAATAAATAATATTTATTTTTTATATTTGACTTAAATACTCTTTTCAATAAAAATTAAATCAAACTAACCAACAAATAACTTGTTTTAATTTTGTATAATTTTTTCCTGTATTGGTTCCACCATACATTTGCATCCATATCGTTGGTGGGCTATACGAGATCAATGCTATCAAGAAGTCATTAGACTTACTATTATTGCATCGAGAAAGAGTAAAAAGATCTCCCCTCAATAACTTATGTTATTCTTATTATTTTTTGTTCTAGTCCTTCCTCTCTCTCAACGCTTAGTCACTCGATTACTATTGTTGCCTTAGAGTTCGCCCTTGGCTAGTTTCACCCCTTCTCTAGTAGCCTTGCCTGAAACCTGAATAAATTCTTCTATTACTTTTGAATGGTAAGAAATTCCTTGCTTTAGAAAAAAGAATAGCGCCAACGACAACAACTAATTCATCTAAATCAATAACATGTGGGACAGGTGAGGGAAGGGCATAATGAAGAAAGTAGCCAATGCCTTGTCGGGCTGGTTAAAATTGTAGTATCAGTATTAATCTTATAAATTTAGTCGTTGACATTGCTAAGTACAAGCAAGTTGATCATAATCCACACTGAGTAAAAAAAAAAAGTTCACAAAGTCATTTGTTCAAACCAAAGAAAGTACATTAGACCAAAATACAAAGCAAACGTTTTTAATGCAGAATTAATGGGTAATGTTTTGAAGTTAAAAACCTCATTTAAAAATAAAACAAAAAGTTATTTAAAAAAAATAGCAAGGATATAGTCAAGTCACACTTAGGTCAATTAGTTCCAAATAACATTATATTAGCTAGTTTAGGTCCACTCTAAGTTAGGCCAAGACACTTTAGGTTCAAGTTAGGTTCAGTTACGTTGATCCAAGTCGGGCCAAGCGTTGGGACAAGTTTGGTTAAACAAAATTCATGTCATGTTGGGTTTAGTTTTGGGCATATCAGGTCAAGTCAGGTTCTACTGATGTCGGGGCAAGTCATATTGAGGGTCAACTCACGTCACACCCAGGTTAGGTCTAGTCAAGCATCCCATGGTTGCTTGGGTCAATCTTGGGTGAGTATAGGTAATGTTGGTTAGGCCCAAGTTAGGTATTGGTAGGGGTGGGCTTAGCTTAGGTTGAGTCTAGACTAAGCCAAGAGGTTGATTGGGTCCATATTGTATTGAGTTGATTTGAGTCCACATTAGGCCCATGTCAGGTAGATTCATGTTAGGCCCACATCAATACAATTCGAAGGAACACACCTTGGACTAAGTTGAGTTGGGCAACTTCAAACTGAATTGAATGGACTGATGTTGGGTTAAGTTGAATCAAACCCGTATTGGATCAAGTCAAGTTGGGTTCATGTTAGACTAAATAGAGTTGAGCCCATGTTAAGTTAAGTTGAGTCAATATAACGTTTGGTTAAGTCAAGTTCAACCAACGTCAAGCCAAGTCAAGTCGAATCAACCTTAAACCGAGTCATTTAGGGAAATCAACCTTAGGTCAAGTTGAGCTGGACTCACCTTTGGTTGAGTCGATTCAGGTCCACCTCAAACTGAATTCAATTAAACTCATATTGGATTCAGTTGAGTTAGGTCCATGTCATGTCGAGTCAACTTAGACCCATGTTAGGCTGAGTTGTGTCTAGTTGACATCGAACTGAGTCAAGTAAAGTTGTGGCCACATCAAGTTAAGTTGGGTTAGGCTATGTTGAATCGAGTCAGGTTAGATTTACATAGGAACAAGTCAAGTCGAATCCATGTCGAACTGAGTAAAGTCAAACACACAAATAATCAATTTGGACCCATTTTAGATTGAGTCATGTCGAGTTAGACTGATGTTAGGCTAAGTTGAGTTAGGTTCATGTTAGATTGAGTTGAGTTAGGCTGATGTTAGGTCAAGTCAAGTTGGACTCACACTAGGCTTAGCCAACCTTACCTTATGTTGAGTCATTTTGGACCACCTTGAGCTAAGTTTAGCCAAGCCCACCTCAAGTCGAAGGCTCACCTCATAATGAGTTGAGTTGGACCCACATTAGGTCAAGTTGAGTTGAGTCCACATTCGACCAAGTCAAGTTAAGCCCCATGTTAGGAAAAGTTAAGCCAAGTTGAATCGAGTCCACATCGAGTTAGACCCACATCAGACCAAGTCAAGTCAAACCTACATCAAGTCGAGTTGTGTGAAGTTTGCATTGGGTTGAGTAGATTCAAACCCACTTAGGTCTAAATCAAGTCAGACCGATTTCATATTGAGTTGTGTCGAACCCACTTTAGGTCGAGTTGATTCGAAACCATGTTAAGCTAAGTTTAGAATATGTCATGTTAGGTTAGGCTAGGATAAGGTCAGCCAAGGTGAGACCTTTATCGAAAAATGTTCAAGTCAAATTAAATCAAAAGTTGGTTGGGTTGATCTAGTCGCACAAGTTAGGTTGGTTCCTAACTTTTCAATTAAGTTTGCAAATAATAAATGTTCATTAAGTACCGATTTTAAGGACTTATGCAATTATGAAAAATATTTAGGAGTTAGTTGAAGTTTTGATGTCGACCAACCTAATATAAACTTTACTTTAACAAACTTTATGTCGAGACTTTGAAGGTTGAAACATTTCAATTCACTCATTTAATGAGAAAAAAAAATTCTAAAAGTATATTAGAATCAATATATGAACTATGAGCCAAATCAAATACTCTAATTAGGATTTATTCTTGTAAAAGTAACACTACATAAAAGATGTTAATCATTCATCGAAAAACATATTTACTGACAGATATTAGTTATTTTCAAAGAATTTGAACCGTAGGTAATACCTGTTTTTGATTTTGTAGTGTAATATTCTTAATGGGAGAACATAATAATAGCATATATTGCTAAATAAATACATCTGAACAAATTATTCTAGTAAGTAAATAAAAAAAAAGAAGAAAAATAAGTATTTTTAAATTAAACTTGATTTATATACAAAATAATAAAAAAATATAAAAGAAATTTGTGAAACTTTTGTAAATTAATTTATTTATAAACTAACTTTTATTTTTGGAAATTTTTTTATATAAAAGTTTCCTTGAAATATCAAGTGTTTCTTATTATCTTTTAAACATTATCTTTTGGTAATGTTTTTATAAACATTTTTGATAAAAGAAAAAGGCTTAATTACTCGGAACATACCTAATTTGATTCCAAAATTTCAAAATGATACTTACTTTTAAGTTTGTTTCACTTTAGTACCCAAATTCAAAATTATGCATCAATGTAGTACACTCCGTTAATTTTCTGCAAACACCGTTAACAACATGACATATGTCAACCTCTGGTTTTTTTAATTTTTTTAATTTTTTTTAATTTAAAAAAAAATTGCCACGTGTCAAATGTTTGGTGTGACACGTGTTATTGTTAGTAACATGTGGCGTTGCCACGTGTTAAGGTACCTTCTAAGTGTCATTATGTTGATTTCAACTTAGTCCCTAGATATGTCTATTTGTTTCAATTTAGTACCCATATATGTTTATTGGTTTCAATTTAGTCTCTGCTCTATTTGTTTCAATTTAGTACCCAAATTTTTTTTTATTTCAAAATAGAGAAATATTGTCTCTCTTTTAAGACAAAATTTATTATTTATATAAATGTTATATTGATATTTGTTACTAAAAATTACTTATAACATTAAGTATTGAAATTTTTATTAAAGTTAATGGTAAAAGTCATGAATAACATATTTATGTTTTGTTATATTGATATTTGTTATACTCATGAATAACAAAGTTTTGATAAATTTGTTATTCATGACTTTTATCACTAAACTTTAATATAAATTTCAATACTTAATTTTATAACTCATTTTTAATAACAAATATAAATATAACATTTATATAAATAATAAATTTGGTCCTAAGGGAGACATAATATTTCTCTATTTTTTAAAAATTATTCAGACACAATTGAAACAAATAGAGCGGGGACTAAATTGAAACAAATAAACATATATGGGTACTATATTGAAACAAATAGACATATCTGATGACTAAGTTGAAATCAAGACAAAGATACATGGCAGGTACCTTGCCACGTGTTACACCAAGGATTTGACACGTGACAATTTAAAAAAAAAAATCAAAAATTAAAAATAAATAAAAAAAATAAAAAAACTAGAGGCTGACACGTGGTACGCCGTTAACGGCGTTTGCGAAAAATTAACGGACTATACTACATTGATGCACAATTTCGAATTTGGATACTAAATTGAAACAAACTTAAAAGTGGGTATCATTTTGAAATTTTGGAACCAAATTGGGTATATTCCGAATAATTAAGCCAAAGAAAAAATAAATAAAATACTTTTAGATAAATTAAAAATTAGTTTATATTCAAATTAAATAAATATTTTTACAGAAATTAACATGAAAAATATCTCTCGATTTAAATTTTATATATATATATATATATATATATATATATATATATATATAAACTATTATGAATTTATGAAAAAAAAAACTTTTTAAAAGATGTTTTCCTAAAGGTTTTGGAATGCATAGTTGTTGGAAATTTGGTAATTCTTAAGTGAGTTAGGAAACTTGCACATGCTATGAGGCACGCTATAAGAACATAGTGTGGTAGGGGAGTGAGTAAAGACACTCTTGTTTCGACAAAAACGGAATGCCACATCGTTCCAACATCACCCTTGTGCCCCACATGTGAAAGAAGTTTGTGTTTTCAAATGAAACCAAGGTTGTTCAAAGGAAAGCTTATAGAAAACAATTACAAAATCAAAACACATTAATACCTTTATTAGTATCCATCCATCCACTTTTATTGAACTTAGCCAAATAATAATGATATAAATATCTAGTTCAAACCATGTTAAATGAAATAAAGGTTATTGTTGATTGTTATCTCTCATTATTGTATCTCTTTTTATAAAATTCTAAAGTGGTTAAAAAGCTTACTTTCTTATAGAGTAATCTCTTTTGGAGATGAAAGATGAGAAAAAATAAATTGGGTTAGCGGAAAAAAGGTATACTCTTAGCTCTCTCTTCTTTTTTTCTTTTTGGAAAGAAAAGGAAGAGAAAAAAATTACATTGAGTTAGCTATGAAAAATATATTATCTAAAAGGGTTATGGATTGAGGAGTTTATCACGTAGCAATGCTTATGAAAAAAAATGGAGATGTGATTTTCAAAAAGAGAATGGGTCACTATGGTGAAGAGTGTTACATTTAAATATAGAGAATGAATAAATATAATGGGGACGTGGATGATAATAATGATTCCATTTGGTGAAGGATATCAAGAATGTGAGTGGAGTGATGAATCACAAGTGGTACTTTGACATGATGGTACATAGAAGGGTGGGGAACGGGAAGAAAATGTTCATCTAAGATGATAAGTGGATAAGAGAAAAATTTCAAAATAATGTGATAGGTTATTTAATGTTTGAGACCGATGAGGAGAATGTATCTAATAAGGGAGTATGGTGAGAAAAATGCAGGGATACAAGAATTAGGATACAAGTTTCATACCAATACACATGAAATTGAAATAGAAATATAGTGAGAAACTACATAAGTAAATGGAATTTCAAAGATAAGATGGAAGAGAGAAATTTATGTAGATGGAGAAGTGAAGCCACACCACTTTGAAGAGATCTATGATGAGTTAATAGAGTTGTCATTTGATCCAAGAGAAGCAAGATAAAACTTAATTGCAAAAAATAACTCCTTTTTCTCAACTTGGAGTTGCCCTTGGCGCAAAAGGAACTAGTAGAATTTTTTTTTTATGATGTCCAAAAAGGCAAGGATACATAAGGTGTATGTCTTCTAGAGTATAGGTTAGAAGTGGTGTTTTAGTCGAGTGTAAGGCCAAGCTAAAATTTGTTAAAATCAATATAATCTAAGTATAATTAATTATGAACTAATTTGGTGCAATTTTTTAAATGATGGCAACCTTAAACCGACAACTTAATCAATTAGATAAATAATATAACAAATGATGACTTGCTTGACTTGACCTGATCTTGGATAGAATCAACCCGACTTGGGCTTAGAAAAATGTAGCTTGAACTAGACTCGGGATGAATCAACTCAACTTAGGTTAGGCCTTGGACCATTTTGGCTCAACTTGAGTCTAATTTACCGGACTCAACCCGGGCTAGCTGACTTGGCTTTGCTAATCTTGGGCCCATGCCAACTTTTCTCGATTGGACCTAGGTAAATCAACTTGTGCTAGATCGAGGTCGACTCCTTTTGATCTGAGCTTGAGCTAACTCTCTCAACTAGAGCTTGAGTTGGCTCACCTTGAACTCTGGCAAACTCTGTTAGACTTAAGCCTAAGCCGACTAACTTGAATTGGACCTTGGCTGACTCAGCTCGACATGGATTTAAATAAACTAGATTCAACCTACGTCCATATTGACTTGGTTTAACTCATGGCTCGACCTTGCATGAGTCCAACCACTAACACAAAAAAGCCTTATAACGTCACCCCAATAACGTCTGCTTAAAAAAAATCCAACGTTAAAAATGATCGGTGACATTTTTGTAAATAACGGGACCTTTTTAACGTCTGCCCGCTCTAGGTTAGACGTCACTTGACGTCTATTTAAAAGTACCCCAACGTCATTTAAAAAGGGGATATTGAAACGACGTCACTTAACCTAATTCTACCTTTCTTGGATCTAACTTGACTTAACATTTCTTTAATTGAAACGAAATAGACATACCTGGATTTTGGATTTTCAAAATTTAAGAAAATATGTAATATATTCCTATCCAAATCTAATTAAATAGATTTGAATTAAAATCCAAAAATATGAATTTAAATTTAAAATATACTCATTTAATTAGATTTAAAATAATGTAGATTTAAATAATTTAATTAGATTTGACAATTTGATTTTTTTTTGTCCACTGTTATATGTGATATGTGTAAAAGGGATATTGTTGAAACAACAAAAGAAATGTCATGTCCTTTCTGTTTTTTCCTAGTTTGCTGCATATAATATATATGGAAAATCTGCTACCAAATGAACCAAACGTACATTATTACCAACATCTTTCTAGGTTGAGATAAGTAAAGAAAAATGAATGTATTAAAGTGATATGTTGCTCATTATAGAACAATCTCTCAGGAACTGTGTACCTTTTATTTGTTGAAATGTGTTATGTTGAGCTATTAGAGATAGGACAATCTAGGTTACTTTTGTTGAGTAAGTTGTAAACAATATAGGTATAGGTAAGTGCTTTGAAGTGGATAATTAAAGTGATATCACAATTATTTATTTTATATGCTGAAAAAGAAAAGGTTTAATTAATTTTAGGTGAGAGGTTTTTCATAGCATATGTTTTAATTTGTTTTTGATATATTGCCTAAAATTAGACTAATCTCAGTTCATGATTCGATCTATTAATAGTTTTAATACATTCTTTCTATTACCGCTACAAAGGAATGCTGTAGTGCTAACTTTAATAATATGCTTTTTTACATTTTAGTTATAGATAATTATTTCATAGTTTTTATTTTATAGAGATTATTTGATAAAAAAGACTTTATTAAAATTAATATCATTTCTTTTGAATTGTTATTATCTAATATTAGAACACTCTAAAAATTAAACTATCTATTATAAAATTAATATATATATATATATATATATATATATATATATATATATATATATATAAACACAAATATTTATATAAAGAGAGCTAAAATAAATAAATAAAAATTTTGTTCTTTTCCAATGCTGTTTTTGCACCTACACTTATATAGTACAATCATAACAATTCATCATATAAACAATACATACTAGGGTACACTATTGAAAATAAGTTTCTAAAGTAAAAAAAAAAATGGTATATAAAAGAAAAAATGTATGAGCAATTCATAAACAATTAAAGTTCAATCAAACACAAACACGCAAAAATCACATAGACCACAAATAAAATATCAATTTATGTCTTTTGGAGGACTCGTGTCAAATGTCTCACTAGATACTATAATTTGATGCAATCTAATACTTAGATTCATAAACAAATTTTTAAAAAATGGATCCGGGCTAGTTCACTATAATGCAGGTTCGTAGATCTACACATGTTATGGAGAGTAAGGTTTAATTCTATGTTATATTATTTCTTAAGTGAAATCTTCTGCTTGAGTAAAAATATCAACAATCAAACTCACGCAATAGAGCAATCCAATTTTCAAATATTTTATTTAAATGCTCTTCATCAAATATAGGTTTCAAACAATTCAAAATTATCAATTCAATCAATAATTTGCTTAAACATCAATTTTTTTCTCATTTTAATTCAACCTTGTTCATTCAAACTCATTACATATATTTCTTTTTGCATCATGCTCATAAACTAAAATTAAATATTCTGCTTCAAATAACAACTTGAACTAATTTATTTTTAATGTAATAATACACAAAAGGGATAACACAACATATTTCATTCCTTCAAAATGTAGAAATTTATCTCAACTCAAACATTAAAAACAAGTTCAAACAACACACAACCTTGCATAAAACTCAAAATATTATGAACATGTCATCTTTACTTCCAGATCATATATGTTCAAGTTAAAAAAACATAAATAGTTTCCCTTACCTACAATGTTTATCTTCAGTCATGAGGGAGACACTAGTAGTGTTGTTGTTGGGGACATTTTTACATGTTAGCATTGGTCCAATAATAAAAACAAATTTTATTTTTTTATTCATAAAAACTAGTTTTAGTCATACCATCGCTGAGTAATAAAAAAATTAACTTTTATTTATTAAAGGCTAGTGTTGCCCAAACCCATGCTAAATTATAGAAAAGCTAACTTTTATTTGCAAAGTGTTTACGTCAGCCATGCCCACGCTAAATAATAAAATAAGTAATATTTATTTATAGAGGATTAGCATTTTCCAAGCTCATGCTAAATAACAAAAGAAAATTATTTTTTTATAGGTGTCAAGTCAGTCAAGCCCACACTAATTAATAAATAATTAATATTGTACTATACCTAAAGATCATGACCAATATGGCTAACTACCCGGTCTGAATCGCCTACGACTAGTCCTATCATAAAAAGAATAGATGGTTAGCTAATTGCACAAAATAGCGACACACACATAACGGCTAACACCGCCTATTCCAAAGAATAACACACAAGTAAAAGTCACCAACTCTAAACTTAGGAAATCACAATGGGACATCTAGTGTCGGATCACAAACATGGAACTTAGGCTTGACCCACGCCTAGTCAAAGCCTGAACATTGCCCCAATGCAATAAAGAGGGTCCCAGCCCATAAAGGGGGTAAAACATAGTTAATATTTCTATAAATACATGTGGACCCTAACAATTAAAGGTACGCTTTCATTAATTCACTAATATGTGATTTGACTTTTGAAAGCCTTTGTGGACTTGATTGTCGGAGTCCTTTCCGCAAGTAACCCTCTAAGGGTCCAATCCGCCCAACTAAAAGAGGACATATCTAAACCAAGGAGAGCAACCAGTCTGAGAAGTCAACAATTCGGGTAAGATATGATTTGTGCTCCCTGATACCTTGTTATTATTTCTGCGGGAACAATTGGCGTCCACCGTGGGGCTCGAGTTAGTATCTTACCACAATAATCCGATAACTTACAAGGATGGTTTCTACAAGTAGCAGAGCTAGAATTTCGAAGGAACCTGAGGCAGGGCCAAGCATGCTTGTAGGCAACAACTTGAATTTGGCTGCTATCCTAGAAGGGCAGGCTAAGATGCAACAAGAGCTCGATGATCTTAAGAAGCGTAATGCTGATGAGATGGAAGCACTGAGATAGGAGAACTCTAGGTTAAGAAGGAAGATAAAAGCTGATCCCACCTAGAAGGGAAAAAATACTGAAATCCCTACTCCTCAACCCACCGAGGAAGAAAGTGAGTACAACCGTACTCCTCGCACTACCACTACCCACCACTCAACATCCATTCCCACCCACCGCACAACCACCATTCCCACACACCACAACCATAGCCTTCCCACCTACAACACCACCAACCCCCTACCACCCACATCCCACCTCACCACTTCACCTCTACCTTCCCCACCATCATCTGCCACCCTCTACCACCCCATACACACAAACGTCGTCACCCTTTTATCGACAACATAACCAAAACCCCTCTCCCCACCCAATGGGAAACCTTCACATTAGAACGCCACGTTGAGGACACTGACCCCGATGAGAACGTCAAAATTTATGCCACTCATGTCGGCCTGTACACGAATGAAGATGTTGTCTTGTGTAAGGCATTTCCCACCACTCTCAAAGGATCAGCTTTGGAATGGTTCACATCCCTTCCTCCATACTCCATCGACTTTTTCAACACCCTTTCCCACCTATTCACCACCTAGTTTGCTGGAAGTTGCCCCCATCAGGCAGCCCCACTATCCCTCCTAAGCGTTCGACAAGAAGATAACGAAACGCTCTGCGTCTTCATTGATCGATTTGGAAAAGCTGCCCTCTGAATTAAAAACCTAACGCAGGAAATGATCCTACAATGCATGGCACTGGCGCTAAAACCAAGACCATTTGTAGACAATGTTTGCCTTCGACCACCAGCTACTATGCACCAGCTCAAGCTACACGCTACCGACTACATCCGCATGGAGGAAATGAAAACTCTGCGTACCCGATTTTGTGTTGAGTATCCACCTATAGATTCTAAACATATGAGACCAGCCACCAAATTTGACTATAAGCCCCATGAACCTAAACCATCCAGCTGACCACATTAAAAACCACACGAACCTCGACCACCTCGATTCTCCTGATACGTACCGCTAATCGCCCCCCAATCACGCATTCTGGATGAAGCCCTTCAAATAGACTTAATACCCCCGCCACGCAAAACTCTTAACCCACCAAACGCCGACATGACCAAATACTGCAAATACCATTGCAATCCAGTCACACCACAAACGAATGTAAGGCGCTATAGGATAAAATTGAAGAACTGATACGAGACGACCACTTAAAAAGAATCGTTAAAAGATTGGGCCATTCCAATCCTAGACCTACCAACCATCGTGACTCACTAATACCAGATCTACTGGCACCCACCAACAACACGATGACCACAGAAACAATGCCCAAGCCCACATCGACATCGACCCCCCCCCCCCCCCCGCCGCCGCCTACACGACACTATTAACACCATATCTAGCGAATTCGCATGTGGGGGGGTCCATTTCCTTTGCTAGAAAGAAACACTTCAGGAGAGTACAATCCATCAAGTCCGTCTCTCGCTCTCATAGAGGTCGTCGCATGCCGCCAATTACTTTCATTGACGTTGATTTCCAAGGCATGGATCATGAATAGGATGACCCCATGGTAATCACCTTGGAAATAGAAAACTTTACAGTTAAAAAAGTGTTGATCGACCAAGGTAGCTCAGTCGACATTTTGTACTAGGTAACTTATCAAAAGTTACAATTACCCGCGGAAGCTATGATCCCCTATTAAGAGCCCATTTACGGATTCTCCAGTGAAAGAGTGTACACACGCAGATAAATCGACCTGCATACCCTTTTCTACAAAGGTCACCAAACCAAAATTACTCCCATCATACAACGTCTCCCTTGTTGTTGACGCCCACACATCATACAACGTTCTTTTAGGACAACCCTTGCTAAACACACTAGGAGCCATTGTATACACACCCCACCTTGCCATGAAATTCCAATCCTCATCTAGAGACATCATTACAATTCATGGCAATCAAAGGCTCGCACGTGAATGCTATATTGCCAACTTGCGACCCAAAGAACCTGCTCTGATTACAAATAACATTGAGCGACATCCCGACGCTAGCCTGACCCTAGCCGGTGAAGATTTAGACCCCAGAATATGTTGTGATTCTCGCATCGAGCCGGTAAAAGATAACCTACCTATGACCATCTCACCAGGTAAAAGTCTTAAACTTGGTGCAGGTTTAAGCCATAGTGACCAAGCCCTGATTGAGACAACCCTCAACGACAATACAGACTTATTTGCCTAGTCAACGACAGACTTACCCAGCGTCGACCCTCAAATAGCTATCCACAAACTCTCAGTATACAAGGAAGCCAAGTACGTCTCCCAAAAGAAGAGGAAGTTAGTGTTAGTTTTGAAATGGTTGAAATGCCAAGAAGTGGGGGTTGAATTGGCTAGTTAAAAATTTTGGCTATCTTTGCAAACTAAAAACCACCTTTAATTGAATCAATTAGATCACCAAGTTAGGATGCCTACTCCGGATACAACTAGATACCCATGGCCCTAGATGACATGATTAAAATCGTCTTCATCACTAAAGACTCCAACTACTTTTACAAAGTCATGCCTTTCGGCCTAAAGAACGCAGGTGCCACTTACCAAAGGCTAATGGATAAAGTATTCAGCCACCTGTGGGGAAAGTGTGTCGAAGTATACATAGATGACATGGTTGTCAAATCTCCCAGCCACCTGCAACACTCAAAGGACTTGGCCGAGGTGTTCAAAGCCCTTTGCAAATACAACCTGTGGTTAAACCCTGACAAATATGTATTTAGCGTCAATAACGAGAAGTTCTTGGGATTCATGCTCACACAATGAGGAATTGAAGCAAACTCCAAAAAATGCAAGGCTATCATCGAAATGTGAAGCCCAACAAACATCTAGAAGGTGCAGCGATTAGTAGGTCGTCTTATCACCATATCAAGATTTTTCCCCAAACTAGCCGACAAAACCAGACCCATCATCAACCTCCTCAAAAAATCAGCAAATTTTGTATGGAATGACCAATGTGAGCATATTTTTCAAGACCTTAAATTAACCCTAGCATCCCCCCAATCCTACAAAAACCAAATGTCAACCTTCTGCTAATATTTTACATCACAGGGAGGGAACGGTTAGTGCCGCCATCACCCAAGAATCTGCTAACACCCAATAAGTAGTATACTTTGTTAGTCGATCGTTGCAAGACCCCGAAACCAGATACCAGATTGTCGAGAAGTTGGCCTTATCTTTAGTAAACGCGATAAGATGACTCAGACCCTACTTTTAGAATCACCAAGTCATCGTGAGGACGAATTATCCTATCTAGAGAATCTTCCCGAAATCGGATTTAGCCAGACGAATGTCTTCATGGGCAGTGGAACTATCTGAATTTATTATCCGTTATGAACCACACGGACCTGTCAAAGCTCAATGCCTCCTAGACTTCGTCAATGACCTACAACACGCACCTCAAGAAGAACAATGGACTTTGTTTGTTGATGAATCTTCTAATCATAGAGGAGCAGGAGTCGACATTGTCCTCAAAGGTCCAAACTAGATACTCATCAAAAAATCATTGCACCTCACCTTCAAGACCTCTAACAATCAAATTGAATACAAAGCCATCTTAGCTGGCTTATCCCTAGCAAAGGAAGTTGGAATACACGTCCTCAAATGTATGAGCAGATTCCAAGATGACTGTGGGACACTTAAATGACGAATTCTAGATAAAAGACTCCACACTCCTCCAATATTACCACCTGATTCGAAATATCATACAATCCGGATTTGAAAATGTCAAAATAGAGCATATGCCAAGAGGACAAAATGCCTGAGCTGATGCCTTATCTAAGCAAGCAAGTACAAAGCATAAAGGAAAGTACAAGTCCTTGTTGCAACAAATGTTGGTGGCACCCTCCACATGAAACAAATGTTTGGAACTCGAATCAACTCACGATTGGATGCCACCATATGTACACTACCTGGAAACCGAACACTTACCTGATAATGCCGACAAAGGGTGGCGAACCAAAGCGACATGATTCATGCTGATTGGTAATGACCTATACAAATGAGGATATGGACAACCATTACTCAAGTGCATTACTAGACAACAAGCTCAATACATCATAAAGGAAATTCATGAAGGAATTTGTGGGTATCATTCAGGCTCACAGACCATGACAACTAGAATCCTAAGAGCCAGTTACTATTGGCCAACTATGGAGTCTGATTGCCATGGCTTCGTCAAGAAATGTATATTGTGCCAGAAACATGGCAATCTTATTCATCAAAAACAAGAGGAGTTACATTCCATACTATCCCCGTGCCTTTTCGTAAAGTGGGGAATGAACATCTTAGGGTCGTTCTCTCTTAGTAAAGGGCAAGTTAAATTCCTTATCGTAGGGGTCGATTATTTCACAAAATGGGTCGAAGCCAAACCACTCACCACCATTATATCACAACAGGTCCAACAGTTCATTTGGAAAGACATAGTATGTAGATACGGGGTGCCGCATACCATCATATAAGACAATGAACGATAGTTCATAGATAATGATGAATGATTGACCCCAACCAAGGATGGGGGCACATGCTTAAGAAGACTAAGCATGTTTAGAAAGAAAGTTCACTAATCCTTCACCCCTTTCATTTGTGTTTGTTATTTTTGATTCCCAAAGTTGACTTAGTTGAATCAACTTTAGTTGACTTGTTGACCTTTGACTAGGTTTGACTTGTTGACTATAGTTGACTTGACTTAAGCCAACATGCTAATCTATGTTTATTTGCTTTGTAGGTTAATTAGGAGTAAGAAAGCAATGCTAGGTAGCGCATGATGATTGGGGAGCATAAATGATGTGGAGGAGAGAGTAAAGCAAAGGCATAAAGCACAAAGTAAAAGGCATGAAGCAAGAGTAAAGCACACTTTGGCCACTTTTTGGAGACATATGAGACACATTCTTTGTCTCCTTTTGTGCTAGAACGAAATTAGCCTTGCACACACCATAGTTGGCTCTTTTGTCTCTCATTTTTGTAACCTTATTTGACCTAGTTTCTAGAAGCTAGGGTTAGGTTTTTGTAGAGACATCCTTAGGTATCTTTTATTTGCTTAGAGACCCCTAAAATCTTCTATATACGGGGTGCTCCTAGACATGTAAAAGGGTTGAACATTTTGAAGTAAAAACACTCTTGTGTCTCAACCATTTGTGAGAGTTTCCTCCCTTGGGAGTGAATACTTTTAAGCCTTATCTTGCATAGCAAGTGGCGGCACACATCCACTTATCTTCAAGGTTGCCATGGCTTCTAGCCTAGTCTTGTAGTGGCGTGCTTCTCACATTTTTACCATTTCTTTCCTTTCCATTTTATGTTTTCTTCTTCCTTTAATTTTTCTTGGTTTTCTATGATTAATGTGCTTTCCATTTCCTTTTCATTTTGAATCAATCCATCATCTTCTCCTCTTGAGCTTTGTGAAAGGAACCTTCACATCTAGATAGCTTGCTATCTTAATGTCCAGTGGGGATTTCACTTAGCTTTCTTAATCAACTTAGACCATATTCAATAATCTTAAAAAGGAACAAGATAATCCTTCATCAGATAAAAAGCTCACGAAATTCTTCATAGGTTTGGGATTCAAACACATAACAAGTTCCATGGAACATCCGTAAACGAATAGACAGGCAGAAGCCGCCAACAAGGTCATTCTAATAGAACTTCGAAAAAGATTAGACGAGGCAAAGGGGAAATGGCCAGAAGAATTTCCTTAAGTTCTGTTGGCCTACAAATGCATGCCTCAATCAACCACCAACGAATCCCCCTTCAGCCTAGTTTACGGAACCGATGCTATGTTATCAGTCGAGATCGGAGAACCATCCTTGAGAAGGCAAACGTATGACGAAAACATGAACCAAACAACCTGTGTGACAACCTTGAATTACTAGTTGAACTCCGAGATAAGACGTAAATAAGGAACATGGCAGCCAAACAAAGAGCTTCAAGAAGATACAATTGAAAACTTCACCCACGGACGTTTACAAAAGGGGACCTGGTATGGAGAATGACCAGCACCGCTAGAAAGAAAGACGAAAAGTTCTCAGCCAACTAGAAAGGACCCTTTAGAATCCGTGAAGACACAAAAGGAGACGCTTACAAGTTAGAACAACTATCAGGAGATGAGATACAGAACACGTGGAATGTGTCTCACTTGAAATTTTACTTTAGTTAAATTCGCTAATGTAATCATGACAAACAACTAGTAACCCTGGGTGTACTCCTTTTCCTCACCTTGCATTTTTTCCCTAATGAGGCACCCCAATGTTATCCATAAAAACAAGGGTTCGTTACAGATTCATTTGTCGATCACAATTTTCTTAAGTTCCCCACCACTTACTAAACTAAGCGGCCTAGGTCAAACACTCGCTCTCAATGAATAAAATTTCTTAAGTTCCCCACCCCTTACTAAAATAAGCGGCCTGGGTCGAACACTCGCTCCCAATGAATAAAATTTCTTACGTTCCCCACCACTTACCAAAGTAAGCGACCTGAGTCGAACACCCGCTCTCAATGAATAAATTTTCTTAAGTTCCCCACTACTTACCAAAGTAAGCGGGCTGGGTTGAACACTTGCTCTCAATGAATAAAATTTCTTAAGTTCCCCACTAACTTACCAAACTAAGCGGCCTGGGTCAAACACTCGTTCTCAATAAATTATTTTCTTAAGTCTCCCACCACTTACCAAAATAAGCGACCTGAGTTGAACACTCGCTCTCAATGAATAAATTTTCTTAAGTTTCCCATCACTTGCCAAAGTAAGCAGCTTGGGTCGAACACTCACTCTCAATGAATAAAATTTCTTAAGTTCCCCACCATTTACCAAAGTAAGCGGCCTAGGTCAAACAGTCGCTCTCAATGAATAAATTTTCTAAAGTTCCCCACCACTTACAAAAGTAAGCGATCTGGATCGAACACTCGCTCTCAATGAATAAAATTTCTTAAGTTTCCCACCACTTACCAAAGTTAGCGGCCTGGGTCGAATAATCGCTCTTGAATGAATAAATTTTCTTAAGTTCCCCACCACTTACCAAAATAAGCGGCCTGAATCGAACACTCGCTCTCAATGAATAAAATTTCTTAAGTTTCCCACAACTTACCAAAGTAAGCGGCCTGGGTCAACCACATTACATAATCACATCTAACGAAATGCACAATCAATAAATCATAAGCATTCTACATATAATCAAAGTAAAACAATAAATGGTATCAAACAATATGATAGACGTAACAAAGCAACCATCAAATTATAATATCAAAGACGAATAAAGTCTTGTTCGAAAGAAAAATCAATGTGCAAATTATTACAGACTTATACTGAATGAAAATCAAAATATAAAAACGATCCTAAGCAACAGGATCAACATCCACATCCACCACCTCGTTCCTATCACCCACATGATTCGTGTTATTAGTATCGGCCACCTTCTCAACCTCCTCTTCTGGACTTGAGTCCAATTCATTCACCAAACGGTCGTCCACCACATCTTGGTTAACATCATATTTGGAATTGGAAACGTCCAATTCTTTGCAAAAAAAAGTCGTTTGCCATAAACCCTTCTGGAAGCCATTTATGTGCTCTAGAATGATGTGGCCCTTTAGATCTTCAAGTTCACTCTCAAGCCCATCATTCTTTTCTTTCAACTCATCATAGTTTGTCTCCATATCAGAAAGTTTTTCGTTGAGCTTTTTCTTAGAGTCGAGACACTTAACCTTCCACGAGCTCAATCGCTTCCTCTCCACCAACTACTCTTCATGTTCTTTTTCCCAGGGCCGCTTTCTTTTCAGCATGCTTGGCAACATGCACCATCAACTCCTCTTGAAGCTCCTCCACCTTGGCGCGTCCACCTTCCTTTATCTCTCTCTGCAAAAGAGTGTCTACCTTGCGACCCAAAATCAAGGCCTTACTGTGGAATTCCAACATGGCTTTTATCATTGAATTGGGCTCCATATTGTCTGTGGAGGAAACTAAGGATTCAGCCAAGGAAATTTCGATGTCTCGGCACATGGTAGTCTCCGACAACTTGGTAAGGTAAGCTTTAGGTTTCTTAGCCCTAGAAGTGGATCTTGATCCCAACAAAGTGGCCTTGGCTCGCTTCAGGTCTTGTTTTCTTTTAGAATTATGAATATGGTGAAGTTGTTTAAGAAAGCTTTTTGAAAATTCCCATTGGACATTAAGATAACATGCTATCTAGATGTGAAGGTTCATTTCTCAAGCTCATAAAAGGAAGAAGAGAGTTGGATTCAAGTTAACACACACACACGAATTCAACAACACTTAAAGAACAAAATGAAAGAAGAAACATTAAAAATGGAAAGCATAGAAGATGAGCAATGGGTGAAGCACACCACTCATAGGGGGGATCTAAGCCAACCAAACCCTAGAGATGAGTGATGGTGCCGCCACTTGCAAGCAAGATAAGGAAAAGGTGAGTTCACTTCTAGGAAGGAGAGCTCACGGAATTTGGTGGTTGAATACACAAGGTTTATAACAAAATGATCAACCCTTTTACAAGACAAGGAGCACCCTTTAAATAGGAGTTCATAAGGGTCCTTTAGCAAATACAAAACATGAAAAAGGATTAACTAGCAAACCCTAAACCTAAAGTAAGAGTCATTCTCGGCCAAATGAAGGGAGGTGATTAGTGGATGCATTCCCATGAGGATTCTAGGCCAAAAGAGGAAGGAGACCAAGTAGCATTCTAAGGAATAAACCAAAAAGGTAAAAGGAGACAAGGTACATGTCTACTTTTGCTTTTACTTTTTGCTTTTTGCTTTCCTCTCTCTTCCACTTCATCCATGTGCTCCAATCACCATGTGCCACCTAGCCATGCTCTACTTTCTCTTAATTACCTACAAAACAAGACAAACAAGGATTAGCATGTTGATTTAAGTTAATCTAATCTTGGTCAAAGGTCAACTTTGGGTCAAAGTCAACAAGTCAACCAAAATAAGTCAACTAGAATCCAACTTAGGGAATTCAAACTAAAGTAATGCAAAACAAAGATAAAGATGATGGAATAGAAGACTCCCCTCTAGACATGCTTCTAGTGATCCTTCTTGAGGGAGCTTCTGAGGAGGTGGTCACGCCTTTATTACTCTTAGATCCCCCGTGAATGTGAACCTCAACCAGTGGTTCTTGAAGATTGGGAACATCAACATTCCCGGCAGTCTTGGCCTTTTCGGCTTGCTCCTTGCGTAAAGCCTTGAACAAATTTAAGTTCTTCTTTCCTAGCTAAGCCATGTGACCTGCAACATAAACAATACAAGTTTTCTCTCTTGAATAAAACATGGCGGTGAAAATACTAAAAGATACCTTCGAAATCAACAAGTGGGTGCATGGATAAACAAACCCTAACTAGACCCATAGTGGGCATTTTATTGCTAAATCTCATCAAAACCTCCACCACTTCTCTATCAACCACCGACAACTCTTCCCTTTTCATATCCTTATACCGCCACGGGTTGTCAGTCCAACTGAATGGAAATTTTGTACTTTCATCTTCATTATAAAAAAGTGAACGACCTATCTCCTTTACTACCACTTTGAAAAACCCGTCTTTGAAATGCTTGAAAGACTGGGAAAAGGCATCCAACTTACTTATCCCTGGGCGGCTTATTAATGATAGCCAGGTAATTGGACTCTTAGGCGAGTATCGTAAAAGTATAGGAAACATCGCAAGAGAGGCTGAAGGTATAGAGACCCGCACAACACCCGAAATGGTTAAAGATAACCCCAACTATTAGGATGTAGCTGGATGGGGGCAACGTTTTGTAAGCCAAGTACCCCCATCGTGAAGTCATCGAATGGCACCCGCATATGTAGTTGGGAGAAATGGCACATGTACATGTAAAAGAATCCTTCCTTGGCCCCCTCCTGACCGTTACTAAAACAATCAACGACGCTCACTCTTTCCAATGATACTATGTTCAGCCGGGTACCCCTCTCGAGGATAGGTATGCAATTCAACCATGCGTTCAGAATGCGAGACCATCTGAAGAGTGAGTACGGGGTTCGCACATCAGTGGCCACCCATTCATACCCACCTTTCCCCAACTGTTCTCATCTATCTCTTCTACCAGATCCTCTCTAGTTTCGAGAGTAACCTCCATTGGAATTCCCCCCTCACCGGCCAGATGGCCACTACCTTCATCCCCTGACCTTTCACTCCCACTACCCGAATCATACGAAGACATGCTATCGCTATCACTAAACATACCTTTTTGTAAAATAAAGATGGTGGTAGAAATAGGGAATATATCGGACAAGACACAAATGCAAATAAGGCACTTTTCTCATATATAAGCAAATGAAGCAGAATAAACAAATCCTATTCTTGCCCTCTATTTATAAGAACATCTATGCTCCAATAAATTTTTTCCCGCCTAAACGTTTTCAATGCGAAACATCACAAATAAAAGGTAACTGCACAAACCCTTTTGATGAGACCCCTGAAAAAATACGTCTCTTCGACTACTCCCATCACTTTTGATAGAGTTTTAGCGACGTTCCCACTTCTCAAGACTGGGGGACTACTATACCCCAATGAATATCAAGAAAGGAGTAATTTGCAAAAGCCGCCAGAACAACATATAAACTTCGACGTGACCTATCCCGCCAAAGGTTGGGAGACTAATGTACTATACCTAGGTGGTCATAACCGATATGGCTAACTACTTGGTCCGAACCGCCCATGACTATTCCTATCATAAAAAGAATAGATGGTTAACTAATTGCATAAAATAACGACACATACATAACGGCTAACACCGCCTACTCCAAAGAATAACACACAAGTAAAAGCCGCCAACTCCAAATTTAGGAAATCACAGTGGGACTTCTAGTGTCGGATCACAAACATGGAACTTGGGCCTGACCCAAGCCCAGTCAAAGCCTGAACATTGGCCCAACTCAATAAAGAGGGGCCCAGTCCATAAAGGGGGTAAAACATAGCTAATATCTCTATAAATACTTGTGGACCCCAACAATTAAAGTTATTCTTTCATTAATTCACTAATCTGTGATTTGACTTTTGAGAGTTTTTTCTGACTTGATCGTTAGAGTCATTTTCGCAGGTAACCCTCTAAGGGTACAACCAAGGAACAACCAGTCCGATAAGTCAACGATTGGGGTAATATATGATTTGTACTCCCTGATACTCTATTATTGTTTTCGCAGGAACAAATATTTATTTATTAAAGGGTAGCGTCGGCCAAACCCACAATGAAGAATAAAAAATAAATTTAACTTATAAAGGAATCTTAAACTCTTTAATCACGCTTAGATTTAGCAAACAATCTAAAATCCCCCTAATGAAGTATACGGAAATCCTAGGTATCAAATCTAAAGAAACGGTGCGTGTTAAGCCTAGCTTGCACTATTTAATCTTACTTGAAGATGAAATAAAACTAATTCAAATAGGGGAAAAGAAGTTAAATCCAAAAGTGCAGAATTAACACAATAAAAAACTAATTTAAAGCATGATGACAACTAAACATGATATGCATGAGTGGAATGCAAAACTTGAAATGTAATATAATGGGATAGTGAATTGGAAAGTGGAATGAAAAAAAGTCTAGATTAATGATTCATGCGTGAACATATAATGGACCCACTAATGTGGGAACATGATACATGATGATAGAAGTTTTGAAACTGCGAAAAAGATAAATTAATGCAATTTATTTATTTGGTTGCATCACAAGCTGCCCTGAGAATCATCCTACCTAAAACAAAAATTGCTTAATGAAATTGGACTATGAAGCTCAATTATAAAATAAAGGACGGAGATATGAGTGCAAATTAGATAATATGGATTAATTATAAATGAGAATGCAGAAAACATATGAAATCTTGAAACATGACAACATGGTCACTTTACCTATCTGAATGCAGGATGACAAAGGTGAATGTAATTTGGATGCTTATGCACAACTAACCATAGATCAAATGGAGACCCCTTATAGGAAATCTTAAGTGTTGTTGTTTAATGAAAATAACCATGAAACAATGTGGCAGTAGAAAACAAAATATGCTTGCAATAATGCGACAGCAAACCAGTGTGCATTGATGTAAATTTGTGAAGATCAATGCTACTTTAGATGTTCAATCTAGATATTATATGTTATAACCACTAGAAAAAATTGATATTCAAAATAAAGAACCAACACACCCAATTCAAATAAATTATATTCAAATTCTTATCAAATAGTTATGCAAATGCCAAGGATAAGTTTAGGGCATTATGCACAGTAGCAACGTAATTCAAATCATTTTCATGTGTGATACACTTGACTAGGATACAGTTCTCATCACGCTAGAAAAATCAATTCAAGGAATATAATTGAAACAAATCATGCAATGTTGATCAAGGATGAAATGGGAAAATAAACGACTAGGAATATATGACTCCAAATAACAAGTATGAACTAGAATGCATGAAATGGAACAAAATGAGAAGATATGTGAACTGTGACAATAGAAAAAAAACATCAGCAAAATAGTAGAGTACCAATACAATATAGTAGTAGAATTATCAGTTAGATTCTCATCAAATTGACTTTAGACACAAAAGTAAGTTCCAAATGAGAATGCTAAGCACTCAAGCATAGACAACCACCATATGTAAGGCAAGCTCTCTGGATAGAATTGAGTTCCCAAAAGCAACTCAATCAATTAGGTTCCTATCCAAGTACAATGCAGATGTGGTATATAAATTATGTATGCATATGCAAGTGCGCAATTGAATATGCATGTAGACTAGCAATTTAAAGTATTATGCAACCATAAGAAATTGAAATAGGAATGCAATGTAGAGGCCAAATTATTATGAAAAATGACTATAGAGTGCTAATCAACGACTTCAAAAAGTTTGGAATGCTACACTAAAATCATGAATCTTATGCATGAGTTGAGACAGGTCTATGTTCTAAAAATAATTAGTATACTACGCACTTCTACTATGAATAAGGAAACTAACATGGCTGAGTTATTTCAAATGCATGGAAATAAAATTCCCTACCACAACCACTAACATAATGCATGATCCTAAAACACTTACTACAGTATATTAAAGTTGAGATATGGACAGTGAATTGATGTAGGATCATAAGACAACAAAATAGAAATGGTAACCACAAATTATGTCAGGACAAATATTAATAACGCAAGGCAAATTTTAAACTCAAAATTGATTCAGTGATTGGAATATGCTTCCTTTACCTTCGAGAAAACATCTCGAAAGATTGTGCCCACTTTAGGGTCACATGGGTTCTCAAAAGGAACCAAAACTGTGTGCAGATTTGTGAACCATACTCAAACACTAACTCAACACCAAATTGGAACACAAGAATGAAAAATGACAGTACGTAACTCAAGAAAAATGAAAAATGTGGGTAGTGGGAGCCTTTATGGTATTTAATTTTGACATGTATGATGTGAAAAAGCACTACCTCAAACGATTGAGAGTACTTTATTGTGAGAAAGGACTTGGGTTCAAGTCTTATGTATGCCATTATGTGTTATTTAAATTATTGTTTTTGTTTTAATAATGCGATGGATCATGAGGAGTGATAAAATAATCCTATATTTATAGGAATTATCATGAAACATGAATTGGTTAAATGGTTGAGCATTGATTTGGACATAGGTATGGCTATGGGTTCAAACCTTGGTAGTTTCACATTAAACTTTATTTTTGCTAGAATTAGTTTTGACATGAATATGAAAAGCCAGAAACCCTAGCAGCTAAAGGAGGGCTGCAAAACCATCATAAGACAACCATTGAATGACAATTAAACTTAGTTTAATGATATTTTAGTTTTCCATCATTTAACCCACATTAAGACACCATTTAGTGACAAATTAAGGGAAAAAGATAATGGTTTTGTGGCTGACATTGTTGCATAGGAAGAAGAGAACGAATTCAGAGAGTGTGTGCTGAGAAGTGAGTGAAATTGGGAGCTGAATTGAAGGGAAGTGCTAGGTGGCCTATTGATCAAAGAGGAACTCTAAAAACTCTCCAATTTTAAGCAAAGGAAGGTAGGTTAGGGGAGCTTTACGCATTAAGTTTGTGTTTAAGATTGAATGGCATGTGAAAGATAGTATGATTATTCATGAAATCCTTTTATTTTGTTGAATCTCGTGTTTCTAGAAATTTCCAGAAACCGCCTGGTGGGAGATGAACTGCCGTGAGGCAACTCATTCCATTTCTATGCAAATTTTGGGTTTTTGTAGAGGAACCACCTGGCAGCATAACCTTGGCCGCCAAGCGACGCATGCTTCGCTACCCAGTTTTCTGGGTTTTGTTGAACTGCCTAGCGGTGATGAACACGCACTAGGCGACACGAACCAATTTTGGTTCGATTTTGGTGTTCTGTGTGTTTTGGGAGACTCTGATTGGAAGGAAAGTCAATTTTAAGTGTTAAGGGGTGATTTGATGTCAAACTTCATTGAAATTTATGTAATTGATGGCCAGATTGCATGGAATAGTGTAAATAGGCTCTTAGGGTTTGGAAATCTTTGGTTTTGAATGTCATGAGATTGATTGGTTTTGAATTGCTTTGGAAAAAGCTAATGGACATGTTTAGACTGTGAATTATTATAACCATAAGTGAGATCAAACGAGAATTGATGGAAATTTGCAAGGAAGGGAAAATTGGGAAGGGTTGGGGTTTCGCAGGTGCATGACAACATTCTGGGTTTCCCAAAACTGATGCATCGCTTGGCGGCAGGTTAGAGCCGCCAGGCACCAGTCTAGAAGGAGGGCATGTGTGTTGGACGTGCAGTGGGAAAAATATTGGGAAATTGACCTAGCACAATTGTTATATCAAAAGAAATTTCGGATTAGTTGAATAGGGTCTAATAAGAGAGGTAATACATGAGAAGGATAATGCAAAGATGTTAACCCATGAATGTTGAATATAATTGGATGTCATGACAGTGGATTTCAGGTTAACCAAACCCAAGTGAGTTTTGACAGGTAGGCATATTACTATTTAAGAAGGCAATATAAATTGAAGTGGTTAAGCTAGAAATGTAGTGCAAATACGAGTAAACTATAATGGGTATATTGGTTGAGGATTTTAGAGGCCAGGTACTATGTGGAGTAATCGATAGAGTATAAGTCTATGAGATGAACTATGGCAAAATATATTGTGTGGGATGCTCTATGGAAGTGGCAGGCCGCATGTTCAAGGTGAATCTCATATGCTTGCCAATGGAAGGTCTGGATGTGATTCTAGGGATGGACTGGCTGTCCAGCAACCATATTGTCATTGATTGTGGATGACGCAAAATAGTGTTCCCAGATATAGAGGGACTAGAGATGATATCGTCTAACCAGGCGATGAAGGAGATTGAAGTTGGAGCTACTTGCTTCATGATAGTGGCTCAGATGGAAAATAATAGCACAGATGAACAGATTCACATGATTCCAAAGGTCGAGGAATATGCAGATGTCTTCACATATGAGATTCCTGAACTACCGCCAAGCAGGTATATGGATTTCACCATTGATCTCATCACTGGAGCTGGCCCAATATCGATGGCACCGTATCGGATGGCGCCAACAGAGTTAGCTGAACTGAAGAAGCAAATAGAGGATCTGCTTGAGAAGAAATTCATTCGACTGAGTGCATCACCATGGGGAGCACTGATGTTGTTAGTGAAAAAGAAAGACAACAACTCCAGATTGTGTGTTGACTACCGTCAATTGAACAAGCTGACCATTAAAAACAAGTATCCACTATCGAGGATTGATGAATTGTTGGATCAGTTGAGGGGAGCAACGGTGTTTTAAAAGATTGACTTGAGATCTGGATATCATCAGATCTTAGTCAAATTGGTGGATGTACAGAAAACAGCTTTCAGGACACAATATGGACATTATGAGTATGTGGTGATGTCATTTGGGGTGACAAATGCTCCTGCAATCTTCATAGACTACATGAACAAAAATTTTTAGCCGTATCTGAATCAGTTTGTCATAGTATTCATTGATGACATACTGATATATTCTAAGAGTCGGGAAGAACATGCAAATCATCTGAAAGCGATGCTGGTAATTCTCAAAGAGCATCAATTGTATGGAAAGCTGTCAAAGTGTGTATTTTGGTTGGATGAGGTGCAATTCTTGGGTCATGTAATCTTAGCCTAAGGAATAGTAGTGGACCCAGCTAAGATTGAGATAGTGGTGAAGTGGGAGAGCCACAAATAGTTACAGAGGTAAGAAGTTTTCTGGGTTGAGCAGGCTATTATCAGAGATTTGTGGAAGGATTCTCCAAGATGGTGCAGCCATTGACACAACTCACCAGAAAGGACCAACCTTTCTCTTGGACGGATGAGTGCGAAGCTTGCTTCGAGGATATGAAGAGGAGGTTGACAACCGCAACAGTGTTAGCCATTCCAGACACGACCAAGACTTTTGAGGTGTATTGCGATGCTTCGTATCAAGGACTGGGTTGTGTGCTGATGCATGATAAAAGACCAGTAGCCTATGCGTCGAGACAGTTAAAAGTGCATGAGAAGACTTACCCGACACATGACCTAGAGTTAGCTGTAATAGTATTTTCCCTCAAGACTTAGAGGCACTACTTATATGGTTCTCAATTCCAGGTGTTCAAGGATCATAAGGGTTTGAAATACTTATTTGATAAGAAAGAGCTGAATATGAGACAGAGGCGCTGAATGGAATATTTGAAAGACTACGACTTTAAACTTTTATACCACTCGGGTAAAGCCAATGTCGTTGTAGACGCCCTGAGCAGAAAAAGAGTGCATATGTCTGCTATGATGATGAAAGAACTTGAGTTGATCGAGAAGTTGCGGGATATGAACTTGGGGCTGAATATGGGTGCAGTTCATATAAGGTGCAACATGTTGAAAATCACCAATGAGTTCCTGGACGAGATTTAGGTGGAGTAGGGAAATGATCAGGAGTTGCAGCAGATCATTGGATGGTTAGGCACTAATAAAGGAAATGACTTTAGGATGGGCAAAGACGACATCCTACGTGTGTGTGTACCCAGACAACCTACACTAAGAATGATGCTCTTGGAGGAAGGGCATAAGAGTTACCTTAGCATACACCTAGGTATGACTAAGATGGATAAAGATCTAAAAGCAACTTTTTGGTGGACTAGTATGAAGATGGATGTGGCAGATTATGTAGTATCGTGTTTAATCTGTCAGAAGGCGAAAATTGAACATCAGAGGTCGGGATGGTATGTTGGAGCCTCTTGACATTCCTTAGTGGAAATGGGACAACATTTCCATGGACTTTGTGACACATCTGCCAAGGTCAGTGAGAGGGCATGACTCCATCTGGGTAATAGTAGACATGTTGACAAAGTGTGCGCACTTTCTACCAATTAATCAGAAGATGTCCCTAGACAAACTGGCGGAGTTGTACGTCAGAGAGGTGGTCAGGTTGCATGGAGTACCAGCAAGTATTGTATCTGATCGAGATCTGAGATTCACATCGAGATTCTAGCAGTCGCTACAGGCAGCACTAGGCACTCAGTTGAAGATGAGTTAAGCTTATCACCCTCTGACAGATGGCCAGTTTGAGAGAACTATACAATCAATAGAGGACTTTCTGAGGACTTGTGTGCTGGATCACCTGGGGACTTGGAGTGATATATTTTTATTGGTGGAGTTCACTTATAATAATAGCTATCATTCCAGCATAGGAATGGCACCATACGAGGCTTTGTATGGTAGGAGATGCAGGACACTATTGTGTTGGCAGTAGGATGGAGAGTCAATGGTGCTTGGACCAAAATTCTTGCAGCAGACCACTGAGAAAGTGAAGGTGATACAGGATCGAATGCATGCAACTCAGAGTCAGCAGAAGACTTATGCAGATAAGAGGAGAAGACCACTTGGGTTTGAAGCTGGTGATCATGTGTTCCTCAAGGTTACCCCAGTGACAGGAATTGGGAGGGCTCTCAAGTCGAAGAAGCTGACTCCTGTAACATCCCTAAGGAATATTTTAAATAAATAAATAATTATCGAAAATAAATTCAAACGACGCAATATTATTATTCTCAAACGCGGGAAAATTTAAAACATAGTTTAGCATGCCATCATTTATATAAAGCCAAATAGTAATGTCAATACAACTTCCAAAATCTGACAAAAACAATGAAAAACATAATAAAGCCCCTAGTTCTAGTCCCAAGCTAGCCCTCACTCCGTTGTCTGTGCATCCACAACATCACCTGTATCATTATCTGCTCCCGTGTAACGAATCACACGATCATCGCCAATTACAAACAGAAAGGGTGAGCTTATACACAAAAATAAAATATATGTCAATAATATAAAAGTAATTCACCCATCTTATTCATTCTAGTTAGTTCTTGGCCAAGACCTTAAAACCTCAAGGCTTTTCAACCTTAAAACACACAAATGGTTAGCCTCGGATTCAGGGTTTTGCGATGCTCACATGAACCTGCCTGCTCGTGGTCCTGCCTCTACAAATCTCCCCGCTCATAGTCCTACTCTACGAACCTCCCCGTTCGTAGTCCTGCTCTACGGACTTGCTCGCCTGTAGTCATCCACATGTGATCCACCAGCTACGTACCTCCTCGCACACAGCATCTCTCAAGTGTGAGCACGGAACATACTAACCTACCTCGCTCATATCCCCACACGAGAGTAAATGGATATGAACCTCCCTGCTCATATTATCACATGTTCACCACCATCCATGAACCTACCCGCTCATGGAACAACATCCCCTGATCCAAGTATCACGTCACTACATAAAAGAATTCCACACAAGCCATTATCCGCAACATTATCGCCTGGCGCAGCTTAAGCACCGTCAGGCGAAACCTGTACAAACCGTCTGGCAGGTCATCGCTGTCACCAAGCGCCAGACCACTCCCAGACCCACTGTTTCATGGACATCGCCTGGCGGAGCACACCTTGTCGCCAAGCGCCACACGTCGCAGTACACATCCCTGATAGTCTATCGCTTGGCACACACACCTTGGGCCGCCAGGCGCTAACCAGTAGTGAAAATTCTACTGGTTTTTGCACCCAAATTAGTTGGTTCCACAATCCTGTTACTCAAGACTACTATTGCACACTTGCTTATCATACCCAAGTTTAATTATCCCGTCACAGCTAGTTCAATTACTCACAACCCATATTCCCCATTTCCACATTTGAGATGAGTGATTTATCAAACATTCTTACCAATTCTTCATGACTTAATCAACTCCTACGATTGATATTCTATGCCTTGATCTCATCATCACACATATACACTTGATATACTACAACAACCCCACACTTTCCTTTCACGTTGCTTAATCACATATGCAACATCACAAATTGAAAACTGACCCTGGTATTTCGTATTCTCTTTGCAGTTCACAGTACCTGCCTAATCAACTATATATTTTTCCAGAAATCCATTCTCCAATAGCATAAGTCATATCCTATTGCATTATATTCCACACCTTTCCAATCTCATACTTAACCAATTTGATCTACTCTCTAACCATTGAATTATTATCCATTTACTTGACAAACCAATACCCACCTAACCCACCATAAAATTAAGTTATTCTCTTTCTCCATAGATTTCCTCTCATATCAGTTGGTTTTTCACTTCTAGAAATCCTTGAACTATTCAACATAGATGCATCTTACGCACCCTCACTCCTCATTACATTGCCTGTATCTTCACTAACCCTATTCTTCTATTTCTTATCCTTCTCTCACCCTAACTTTGATCTTGACTCATTTCACGATCCATCTCTCTCGTAGCCAACTAACCAATTTCCATAACAGGATTGGTTCACCGTTATCGCCTGGCGGCCAATACGATGCCGCTAGGCGGCACATCAGTTCATGGGTATAAGCCCAGGTTTTCTACATTCGCGTGACCCCTTTCCATTTCTCATGGTTTCTGTAGTCTCAAGCACTATAACCCGAAATTCTCAATTCCAAATTCCTATAATCAAACTCTTCCAATCACATCTCGAAAGGCCAATACTTTCCCTTGTTAAAGGAATTACCACTTCTAACATGAACCCTTCATGTTCACATCTCCATTGATAATTACAAACACACAATATGAACAATATCATAGCATAATTCAATCAAACAGACGTAAAAGTCTAACTGGAATATCAACATATTAAGAAATTCATGAAATCCAGCAAAAACGACATCAAACCTCATGCATCGCTTGACGGATTTCAACCCACCTCCAGGCAGCTCGTGACAGAACCTAGAAACTGGGTTAAAGCTGATGCGTCGCTTGGCAGCACCATCATCACTTCCAAGCGGTTTCTGGGCGGAAACCCAGAAACCTCAAAAATCAGCGCGCGACAAAGTGGTTATCATGCAATTTGATCATAGTAAAGCACCATACATGATACACAAATAAAACACATAAGAAAACAGCTCCCCTTGCTTGCAATTCGTACCCCAATTGGTCTTCCAAGATTATTCTTTCAAGAGGTCCAAAAACCTTTCTTTCCTACTCCAAGATTCTTAGCTTTTGCCCTTCCAATAACACTATTGACGCCTTTGGAAACCTCAATTTTCAGTACCACGAAATTACAGTCCAAAATTTTTGTCCTAACTCTCCTCTCTCTCAAAGTTAATACCCCAATTAATTGTGCTTAACCCCAAAACCGAAAATGCCATAAAGTCTTATGTTAATGGTTAATCATGGACCATTAGTTGGTTGTCTTGAGCCCATTAGGCTGCCTCTCTTGGCTGCTAGGGTTCCTAAACCCTTTCATATCCATGCCAAATGAAAATTTGGCAAAAAAGAAATTTAGTTTTGTTCTTAGCAAGGTTTGAATCCACAATCACTCAATCACAAAGCAAGTGCTCAACCAATTCAACAAATAATGTTTCATGATAATTCCTATAAAGGTAGGATTACATTATTACAACTCATATTCAAATATATCATTAAAATAATGCACAAGTCAAAATAACATACAATTGGCATACATAGGACTCGAACCCAAGTCCTCTCACACAATTAAAGTACTCTTGACAATTTGAGCTAATACTTTTCCACGTCATAATAATCCGCATTAAATGCCTTAAAGGCTCCTATTACCCGCATTTATTAAATAATTATTTAATTAATTATTTAAATTTCTCGGGTCTTACACCTCCTAGATTCATCGGGCCATACCAGATCACGAGGAGGATTAAACCAGCGATATACGGGATTGCTTTGCCACCTCACCTAGCAAATCTGCACAATGTCTTCCACGTATCGCAGTTGAGGAAGTACATTGTAGATCTTACACATGTACTGGAGCAGGATAATGTCAAGTGCGTGAAGATCTGACAATTGGAGTTGGACCAGTGAGAATTCTGAATTCTCAGGTCAAACAACTCAGAGTGAAGGAGATCTGGACTGTGAAGGTCCTTTGGGACGAGGCAACTCAGGAGATGACGTGGGAGATGGAGGATCTCATGAGGAAGTCGTACCCTCATTTATTTCCTGGTAAGTCCTATTTTCCAAGACGAAAATTTTTAAGGAGGAGGAATGTAAGACTCGTGAAAATTAATTAATTAAATTGATAATTAATTAATAAATGCGGGTAGTGGGAGTCTTTATGACATTTAATTTTGACATGTATGAAATGGAAAAGTACTAGCTCCAGTGGTTGAGACTACTTTATTATGTGAAAGGACTTGGGTTCAAGTCCTATGTAGGCCACTGTGTGTTATTTAAATTAATATTATTGTTTTAATAATATGCTGGATCATGAGGAGTGATAAAATAATCCTATATTTATAGGAATTATCATGAAACATGAATTGGTTAAATGGTTGAGCATTGATTTAGACATAGGCATGATTATGGGTTCAAACCTTGGTAATTTCACATTAAACTTCATTTTTGCTAGAATTAGTTTTGGCATAAATATGAAAGCCAGAAACCCTAGCAGCCAAGGGAGGGCTGGAAAACCATCATAAGACAACCATTGAATGATAATTAAACTTAGTTTAATGATATTTTAGTTTTCCATCATTTAACCCACATTAAGACACCATTTAGTGACAAATTAAGGGAAAAAGATAATGGTTTTGTGGCTGACATTGTTGCATAGGAAGAAGAGAACGAATTCAGAGAGTGTGTGCTGAGAAGTGAGTGAAATTGGGAGCTGAATTGAAGGGAAGTGCTAGTTGGCCTAGTGATCAAAGAGGAACTCTAAAAAATCTCCAATTTTAAGCAAAGGAATGTAGGTTAGGGGAGCTTTACGCATTAATTTTGTGTTTAAGATTGAATGGCATGTGAAAGATAGTATGATTATTCATGAAATCCTTTTATTTTGTTGAATCTCGCGTTTCTAGAAATTTCCAGAAACCGCCTGGCGGATGATGAACTGCCACCAGGCGACTCATCACATTTCTGTGCAAATTTTGGGTTTCTACAGAGGAACCGCCTAGAAGCATAACCCTGGCTGCCAGGCGACGCATGTTTGGCTACCCAGTTTTCTAGGTTTTGTTGAAATGCCTAACAGTGATGAACATCCGCAAAACGACGCGAACCAATTTTGGTTCGATTTTGGTGTTCTGTGTGTTTTGGGATGACTCTAATTGGAAGAAAAGTCAGTGTTAAGGGATGATTTGATGTCAAACTTCATTGAAATTCATGTAATTGATGGCTAGAATTGATGTATCGCCTGACAGTAGGTTAGGAGCCGCCAAGCGCCAGTCCAGAAGTAGGGCATATGTGTTGGACGTGCACAGTTGTTGTATCAAAAGAAATTTCGAATTAGTTGAATAGGCCTAGTAGGAGACGTAATACATGAGAACGATAGTACAAGGATGTTAACCTATGAATGTTAAATATAATTGGATGTCATGACAGTGGATTTCAGGTTAACCAAACCCAAGTGGGGTTTGATAGGTAGGCATATTATGATTTAAGAAGGCAATATAAATTGAAGCGGTTAAGCTAGAAGTGTAGTGCAAATACAAGTAAATTATAATGGGTATATTGGTTGAGGATTTTAGAGGCTAGGTACTATGTGGAGTAATCGATAGAGTATAAGTCTGTGAGATGAACTGTGGCAGAATATGAGTTTGGCAGGTTGAATCTTAAGTAAGTCTAAGAATGGTAAATCTTGAAATTATGAACTTAAAGTGGCATAGGTACTTTGGTGACGTGATAAACACGTTAGAATTTATATAATTCACTTAAGGAAATGCAATGCGGACTTTGATAACCAGTTTAAAATGTGCAACCTAACTTGTGTGATTAGAAAACTAGTGATGCGCAACTACTGGTATATCGCTTAGCAGCGAACTACGCTTCGCTAGGCGATAGCGTCAAAATAGAGAAGACCCGGAGCTCGTGGCGCTTGGCGGCAGGGATAGTTCCGCCAGGCGATAGATGCAGAGTCAATATGTGCAGAAGCGCTTGGCGCCTGGCGATACGCGTCCCTCGCCAGGCGGTTTAGAAGCCTGTTGCATTTGGCGCCTCGTGTGTAGTGCCAAGGGATATTGCTACAACAAAATTGTGTTTTTGCTTGCTTGATGTGCGTGGTCTACAAGGTTGCTATGATATCTTGAAGGTTGACATGCTAGTGTTCTAATGTTTTATGATTTGGAAGAATTTTGTAAACTCGTATTACTAGACTTTGACTTTTGTAATGGGGTTTGTTTATGATTTTAGAGTTTATTATACAAAGAATTAAAGTTTTAAATTTCCCGTGTTTTTGGGAAATGACATTTTAATAAATGAGGTTTATTCATTAATTCTTTATTTTATTACTTAAATCCGTAATATCCGGTCGGGATGTTACACCAACATGTGGTTATATGGCATAAATATATAAATGATCGTGATATTGTAACACCAAAATTTGACTCACTTTTGACAGCATTGACATGACATTTTCAAAAGTAGTTTTCATTTTTTTAACTGTTCATCGGTGCATTTTTATCCATTATGGCAAAACGCAAAATTGAAATGCTTGAATCCATGGTACCTTTTCGTTCATGTTTTCGAAGTGTTTAATTGGGTAGGTTTCAAATTGAAGAAGGAAAAACCTAGATGACGATACTCCTCTTCCACCATTATACCTCTATGTTCGTTCAAATTGAAGGAAGTAGAGGAAAAAGGAGAGGTTCCTGAATCTAGTAATGAGACGAATGTATGTGTGTTTGATAGTCACTAGTTTTTGTAGGAATGTAAGATAGTCAATGTTGTTTTTATTTTGCAAACATAGAAAAATAGGCCAAAGTGGGGGACAATGAACTAATAAGTGGAGCACTAAGGATAAATTTTTGTACAATGTTTTAAAATTTTTACCAATCAATTTTTTTAGTCATTCAATAGGATGTTCTTGTTATGTACCATCAATTTTATTACAATTCACGAAAATTATCCCTTTTTGGTAGCATTCAGGTGACTGACTTGGAGAAAAAAGATCAAACCACATATGCAACATAAGTAAGGGACAATTATCAAATAAGTGGGGTGCTAGGAATAAATTTTTGTACAATGTTTTAAAACTTTTACAAATCAATTTTTTAGTCATCCAACGGGATGTCCTTGTTGTGTACCACCATTTTTATTACAATTCGCGAAAATGATCCCTTATTGGTAGCATTTGGGTGACTAGCAGAGAAGAAAAGAAGGTCAAACCATATATGCAACATAAGTGGGGGATAATGACTAATTAAGTGAGGCATTGGAGATAAATTTTTGTACAATGTTTTAAAACCTCTACCAATAATAAATCTTTTTTGATCACTCAATGGGATGTCCTTGTTATGTACGACCAATTTTATTACAATTCACGAAATTGATCCCTTTTTTGTAGCATTTGGGTGACTGACTTGGAAAAAAAAAATCAAACCACATTTGTAACATAAGTGAGAAACAATGATTAAATTTGATTGGTAAAAGTTTTAAAACCATCGAATACATAATAAGGACATCCCATTAGATGACAAAAAAAGTTTGATTGGTAAAAGTTTTAAAACATAATACAAATATTTATCCCGAGTGGTGCAGATTTTTTATTTAAGAAAAAATAAAACTAATTTTAATTCAGTGATTTGATGGAAATTGTGGTAAGAATTGAAATTAACTTGATTTCTAAAATCAAGCAACTTGGTGCAATTTTATTCTTTGATTTTAGCACTGAATCACTTATATTTGGTACAAGCGGCTGGTGGCATCGGTGATCTAATCAATGTAATTCTTTGAATTTTGTGAATATGCACATAAATTGAAATCAAAGGATTAATAAAAAATTGAAGAAAAACATTTGAAGCACGTGGATTATGTAACTGTTGATTTCCTTGATTGAATTCTTGCAGTGATAAAAAATTTAATTTCATTTGTTGTGTGTGGTAAATTCTTGTACATTAAAAATTGAGCATTGAATATACTCTGATTGAATCTAATTTAGGTAACAATAATATGTCGATAGTACTTTTTTATAAACGTTGTCTATTAACAGAGATCACTCTATTGACAGCGTCTAAAAAGTCGTATCTATTAGAAAAATAAAAAGAAAAAAAAAAGTCTTTTGAAATATTTAATCATTACATCACTAAATTAAATTAAATGTTAAATGAAATTTTAGATAGAAAATTATAATTGTATCAATGTATATTGATTTTTTAAGGTTAAAATACTCTTTGGACTATGTTTTTATTGAAAAATCTTAAATAGATTTTAAGATTTTTTTAGTCTCAATTAGGTTCATATTTTTAAAAATGTGTAACAATTAAGCTCATTCCGTTAGTATGATTAACGGTGTTAAGGATATGCCACATATAGCTCCTCATTTTTTTGAATTTTTTTGAATTTTTTTTGAATTTTTTGAATTTTTTGAATTTTTTTTTTAAAATTATTCATGCCACATGTCACATCAATATTGTACCACGTGTCAAGGTGACACGTGTCAAGTCATTGTTTGAATCTCAATTTGGTCCATATATTTATTATCTTAATTATATTTCAGTCCATTTTTTTTAATTTTCAATTTCATCCTCTCCAAATTGAGATCAAATTTAACTTTTATATAAATTTTATAATGATATTTTTATTAAACATTTTAATAATATTAAGTTTATTTTATATTTTGTTTTAAAATTTTAAAATATTTATTTTAACTTGTTACAAAATTGTTTTAAATAATTTATAGACAAATGTTAGAGTTGGTTTAAAAATAACAATTTCATAAATTTAAATATAAAATTTTAAAACAATTTTGTAAAAGGTGAAAATAAATATATTTAAAATTTTTTAAAAAATTGACTAAAATATAATAAAAATAACAAATATATGGACCAAATTGAGATTTGCATGTGTCACCTTACTGACTTGACACGTGGTACAATATTGATGTGACATGTGACATGAATAATTTTCAAAAAAAATAAAAATAAAAATAAAAATAAAAAAATGTGGAGCGTGGCACATCCTTAACACCGTTATCATATGGATCTAATTGTTACACATTTTCAAAAATATGGATCTAATTAAGATAAAAAAAATCTTATGACCTATTTGAAAATTTTCAATAAAAACATGGACTAAGAGAGTATTTTAACCATTTTTTAATACATTATTTTATTGCTATGTTATTATTGACATATACATGTGCAACAATACTGTTGGTGTAATCTACGAATCATAATAGACCAAAATATGCCTCTGAAGTTTGTTCATCAACTTCCACATGATTTATGCATATACTACACTCATTTTGCTCATATTCTTGCTCTCATGGCTGAACTTTATTCTTCCCATTTACCTTATATATTTCAACATCAATTTTTCTCTATATAGTTTCCTCTTTCATTCAATATATCAGTATATATACATGCATTCTCTGTCTTCTGTATTGCATGACCACCTCTCCCATACCAAGCTATGTTCCTCCTTATATAGCATTCTATTGCAGCGATTTCATCTCAACTCTTATATTTTTAATGTTTGTCATGAAGACATATTCAAAGTAAGCCTTGCTCTTTAGCCACAATGGGTTTCTTTAGCTTCAGAAATCGCCTTGTCAAGATAATCGATAGTTTTCTGGTATTTTAAGAAACCCATAAACCAAAACTCAAAATTGTCTTCTGTAAATATCTCTAAATACTTCTGCGTTGGCTTCTCAACATTTCTACTTGGCTTCATGTACTTAATCCTCTTCAGGGGAATTGAAACCTGTGACAGGACATAATCATTTTCGAATGTAAATAATGTGAATGACATATTTCGATTAATCAGGAAACTAGAATGAAACATTTATTTATTTTCTTTATCATGTCTTTAATTATAGCTACTGAAATTTGAGCTCAATAATGTTAATTCTTATATAGATTGTAATCATACGTGATTGGTGTTGCATTTTCCATCGAAATTCTTATAAAACACGATCACAAACTTACTAGAAAAATTAAATATATTTTTCTTATTTATTAATTGGTACGTGTCCAAAAATGATAAGTGACATCATATAAATAAAAGATATGAAATAATATGATAGAACAAAAAGATAGATAAAGACAAATATAGAGATTGATTAGGTGCTTGAGAATAAAGATGATTGCTTTATGATTAGTTATTAATAGTTATCACCTTATAACGAATCCTGCACATGTGGCCTTTACTAGAAAAAACTTTGATTGATCTCTCACTGCAGAAGGAAACCTTGTCTGTGGAAATGAAGAGAAGACCTGCTAAAGGACCTGATGTGGTTGACAGATAGCACTGTGAAGCTTTCAACAGTTTCTCCCCATTTCTCACAGTGAAGAAATGGTTGAACACTTTCTTCACTCCACCAACTTGAACAATTTCAGCACCCAGACTCAACTTTCCCATAACAGTCTCACTTATAGTTGGCCCTAGTCTCACTGAAATTTCATCAATGTCAAAATCTCAAAATGATTGAAAACTACAATCTAATCAACACTCTTCTAAGTGCATGCATGTTTACTCACCATGTTCACGTACTTCTTGCGAAAAGCTATCAACTTTCCCTCCAATAACAAGCTTGTTTATGAGAGAATATATTCTACCTGAAACATAACGTCCATCAAAGCATTACACATGATAAAATTTAACGTTGTACACATGTGGGTTCATTAAGAAAAGAAGGTTTTTACGTACTTTGCTTGGGTGTCGTGGTAGACAAATGGCATTCATTGGCTGGGTCAGGTAAGTAGTATCTGGTGAATGAGTTTTTGAGTTGATCACAGATAGCTAAGGTGAGTGGAGTTCCAAGAAGTGTGGTGTTCATGGCTAAAATCTATAGCTACTAGATTTTCCAAAGGAATGACTCCATTGACTCTATTGAGAAGAGGTATTTAAAGAGATGAATATTTTCACCTTTTTCTTTGGTTACATCATCAATTGTGATCATATACGGATACAACTGGCATGGCACCTTCATGATGGTATAAAAGCCACATGGACCAGTTAATTGGTTGCTTTTAGGGGAAAAATATGCTGAAGAAAGATCCATGCCATCTTTTAATCTCTATGGGTTTTTTTTTTTTTTTTAAAGGAGTTGCTTTTGGAATTTAGAGAGGTTTTGTACCTTAATGAGCAAGCTTCCATTTGATCAATTGACCAATATATATTTAAGGAATATATATTTTTTAAGTAATTAGTTCTTTATGTACATGCATCATTGTCCAACCCTTAACTTTGCCACAAGCTGAATTGTTAAATTTTCATATCTCCGAGAGCTTATTAGGATTTCAATATTAAGTTCAGGTTAATAATCAGTGTGTTTAAAGTATTAGTTTTTCCTTTTTGAGTTTTGTTGGATTTTATTTTTAAGAGATATCTCATATGGTTTTAGAGAGGAAAATATATTTATATTGTTTATAAAATTGATTCTTATGTAATGTGTAATTATTAAATGTATTGGAATTATATTCTCATCATTAACTTGATCTCTATCCTCTGACTATGAAATATTGCAAGTTTTAATATAAACAATAGACGAAAACCTTGTGATTTTTCGGCATTTGTTTTTTTGTTTTATTTGTCAGATTTTAATATTGTATATGATTTTTGACTATATTTTGTTTCTTATTTTAGGGAAATTTTGTAGGTGGTAGGTACGTAAAGTGGAAGAAAGTATTGTGATGAAAAAAAGTGCAGCTATTATGTTTTACACTTTTAAATCACTCTTTGCTTAATAGGATCGTTAGATTAGAATGGCTTATTAATTAATGTGAGAAGATGATGCTGCATGATCCAAGCTTTTTCCAGCTGGAATTTTCAAACTTTTATACACTACCGTTCTTTAATTTCTCTAACGATAAGATAAGAAAAAGTAATGATAAAAATGTTCTTTATTAGAGTGCACAACTTATTACAACTTTCATTCATCATCACCCTTTAGTCATGCCCAACTGGTAAATATATACATATATATATATATATATATATATATATATACATATATATATATATATATATATATATATATATATATTAACCTTACTTATATTTTGATTCACTATAACGTGATATATTTTTTTGAGAACAATTATATGGGAGAAAAGCAAAGAACTAGACTAATTAATAAATCATGACTAATAATGTAAGAGAATTTGACGGTACCCAATACCTTAATCTTCATTTGCAATGAAAATTTTATAATTTTAAAAAAATTAAATATATTAATTTTGAATAATTGGATATTTTACCTGTTTTGTTTAAATAAAATAATTTAAAGTTATTGGGTTTTAATATATTTATTTAGATAGAATATTTCAATTATCATTAAATATAAAAATTTAATTTAATGTTAAATAGTATTTAATAAATAAATACATAACTAATTATATTTTTAAGTCAATGTTGAGCGAAATAATTTTTCGGTCAAAGTCCATTAAATTTTTTTTAACTAATGCTTGTCAAAGTTATTATTCATTAACATAAAATAAGGTTAATGAAATTCTTTTTGGATCATGTTGGCCACACACGTTAACATGGATTGAATAATAACTTTAACCAACATTAACAAAAACAATAAACCAACAAATGATGACTAAAAACCAGTTTTTATTAATATTAATTCAAAAAAATCTTGATGTATATATACTAAAAAATAATCTGCTACTATCAACAAAAAAATTCTGTGATATTGATAGCAAAAAAATAACCCTGCCAACATTAGTAAGTAAAATCTCGATTAATGTCAGTAAAAAAAGTAATTTTGAACAACATTGCCTTAATCAATGTAAGTGAAATAAATTGATTCACATGAATTGAAAATTAACTTCTATATAAAAAAAATGGACATATAAACAAAACATGACTTATATTAACTGAAAAAACACTTACTAACATTAGTTAATAAATAACATTAATCAACATTGAAGACAAAAATAACTATAATTAACTTTGATATAAAAGAAACCTTTGATTATTGGGATGACAAACAAAATGGTATCCATAGATATTTGCAGGTAAAATTCATGAGAGACATTAAATAGATGCTTCTAGGTAATGAATAGAGATATTTTATTATCTATTTGTTGATTGGAAAGGTACTATAGATACTGGTCATAATTATTAAAATTAGTAATGAAAGAAATATTAATTATTTTGAATAATTATTTAAAATTTGACTCTATATATTTCTAATTTTTATTTAGGACTATAAAATTGAATTTATTTTTAAAAATTTTATGTTTTTAAATTTATATTTTGATATTACTCATTCAAATTTGCATTGTATTAATATTTTAATGAGTAATTTAATTTAATTATAATCTACATTTAATTTCTTTAATATCATATTTTAAATATTTTTTAAATAATTTTATTTAAAATTAGAAATATACATAAAATTATGAAAACTCACAAGTATGTTTTTACGTATATCGTGACAAATAACAGAACAAATAGCAGGAAAAACATTTTTAAACAGAAATAAAAACGGGTAGACTTCTATTCATATTCAACCTCTTACCATCCTCGTTGATGATGCTAGTAAAAGAGTACCGTAAAGTTGACAACATTCTAACTTTGATCGAACCAATAATAAATAAGGCTCATAATGCACCAATAAAGAGTAAGCATGAAAAAAAAAATAGATGTTGAAGGAAGGGATGATAAAATATAAAAAAACTTTGTTTGATAAATTTTAAAATGTGGAAAATTTAAATATTCAAATTAGTCTTATAAATTTCTAGAATTTAAATATATGTAAAAGTTCTACATCCAAATAGTACAATTTATAATAAAATATTTCAAATTTTCGGTCAAAATAAATTTATCTGCAAAATTTCTTATGAAAACAATAGGTTTGAAGGTATTTTCCGATGAACTTGAAATAATGTAAAGTCATTACAAATAAAGTGCAATAAAATATATATAAACTCGTTACTAATAGGTGATGAAACTTAATTACAAATAGGATCTCATCACCTATAAATTAAATTGGCTTCTACACAATTTTAAAATTAAAGAAGTCATATTATGACACGGAAGGGATTATTCATTTTAAGGGTTGTGTTTAAGGAAACCGAAAGTGATAGTTATTGTTTCTGCTAATCACTAATTCAGTGTAATTCTATGATTAATAAAAACATAACGCAAAAGTGAATTTTAAGAGAACAAGAAGCTGAGGATGGATTTGCCTGTGCTTTTACTTCTTGTTTTAAGAGAAAACTTGTTTTTTGTACTTATTGTAAAGGGAATTTGGCCAAGAATTCCTTTGTTAACTTTTTGCTTTTCTACTTTATGGAATGGAATGATTGATCATAATCTATTTAATTTCGATTGGCTTTGTACTTTCTACAATATTCGAAGTGAACAACAGTTGGATTTGCTAATCATCACTTGGCTTATATGTGAATATTTGTTTTCAATTATTTTTACTTTCAAGAAAGGGGTAGGTGTGTTCATGGGATACGATTGCATATTATTATACTAACCAGTCTTTCTACCCGTGCAACGTACGGGTTTTTTTAAATGTAATATTTTTGATAATAGGAATTGATTTTGTAATATTTATTAACCTCTAAGGTTATAATATAGTGTCTTCAAAAAAATAACAATAAAAGAAGACCAAATTACATACCTATAATCTGTTTTTGGTTAATCAACTTTATAACTTCCTTTGGTACACAAATTTGATTACTTGTTAAATCAACATGATGTTCATTGTAAGTCTTGGACTTTACGCAATAGATCCTGCATTGAACAACAAAATTATAACAAATATTTTAATTATAACAATAGATCATGCATCTATATTTATACAAACTTTCAAATTAAAAGAAAATTAGAAATGACATACCTATAATGTGTTGATTGTCAAAGAGTTTCAAAAATTTCTTTGTACACAACATTTTTAGTTGTGTTTGTGATATTTCCATTTTCATCCAATATAAGTATTTTCAATCCTCTCTTGGTTTTCACTCTAGAAATAGCAACATATAGTTGGCCATGTGTGAATACAGGTTGTGGAAGATAAAGTCCCACTCTAGAAAGTGTTTGTCCTTGACTTTTGTTAATCGTCATTGCAAAGCATAATGAAATTGGGAACTGTCTTCTTTGGAATTTGAAAGGCAATCCTGAATCAGATGGCACTAAATCCATTCTTGGAATAAAAATTTTGTCACCAATGTTTTTTCCAGTAATTACAGTTGCAGAGATTACATTTTTACCCAAATGGTTGACTTGCAATCTTGTGCCATTGCAAAGACCTTTTGCTTGATCAATATTTCTCAAGAGCATAATTGGCACACCTGTTTTGAGCTTGAGTTTATGATTTGGTATCCCTGAACATTTGATATCATTTAAAAATTCATATGTAAACCATTCAGATTGAACTTCATCTTGTTCATCAGATTGGCAAGGTGTATCTGAACTTAAATAAATCACCTCTTCACCACCTAATAAAGACAACATGAAATCATTGACTTGCTCTACAGAATCATTAGTTGGGCACAAGATTGCTCCATCATCAAAATAATTTGGATTCATCATGTTAACCACAAATTGAGGATAGACAAATTCAACCAATGACAATAAAGGTACATCTGTATTTATAATAAGCAGCTCTTCTGGAATTTCTACCATGCACTCACCATTCTCATTTACATCCATTTGGCCATCTCCAATTTTCAATATCCAATCAGCAAATTCTTTGATATCATTGGCTGCTTGATTGTTTGTTGTAGTACTTAATCTCATGTTCTTGGACAGTTTGAGCACTTTACAACAATTCCATAACTCTGAATAGTTGATGGCTGATTTGATGATATCAAACCTAGATCCTTTCTTTATAACGGGTAGAATTTGTCTGAAGTCACCTCCCAAGACAACTGCTTTGCCACCAAATGGTTTGTCATTATTGACATCATCAACATTTCGCATAATATCTCTTAGTGTTCTATCAAATGCCTCAAAGCACATTCTATTCATCATTGGTGCTTCATCCCAGATAATTAAATTGGTTACCATCAGAAGTTTAGCACGGAGAGTACCTTGCGCTATGTTGCAAGTTGATTCATCATTAATTAACAGTGGGATGCAGAAGGTAGAGTGTGCTGTTTTTCCACCAGGAAGTAGTAAAGAAGCAATTCCACTTGATGCTACGTTCAAAACAATCATGCCCTTACTTTTTAGAGCAGCTGACAATGTCTTCCACATAAACGTTTTACCTGTACCACCATAGCCATATAAAAAGAAGAATCCTCCCTTGTTTGAAACAACTGCTGTCATGATATCCTGATATACATGCATTTGTTCATCATTGAGTGCTTTAAGCAAAATATCATGTTCTTTTGCCATGTCTTCTTTATTGTATTGCAGCTCATCAACAATAAATCTGTTATTGAATGTATGTACATCTGAAATATCAAGTTGAGGTAATGAAGGATAATCTTTCAAACATCTACCATTTGACATTAGCATTTCTTGTATTTCCATGAGACATATTTTTTGTAATTCAGCAGTCTTAATTTGAAGACCTACATGAACAAAATAATGCAATTAAAAGATATATTTTTTTTGAAGTACAAAAATAACAATATAAAATACCTGGTAATCTCATTTCCTTTCTCTTTTGGTACAAAATTCCATCACATAAGATACTCCATGTAGAATTCCAAACTATATCTGGTTTAGAAATTGTATTCATGGACAACAAAGTAACAAATAATCTTCTAAGTTGATACCCCGAAGCAAATTCACTTGCTTCTTTGATTGCATCAATATATTCTTTATCATCTGCCAACAATCCCAAAGCATAGCAAGGATCTTGGTATGTTTCATAAAATTTCCCATCAATGGTCTTTATGCTTTCATAATCAATACAACCTTTTTGAATTGTGAGTAATATCCTCAAATAATAAAGTTCTCCAGAGCCCGGAGGAATATAAGTAAGTCTACCAATGTTGTAGCCTTTCTTCCTTGGTTTCCATTCTTTTTCTTTAGCAAACCACACAAATTTGCTTGGAAATTCAGAATAAGTCAATTCTTTTCCTTCTGTATAAACTTTGTTAGCCTCAAACCAAGCTAGAAACATTGTGTTAGCATTTTCGTACCTGTTGCAAATCACATTAATATCATCATATAAACTTTGTTAGCCTCAAACCAAGCTAGAAACATTGTGTTAGCATTTTCGTACCTGTTGCAAATCACATTAATATCATCATTATCTTTAAACAAAGTTGATTGTTGTCCAGGAAGATGGAATGTCAATCTCTGAACAGGAGGCCATCTGTGATGGATGTCAAAAGCAAATATTCGCCAAGCTGCTTCACATGGTGATAGATACCTACAATCATAATACCTCTTGATCTCATCAATAATGGTTTCTTTGTCACATTGTGCAGAGTTGTTGCTTATTTTAAGAGTAGCTCTGTCAGGACCCTTGTTGACATATTTGAACAAATATTTTATTGAATTGGTCTTGTTGCAATACTCTGTATTCACGTGAGCTTGATACCTCATTAGAAGTGGTGGATTGTAAGGAACAACACTTCTGTTGTCCAGCTTAATTCCATTCTTCTCAACAAATCTACCATTATCAAGTCTTCTATAGCATGGATATCCATCTTCATCAATATAAGTTGAAGATGTGAATTTTTTAGGAAAAAATTTGGAACATCTTCCTTCTTTCATGCATGGTGAAGTATATCTCGCAGATCCGCATGGTCCATGAATCATGTAACTTGCTACAACTTTTTCCAATTTTGGATACAAATCCGCATTGGGCAATTCAGCTGATATTACTTTATCAATATCAGTTGAATTTTTCAATTTGCTTTCTCCATCCAACCATAAAAGTATATGTGCATGAGGTAAACCTCTCTTTTGAAATTCTACTGTGTACATTCCTGCATATATAACAGAACAAATTAAATAGTTTGAAAAATGTAATTTCAAAAATATTCAAAAAGTGTATACTAATGCTTATAGAACATACCTGCAGTGGTTTTTCCAAAGAAGTCTTTTTTTCTGAAATCTGTCATCATTTCATCTAGCTTCATTTTGAATACTCTACATACAATATCAGGTAAATCTGATGGTGACAACCCTTTTGGTAAAATAAAGTCTCTTATTTCGCTCCAATTGACATTGCATGTTATAGTAATGAACAAATCAGGATAGCCAAATTTTTTACAAATAGCCATAGCATCTTGACAATTGTTGAACATGTATCTTGTACCACCAGTGAATGAAGCAGGCAGTACAATACGTCTTCCAATTAAAGAAGGATCTGTCTCTCCTCTATTAACAGCCTCTTGTAATCCATTAAGAATATCACAACGAATTAACTTTTGATTAGCTCTAATGAATGACAGTCGTTGTGCTTCCACCATTGTATAACAATCAACCAAAAACTGTTGGAATAATCGACATGCATTCACAATATTTCCAGGTTCTATAGATCTTTGTTGTATTCTAAATGCAATAAATTCTCGCAACGAAATTCTAATTCTGACCCTGGATTGACTTCTTAATGAGACTCTCTGATTGGAATATCTTCTTGATAACCATCTTCTCCATATGGAAACATTAGAGGATACTGAAGTGGAATGAAAGCTGTGTGAGTTTCATGCAGTCTTGTTAATTCACCAGAAAATTTTTTGACAATGATATCTCTGCCTACATCCAGATTGCCAAAATCACCAACTATTAGAGCAGCTATTTCATCACATGAAGGTGTGTTGTATACTCTAGGGTCTTTGTTTCTGCCTCTAAATAGTCTTAGTGTGAAATCTAATTCCATATGTTGCAGTGACAATTCTCTTACTCTTCTAAAAGATTTCGCAAGAACATTGTGAGTGTCAATCATTTGAATCAAATCAGCAACCAATGATTGATCTAGATCAGATTCCTTGCTGTTAGACCTAAAACATAATAAAGAAAAGAAATAACTTGAAATAAACAGATGTATTTCAGCAAATAACTTGAGCATATATGTTACTCATTTCAACTAACCTGAAATGCTTTAGTCTGTTACTCAATTCATTTTCGGTGTCATATATGTAAAGTTGTGCAAACTTTGGCTTTGATCCACGTTCTGCCAATAAACTTCCAATACGATGATAGTTCTGACCATTAAGAATAAATTGTGGTGGAGCAGAACCATTGTTCATTGAAGTATCTATCTTACCACCAATTGAAGTAAATGAAAACATGCTATTGTACAGTCTTATATTCTGTAAAAATGATTTGCTTCTACGATCTACACCATTTAACAAACCTTCAAGAAGATCAGGTGGTTTTTTTAGTAGTGGAATTTGTACTTTTCCCTTTTGACAACATAATGAAAATTGAACTTCCTTTGATGTGTTACTTTTTTCTGCTCTTTCTTCATACCACAGTTGAGCTTGACAGTATTGGCATTCCAAGCAAGGATCTCCAATATTGAGTAGTTCTGAACAAAAGCATAAAGCATTAGCACCTCAAGTAATATTTTATGTATGAAATTCTGTACAATTTTGTGTGACTTTACCTTGTAACTCTCCTTTGCAATACAATTCATTTGTAATTGTAGTACTTGTACTATTTCCTACAATATTAGCAAAATGAAAAGTAATTACTAATTTAAAAAAGGAATTTATTGAAATCAATAAGTTAGCAATTCAAGATCTGAATTACCTTCATATGTTCTTCTTGTTGAATCATCATTTCTTGTGTTTGAACAATGTTGTTCTGTTGTTGTTTCATCATGAAGATTGAATCTGTTTTGAAGTGATTGTATGACTTGAAAAGGATATTTGACAACTTTATTGTTAGAGACAGAATATGAATGATTTTGATCTCCAGATGTGGCACCTATGGAAAAGAATTATTAAAACAATTATGTTATATTCAAAGTCATAATCAGTATGAACTTTTGTATGTATGAGTCAAACCTACTTACCTGCACTGCAATTGTAATTATTTTGTACATAACTTCTGTGAATGCTACTGCTGAGAACTGAAATCATTAAAAAAATGAATAGAATCATTAGAAATCATTAAAGATCAATGTAGAAATACAGCTAAATGTAGAAATTTACCACAAGGAGTATTGTATGTTATAGTAGAAGCTGAGGATTGTGAAGTCATTAAGTTTATTTGAATTGGATCTTCAACTAAAGTAGTTGAAGAATTTGATATATTGTTTCCAGACACTGCATTAAAATAAACAATTGTTTATAATTTGTTAAAGTGATATTGCAATAGTAATCTTAAAAAACAAACAAATATAACTTACCAATTGTTGACTGAAATCTTGATTTAATATTGTGAAAATTGTTGTTGTTTTCCAAATCTGAAAAATGTTTATTGTAGCAGCATTTTATGTCCAACAATACAAAACCATACATATGGCATTCATGTAACAACAATGTAACAACACTGTTTAAAGAAAGAGGTAAGAAGAAAAATACTTACTAAGATGCAACTCTTGTAATGGCTTCCTTTGGATACTGTTATGGACTAATTTATCAGATTCACTTCTTTTATCTATTATTAAAACAGCAAAGATATTTGATTATCAATCTATGTTGTGAAGTTGAAATCAAAATATATTTTTTCAAATAGAGAAAAAATAAACTGATATTTTTATACTTTGAGAACAATGGTTGGCGATTTTTGGTTTTTTTCTTGCATTCTGTTCTTTGTAATCTGCAAAGAAGATATAAACATAGAAATGCAGAACTTGTAAATAAATGTTTGATGAAGAGATTGTGCAGTCAAATGATTGAAGGTATATGTTAGAAAATTACCTGCATGTTGATTACTTCTTGCATTAAACCTTTGTTGTAGCACCAACTTCCTCCTCAGCCTTGCATTTTTACAATCGTTTTCCTCCATTTCAGCAGAAAACATATGGAATACTTTCAAAGGTGTCAATGGAATAAACAAAAAGAAAGATAAGTTGACTCAATGGATGAAAAAGTGTTCTCTGTTTTATTACTATATTGGTGAATGATTTTTATAAAGTTTTTTTTGGAGATTGTACCTCTAATCACAAATTTGGAAACAAAAATATTTGTAATTGTAATAGGAAGCAATTGTAAGACTACCAAAAGTATTTAGCAGTAGACTAAGATTATAAATAGTAATAGCATGCAGTGGTGACTGGTAATAGATCAGAAACATTCATATATATAGTAATTCTTTGATATTTGATTTGTTCTTACAGGGAACAAAAAATCTGCTTTTTATGTAGGTACTACAACACGTCTTTTTTATGCAGTACTATATATAGTAGAACAAAAAGTACAGTTTCATACCAAGTATGTGCCATTCTTTTTTCATGATGTCTGCAAAATTATAACATGTATCCATACATGTATGTTTACTTATAACATACTAAACCAAGATATATCCATACATGTATGTTTACTTATAACATATTTAATTATGTTTAATTATAACTCATTTCAATATGTTAAATTAAATTCTAGTGTGTATGAATTAGAGTCGATGAATTAAAGATTAAGAATAAACTTTTGATTGGAATTCATAGAATTTGAGACAATGTGCAAAGAAATTTCATTAATAACAAAATAGAACAATACATATGCATTGCTGAAAATATATGAACTTGTAGCTTGAAAACTACCTAAGTAGCAGATATAAAAACAAAACTAATTATAATTAAAAGTTTCAAATAACACCATAAAAGAAACTGTAAATTAAAGATTACAATATGTAAGCACTTTGACATTCTAATTGCTTTTCATCTGATCAACTTCAAACACCAAGTCAATAGGTTGATCCAATCCATGAGCAGTACAAAATTCCTTCCACCCACTTCCTATTTTGCTAGACTTCTTTGGATGATTTCTCAAGAGTAGTTTGCACTTCACTATTTCGCGCGGTTCATGAAGAAGAATGTATTTAAATCTTCCTTGACGAAGATAATTGCCAAAATCAGAAGGCAAATCCTAACACATAGAATGTAATTAAAGAAATCAATAAAAATTATTTATCAGTTTAAGATATGGATTAAATTGTTTTAAAAAATTTAAATACATTAATATAAATATAAATGAAATGAATCTCACCAGATGGCTAGCATGGCATTGGTTTGGATTCAGAAATATGCAAAAATGCAACTTTGGTCCATTGAAAAGTGGTTCATCTGCTTGAAGTCTTTTAAGAAAACGTCCAATAGATAAAGGTTTGCATTTACTTGGAAAAACAGTGATGTGGAAGCAAGAATGACCAACATATCCAAAATAAATAATGTGGTTATCGTGTAGTTCATAAAATTCCCTTAAATCATTCCATCCTCCTATTACCATTGGTTTCTGTAAATTCTTGTTATAAGTGACGACATGTCTATTGCCTTCTTCATCTGTTAAAGTCCATTGACGTTCAAGATCGTGATCATAAAGAATGGCGAATGCACGATCCACAAACCCAACAACCTCCAAGGATATAATTTTTTTGAACGACATAGATTAGTTGAAGAAAAAATGATAATATAATTTCAAATCCGTGAAAAAAATAAGAGTAGAAGAATTTTTGTAAAACCAAAACTGTATACAAAAATTTACCAAAGACGTACCTCATCCTCAAGGTGGATAATACAGAACTGGTACCTACTCATTCTATTAACAACTTGTTCTTGGTTGAAGTTGTTCTCCATTTGGTAGGACTTTCAGAATAGAAGTAGAAATAGAGTAGTAAAAATGGAGAATATGACAGAACTTATCTTCAAGTGTGGTTCTGATGGTAGAATGAAGATGAACATTTATAGAGGAAAAATCCCCCATGAAAAGACGGGACGATTACAAATAGATTTCAAAACAGTAATGTAATTATTACTTTGGAAAATGGGCAGACCATTAAAAGGACAATATAAAATATTACGTTATAAAATATTTTAAAAATATAATAAAATCATAATATAATATAATATATAATAAAATAAAGACTTTTTTTTACAATAAAGTAACAACCAAAATCTAGATATATGTATATAATATATAGAGATAAATGGAATCTATAAATATTAATATATATATATATATATATATATATATTATATTAAAACAAATGGAATCGAAATTGACGTAGTAAGTTAATATATAATAATTGGTTGTAAATTTATGATATATTAAATTTTTGTTTTTTACATATATGAGAATGAAAATGGAATTTATTTAATAAACTTGGTAACCATTACAAAGAAAAATGATTCAAATTTGTGTATAGCAGCCAATTTTGTTGCCATAACTTAAAATGTGACAACATTTAATTAGTTTGCCAAATATATATTATTTATGAAAATCAAAGTAAATAAGAAATGAGAATTTCTAAATTCGGTTGTTTAAGAAAAATATATGATGCATTTATGAAAATAAATATAACTAATAAATTTGAATTTCTAAATAAGTTTTTGATAATCGTTATTTTATTATTATAAAAAATAATTGATAAATATTTGATGGTAAAACATAATATCACTTTTAAAACGTTTTGATGTAGCTGGCAGTCAAGTTTGTTGACAATAATTGAAAAATGTCAACAATATTTTACAAACCAGCGGATGGAAGAAATAAAATTATACAATTTGTAACAAATAAAACCATAATAAAAGCATAATATAGTTATAATCAAATTAAACATCAAAGTTATAGTTTAAAGGAAATTGAAGACATAACCATGCGTACAAATATTACAGTCCCAAATTGTCAGACATAAAAGAAATTGTCTTCAAATATTAAAACTAAAATCATCTATTGTTTGACTATTTTTTCCTTCTTAATATTTCTTTTTAGCAGCTTCAGTGGAACAGTGTCTTCTTCGATGGATTCAAGTGATAAGGTCTTCTTTGCAGATTCTCTCTTAAGTGAAGTGTTACCATCCTCATTCGTAGCAGTATCTTTGATTAAGTCAGGAGATTGGGATGCACACTCAATTGTTTCTTTCGTAAATCTGACTAATAAATCCTATAGTACAGTTTAAAAACAATTACAATTAATACAATAATACGTCATTAACAAAAAATGAAATTTATTAAATTTGTATACCTCGGCAATATCAACAGTAGACTCATTGACTACACGCTGTTTTTCTCTGCTAAACTCACCATTGCCAGCATAAACATCCTTTAAGAAGGTTAAGAAAAATAAATGATTAAGAAGTTAAATATATGTAAATTGTAAAATGTAAACTGTATATTTAAAGTTATATATTACCACAGATTTCAAAGAAGAATCATTGAACTTCTCAATTATATCATCATCAAGACATACTTTCTTCACTCTGAAAGATTGTTCAAGTTTGAAAGTTTGATCGTTCCTACTTTCAACTTTAAACAGCAGACTTTTATTAACTAATTCTTCAAACTCCTTAGGAAAATTCCCACAACCATTCATCTACGATAACAAAGTAATTTAATATCATATTCAGAGAGATATATCGCACTTTGCTTATTACTGTATATATATAAGTTGATATATTCAAGAGTATACCTTATCATGAGACTCTAACATATCAGCACAGGTTTTTTTGAAAAGGGTGGTTGCATCCCTATCAAACAGAACAAATGTGGTGGAATCGGATGAGTCAATAACTCGAACCTTAATCCTATATCTGTAAAATATATAAAAGTATTAATTCCCAAAAGTGTAAATTATAATCATATATGTAAATTGGCATTAAGTTTAATAAAGTTAAAGTTAACCTTGGAAAGACTTTTATAACATGCTTGTTACACTTCTCGCAAAAGAACATCTTTGAATCTGGATAAACAACTTTGTTGCAAACACAAGCCGTATACCACCAGTCATCCTCATCCAAGATATGGTTAATGGTTCCAAACAATATGAAAGTTGCAACCTTTGAATATATAAAAGATTAATGAAAAAAGGTATTCACAACAACAAAATTACATGAAATAATTTAGAAGTCATTCTAACCTCTTTACAATCTTTAAGACCTTGAATGGTCGTCCTAGGTGTAAGAGTTAAAAAGTCTTCTTCCACAGTATGTTTGGAAGTCTGAGACAGCTGCGTTAATCCTTGAGAGGGAGATTCATTGTTCTCAATCATCCTGGGCAATACAAATTAAAGTTAAAAAAATGGATTAACTAAAAAATTAGAAAGTATTGCAATAAATGAATAACAATTTGAACATTACCTTGATTTAAGTTCAGATGCCTCCTTGAAGTTAACATTGTACTTAATCCTAGTGCAGAACTTGCAATTTTGAAGTTGAACCTTATCTAAATTTAAAAACATAGTGTATGTGAAAGTACCATGGTAATAAAAATTGTAATATAACAAAAGTAAAAGAAGTCACAGAAGTTTACCTTGAAAAGTTTTGACTTTCGCAAATTCTATACTTATAGCACAATTTTGTACTTCTCCACTTGAAAGAAATACATTCAGTTCATCGACATAAATACCAAACAAAGTACATTCTATTCGAAACCTAAACATTCAATAAATGTTATGTCAAATCATTATTTAAACAGAAATAAAAAGGTATGTAGTATATCATAGAAATAAAATACCCATCAGCTTCTATTGCAATGACATTTAATTTTGTTGTCTTTCCATCAACTTGCAATTCTCTTTCAGTACCCACTCCGACCAGTAATCCCAATATATCTAAATAAAAAATAATAGAAGTCATAACATAAAAGGACGAAATAATTGTTGATAACTAAAAAATATGAATGGTAGAAAAACAAAAAATATTAACTTACCAACTAAATAATCAGTATCAAATCCAGTGGTTGTCAATAATGACAAAGGTGTGTATTGTGGTTTCACATCAGGAACCAAGTTAGCATCAAGCAAACTAACTTTGGTACCAAACTGGAAATTAATCTTATAAGGGTGGTGCGTAGTTCTGTATATTCCAGAATTTGGAGCAACACTGAAATTTTGTATGGCATAAACATGACCTTCAGAAATTTCAATCTGGAATTTGTAAATTGGAGTACGTCTGATGGAAGCATGTATTTTAGAACCCTGAAATACATCAATATAATAAAGATAAAGATGTTTAACATACAAATATTTTGTTCATAACAATGATGGTAAATAATTAGAAGAATAATAATATCTTTGTCTTGAATAACCAACTCCATGGAAAAAGGACACCTCTGTTTAGTGAAATCTGGAACGAACCATGAACGTATCACCCTAACGATGATATTCCAGTTCTCCTTTTCTGGAGTAACTTGGCTTACATTTTGAGTTTGCTTTTGAACTTCAGAGAGAGACATGTTGATCTCAACACAAAGATATTCAAGAAATGGAAGTAAAAAAGTAAGTATTCATTGGTGACATATTTAAAATCACATAAAAAAGATAATAATGAATTACAAAATATTTTATTAAGAAAATTAAAAAAAATAATAAAAGGTTCAAAGCAGCTATAGAGTAATATATATCTGTTTGGTCAAGGATAGTAAGAAAAAGATAACATGGATTTGGCAAATTTTGAAAAAGTAAAGGTTCATACGTTATTGGATTGTAAAATTTGAAATGGTTAAAGAAAGCAAGAGGTACAAAAGCATTAAGTAATCTGCAAACATGGAGTAATAGACATGACATGTTAATAGAAAAAGAAATTTGACCTAGGTTTACAGAAATCATACTATCATTTTCTTGTGAAAACTGCGAAAAACAGCTATTGATGTCAGAAACCAGTAATGTGTTGCAATGGTTTTTTTCACAGGTTTCATATAAAAGGAAAATAAAGGAAAAAAAAGCTTTCTGATGAAGATGAACCATTAAAAGCTTACTTTGAAATGAAAACATTACCTCTTGGCTTGATGTATTGAGCAATGAACCATTAATTGAATCACTAATATGGAAACAATGAAGATCTCCAAAAAAGTATGGCTGCATAAACAAATAATTTGAAGAAAGAAGGTATGTGCGAAGATGTTTTTTCAGGATTTGTTAACAAATGGACAAAACCTACAACTATACAAAAGAACATATGAACTGCTACGCTTCATGTATTACTATATTTGTTAACAAAAACAAATCAAGTACATACCTTTGGTGGAACATGGTTTGTATCAATCCAGACTTCGCAGAGAAAAGAGAACGGTTATTTGGATGAATAATAATTAATTAAAGTGTACAAAAAGAGAACAAAACAGTGTAATACACAATATACTTCATTAGAACAAAATAGATACAAATGACATGACATACAATAGTGCGAGAAACTTCCGGGAGAAGACAAAAGGGTTGGATGAATTAAATTAATAATATATAATAACAAATATTCAAAAAAACTATATTCGTATAAAGAATTAATAAAGTAATATATATCAGGGATTGGTACGGAATAAAAAGATGTGGAAAGAATTAAGAAATTTCTCGAGCAGTGCAAAAGTCATATCAATCTACTTTTTTAAAATCATATTAATTTTTAGTTATAATTTTAAAAAATTAGATGTATCTGAAATAAATCATGGTCATATCTTGTAAAATATACAATTTAATTGAAAAAGCTTTAATGAATGATATGACATTTGGGGGTCTGACATGAATTAAATGGCAAAGATATTCGAGATTATATCAGATTTGTAGATATGGAAGAAGATATGTAGCAGTTAAAATTATATCAGATTTAAACAGTTGTATTTACCAATATATATATATATATATATATATATATATATATATATATATATATGTAATGTAAAAAAAGTCTATAATAATTGCTACAAAATATTACATTGGCCATACAAAATAAGTAATACGTTAAAATAATATTGTTCAGGGATGATTTCAGAGGCCATGATAATAGTCAAATATATTAAGAAGCACATTCACATTAAAAACTGAAAAAGAGATTTCAAGGTAGAAAAGTAAAGAAGATGAACAGTCTCAAAAGTGAAAAAATACAGATAAGCAACAGTTAGATATACATAAACAGAAAAAAAAGTTAGATCAAAAGTTTATTTCAAACCTGATGTTAAATCTGCGGCAGTGAACCATATTAGAAATGTAGCAAACCTAGAAAATACAATGATGCAATAAAATTGTTAGCTATGACAAAATAAAAGAATAATGAGTTGTTCGCTGGAGAAAAGTAGAAATAACCACGAAATCTGGGTAATAAAAAAACGCATGAAGGTAATCCACAAAGATAGATGAAAACGACTTCTGGGTTTAGAAGTCTAAAATAACGATTGAAAAAGATAGATCTCACAAAAAAGAAGAAGAAATGAGTGTTTCGGTTGAGAAAACTCTAAAAAAAATCGACTTCTCCGTTTAAACCTGTAAAAAAAGTGATGAAGAAGTTAGATCTGACAAAATATAAGCAGAAAATGAGTTGTTCGCTTAACAAAACTGAAAACAAAAAATACTTCTCCATTTAAACCTGTAAAAAAAGTGATGAAGAAGTTAGATCTGACAAAATATAAGCAGAAAATGAGTTGTTCGCTTAAGAAAACTAAAAAAAAAAATATTTCTCCGTTTAAACCTGTAAAAAAAGGGATGAAGAAGTTACATCTGACAAAATATAAGCCGAAAATGAGTTGTTGGCTGAAAACTCAAAACAAATTATATTTCTCCGTATAAACCTGTAAAAAAAGTGATGAAGAAGTTAGATCTGACAATATATAAGCAGAAAATGAGTTGTTGGCTAAAGAAAACTTGAAACAAAAAATATTTCTCCGTTTAAACCTGTAAAAAAAGTGATGAAGAAGTTAGATCTGACAAAATATAAGCAGAAAATGAGTTGTTGGCTAAAGAAAACTTAAAACAAAAAATATTTCTCCGTTTAAACCTGTAAAAAAAGTGATGAAGAAGTTAGATCTGGCCAAATATAAGAAGAGGATGAGTTGTTCGGTTGAGATAACTGAAAATAAAATCGACTTCTGGGGTTATCAAAGAGCTGAAAAGAGGAAGATGAAGAGTTGTTGAATGTGGTGAGAAAACCAGAGAAAAGAGGAAGGTTGAGAAGAAGATGAAGAGTGTTGACTGTGAAAGAGAGGAGAAGAAAAGAGAGACAGAGAGAGAAAGAGAGAGAGAAACTTTTTGAAGGTGATAATAAATGCATTTTGAATTTTTTATAAAACGCTGAAAATCGTGGTTGATTGACACGTTAGCCATTTTACCTTTTGTAGAATGAAAATTTTGAAATGAAGTGGGTCAGATATATTAATTTATAGAGAAACTTGCCATTTGTTAGTTTAGAATTGTATATAGTATTAGATTTCAATCATTTTGAGAGGGGTTGCTATTTTCATACTCTTTTCTTTCTTCCACCTAGCTAGCCATTTTTTAATTAAAAAAGACACCCTTTTCAAAAACTGTTTATTGTTACGTAAATTTATACAAACAAAAATTTGTGGTCATTAACTAAAAAAGTACTTTTTTGACGTGAAAATATTTGTCTCCAAGCGTTAAAAAATAGTCATGGTAGGATAATTTGTGAAGAAATAACATGTCAAAAAATAGATGCCTTTTTTTTTGAAATAGAAAACAAATTTCATTACAGAATACAACTGTAAAATTTCTCATAAAATTAAGGTTGATTGTGCTATTGTAGACTACATGATTATCTTGTATTTCTTTTAGCCCCACAGGTTGGAGGTTCAAATAAATCATGAAGCTTGAGTTTGAAAATATTGTAATGAAACATTTTGGAAGTAAAACTTTAGTAAAAAAGTATGCTAGTTGATGACAAGAGCAAACCGGAAGATGTTTCATGAGACAAAAAATAATTTTTCTCCAACCAAGTGCTAGTTAATTTCTAAGTATATAGTTCTTTCATGAAACACGGAATAAACAGATGTAAATAAACAGATATGTAAAGAGAACTTTGACTGTTATAATACAAAATAAGGCACTTATCAAAAGGAGCTTATAAAACACGGAGTAAATATACCAACCATTGGAGCTCACAAGTAGCAAATGCAAGAGTTTGATATTCACCCTTAGCAAATGAATAAGAGATTGTTGATTGTTTTTTTTTTTTATTTTCCATGAAATCAAGGAGTTGTCAATAAAAAAAAAAGTAAACAATGATGGAACTTAATTAGCATCACTAAAACCAAGTAAGTGAGAGGATGAAGTTCTACTAAAAAAGAGGCCCTTTACGGGACAAGTCTTGAGATAACGAACAACATGCAAGGCAACTTGAATATGTGATTGAGTAGGGAAACAATTAATTTATCAAGTTGTTGAGTGGCAAAAACAATGTTTGGACGGGTACTGGTGAGATATATGAGGCGACCAACCAAGCGTCGAAAAGGTAAAGGATTGACAAGCGAAGTGGTGCAATCTTGATGGAGGTGCAAAGAATTGTCTAGGGTGTAGAACATGGTTTGGAATTGAAAAGAGCTCCATCAACAATTAACTGTAAGCAATATTTGCGATGGCATAAAGGGATACTAGAAGAAGGGTAAGCAACCTCTTAGCCATAAAATACTTCAATTTACAAAGATCTTTGATTTGAAAATGAGAACATAGAAAATGTTTAATCTGGTCAATAATCGTAATCAAATTTCTAACTAAGACAATGTCACCAACATAAAAAATCAATGTAGTAAAAGATGAGTTGGTAGCTTTAGGAAAGAGACTATGGTGAGCATATGATTGCTTATAATAGAGGAGAGTAATAAATTGGATAATTTGGTAAACCATTGACGGCTAGCTTTCTTCAATCCATATAGAGATTTCTTCAATTTACACAACGAGGAATAATCAGTGATACCTTGAGGAATAAACATACACATCTTTTGTGAGATTGTCATAAAGGAAGGCATTGTTGATATCAAGTTGTTGCATATGCCAATTATGAGCGGAAGTAATGGTCAGAACAACACAAATGGTGGTAATTTTAACATGAGAGAAAATCTCGAGATAATCAATACCTTCAATCTGAGAGTAGCATTTTGCAACTAACCGTGTCTTGTATCGTTCAATATCGTTCAATATTACCGTCACAGTTGCACTTAATTTTGTATACCCACTTGTAACCAATGGGGCACACATGAGGTGGGGTGTGAACTATATATATCCCTGTGCGATTGGAAATAAGGGCTTGTATCTCAACCTTCATGGTCTCTTGCCAACAGAATTTGATGGCAATTTCATGGACAAACTCATGAGTGAAAGTAAGAAGGAGAAAGATGAGAATAATCAAGAGAAGAGTAAAGAGGATAAGGTACGGTTGAAGATGAATGGAGAGAGGACGTTGAAGTAGGAATTGAATTAATAGTGAAAGCATGACATTCATTGTCATCAAGGTAAAGAGGACATTGATGAGGATGAGTGTAACGACAAAGAGGTTGTGATTCTATTGCAGATAGTGAACTTGTTTGGGTAGGTAGGGTACATGGTGTAGGCAAAGAGGGATGAGGGTCAGAGAATGGAGAACATAGTGTCGGATTGGGTTGAGAAATGTTGGGATTAAAGGTAGGTGTGTAAAACAAATTGGGTGGAAGGGTGTGTTAAATACTAGGCTATGAATTATTGGGCTGAGAACTTATTTTTGAAACAATGTACGAATTACATAAGAAGCTTGACAAAAATAATAATTTTCATACATAGAGAGAGAGAGTCGTACATCATATTTTTAATGCAGAGTCAAAACACGTACAACATAAATAGAAGGAAAACTTAGTCATCAATTAAGTCTCCTCCTTAGCATCCTTGTTCAGATCAAATTTAGAAGGGTTAAATATGTTTTTGGTCTCTAAACTTCTAGAGAAAATTGGAATTAGTCCCTCTTAGAAACTTTAACTCAATTTAGTCCCTCAACTTTAGAACTTCGTAAATTTAATCCTTTTAACCAAATTTTGTTAAGTTTATTTCATATTTTAAATGTATTTCTCGGTTAACATTGAACAAGAAATATATGAAATCTTCGGCAACTGAAAGAAGAAGTTTGGCTAATGTTCCAGCAAGACAACAAGAGTCTCTAATGAGGAAGAAGAACCATTGCAGGCTAAAACTGGGAGCCTACAAGACATATATAATACAACTAACGAGGTACATGTTGTGTGCCTTTTGGCAGATTTTGAAGATGTTAGTTTTGAAGAAGCCATGATAAATGATAAATTGAAGAAGGCAATGGACGAGGAGATTGCTTCTATAGAACGCAACAACACGTGGGAACTATCTATGTTAGCCACGGGAAAAGCGAAGTACAGGTCGACCACGAACAAAGTGAAAGCGAAGTTAACCATGAAGAAAGCGAAGAACTTGAAAATTCATGAAATGGACAAGCACAATGTGAGAATCCAAGATGAAGAATAAAGGAACAAAGATGGAGAATAAAAGAAGCATGGGGAATTTTTGTTAGGTAAACTTAAATAGAATAAACTTTATGTTATAACTGTTCTTGGTAATTAGTATACTAGTGGTTTATAGTCGTTGGGTGGTTAATGCACTAATCGTTTATAGCTGCTGGGAGTACAATAGACGGAAATTGCAAGTCTATAAATTGTATTGTTGATGACATGAATACAACAATAAAAAGTTAATAAGTTTTTTCATGCAAGAGCCTCTTTCTTTTTAAACATATAATCATTCAATTTTAGTAGGTATGGATATATTTTAATCTGTTGGGAAAAATCCAAGTGTGAGTCAAAAAGTCCCACATTGGATAGAAAAGACAAAGTTAAACACTATATAAAAATAAAGATCCATAACAACATTGCCTTAAGGTTTTGGTGTAAAAGTGGTGTCTAAGATCTTATGTGTAAGACTAATGTCATATAACCATATAGAACCACAATCTCTCAATAACCATGATTATAACCCATATATATGAAAGAATATATAACCAACACCGTCTTATCTTATAACTAAGCAATCCAAAACATATAATCATCATAGTTTTGTCTGTTTCCCACATATAAGATCTTCACTAAATGAATTGCTAGTGTTGCAGTTGAAACTGTCCAATATATAAATACTATAACACTATTCGTGTATCTTCAAATGCATGCATCAGACAAGTAATTATCATCGAGTTTTCAGTGAATTAAACTCACGGCAAGGAAAATATCAAGTCGTAAAGGGCAAGATTTTTCATTGAAACCAATTTTCAACCCTTATCAAGTCAATACTTCGTTCCTGTCAATCGTCAAATTATACAAGTACGTTAACTGGTTGACAAAAACTTCGACACAAGTTAATTTGTAATGGTAACTCTATTCGCTTATAAATTGATCGTGTTAATTTCGTAAAAACAAGTATTGCCACAAATCTGGTCATCCAAAATTGTGTTCTGTAATAAAGTTGTGGATAAAAAATAAAACATGAAAATTTCTGCATAACTTTCACTCATTTCTTAGCGCCTACTATAAGAACAGAAAAATTAAAGCACATTCTGGAAATATCCCAGTAAAGACCAACTACATCACCTAACCTTAAGTTCCTTCTCCGGAAAAAATCATGGAACCAGTTAATCGTTGAAATATGAGAATTTGAGTGTTTGGTGAGAATGAGAGTTGCTCATTGTTGGTGTCCACAACTTCAATTCCTTCTTTAATCTCAGCAGAAGTAGCTTTGATCACAGGCAACAAGAACCTCTTTTTAGATCATGTTCTTGTAGTTGTTTCTTGATATTCCAAGGGTCTTGTGCCTTCTGAAATAATCCACGAAGACGACCTGTCTGTAGCTTCAGCCTTCGCGATTTTTCTGCCACATTTTTCTGTTTCACGGTTGCTGACACTTTCTGCTGCTTCGCTGTTGCCAATTGTTCTGCCACATTCTGCTCCTCCACTGGAATATTCTGTAATGTCATGATTTCTAAACATTCTGGAGCATTCTGACCTTCAGTGACAATGTTCTGGAATTCCATGAAAATTTTCTGCAGTTTCATGTAATCCAAATGTTCTTCTCGGTCATTTTGCTCTTCCATGAGAGTATTCTTTATTTCCATGAGAACATTCTTCAGTTTCATGATGTCCGAATGTTCTTGAACATTCTGCTCTTCCTTGGCTGCAAAATTTCCTTGCACATTTTGCAGCTCCATGATCGCAAATTGTTCTGTCACATTTTTCAGCTTCATGGTTGCTAAAACATTCTGCTCCTCCACGGTTAAGATATCAATGAGATGATGTTGCTGCTCCATGCTTAACAAAGGATATTCATCATTCTGCTGATCCATCTGAAAATATTGCTGCTCCAGCGGCTCCACGGTAACCAAATGTCCTTGAACCTTCTCCTGCTCCTTGGTAAAGAAAAGTTTCTGAACATTCTGCGGCTCCGAGGTAGTTAAATATACTTCATCATTCTGCTGCTGCCCCATGGTTTCTGAACGTTCTTGACCATAATGCTTCTCCATTATTCTTTTCAGTAGTTCCATGGCTATCAATTTTTTTCGAACATTCTGCTCCTCCAGGAGAATATTCTCCAGCGCCATGCTTTCCAAATACAGTAGAGCGTTCTGCCTTTCCAATTCTATGGCAGTATTCTGCAATAGTTTCATGATATCCAAATGTTCTTGGTGATTCTGCACTTCCATGAACATATTCTGTGGTTGCATGAAATCATTGTGCAGCTCTATGGTTTCCAAATGTTCCTCAACATTCCGATGCTCCGTGGTTTCAAACTGTTTCTCAACATTCTGCAGCTGCATTCTTTTCGAATCTTCTTCAATGTTCTGCTGCTCCATGATATCCAAATTTAAATCTGAAATATTCTCAACCCTCAGGGCTGGCAAATTTATATATGGAACACTATATATGTTGCTGTGAGTGTCCTCTTCCCTACAAATTATATCAAAGCATATCAGGGGATGTGAAATTATTAACCTTCAAACAATACTAGCTTTTTCATTTTCAACAAGAACGTACATTTTCTTAGAAAGAAAATACACAAGCCATGCAATAGCCACTGAAAGAAAAATTAGAATGATTGGTCAAGATACACCCCATTACAGGTAAAATTGGATAGCAGATACAGAGTGATAAGAAGAAAAAGAAACAAAAGAAAAGAAGTGATAAATGTAGATACATACACACCATTACAGGTAATTTCTGATATATACCAGAAAGAGAGTGATTAGAAGAAAAAAGAGAACAAAGAAAAGTGATAGTGAAGAAAACTAACATGAAGAAAAAGAATTGAGAATGTAAGGCTTTGTTGGTATTGGGAGTTCTTTGCTGCGCTTGAAATCCTCTTGGGACTCGTTATAAGAACAACCAGTGACAACCTCCTTCCAATATTCCTTTTTCCTTTTTTGTTTCTCTTTCCCTGTGTTACTTCGATCAGAGGAATGATATAACTGAATGAACGCGATGCCATGACCTACTTGCATTGTTACTATATATATACACCCTTTAACCGAATAACTGTTTGCAGTGATTCCAACTGCTAAACTCTAACTGTTAGTACTCATGCATGCTCCTTGCCATGCACACTCACTAATGTGAATATAATAAGAACGTGTGGGGTTTCTTTCTTAATTTTCTAATTCTAATAAAACATTTTTTTCTTATTTAAGCAGTGATATATTTAAACATTCAATAACTTCAGAGTTAATGCTTATAGTCTCTCGTTTAAGCAGTGATTTATCACTTTTTGTATACAAAGTTTATATTGTAAGCTAATTTTTCCGTTAAATCAGCTATGGTTAAGCTAACACTAACCCAAATAAACATTAAAAAGTAATAATATTAGTGTTTGCTCAACTGACACTAACTCAAATAAATGTTAGAAATAAATAGTTATCGCCACCTTAGTTGACACTAAGTTCTATATTATCAATGCACGTGTGTTTGTCATAACAAATACGAACTGAAAATTTTTATTAAACTAAATGTCAAATATTCTCACACAATTTTTCTTTCACTTTCTATATAAAACTTAACACACCTTTTTTTTTTTCTTTCACAAATCTCCTTACACTTATCTTCTTTGTTCATATTTATATTATTCATTCACATTCATCACATTCATCCACACACATTTTCTTCATCTACATTTTTTTCTCATCTCCTTCATTCACATTTATCTCTTCATCTCCTTCAGTCATAATGAATACGCTTCATCCACTATAATTTTTTTTTCTATTTTTTTCATTTATACTTGTTAAACATGGAGGTGACGTACAAGAACTTCTTTTGAAGTTAGAGCCATTAGCATCGGCTAAATTAACGTAAATTAAATTAATTTTAAAAATAGATTTTAATTAGCATTGACTAAACCAACACAAAATTAAATAAAATTAAAAAAAAAAAGTATTAGCATCTACTTGGCAAATGCTAAACTACTTTAAAAATCAATTTCAATTTAGTGATGTATTAACGTCAACTTGTGTACAACACAAAATTGGTAGCTTGTGTAATATTTTTATAAAGGATAATGATAGAATGCCTCACTTATTTGACCCAATTTTTACTCGTCTACGTGGCATGGGTTATTTTATGTTTTTTAAATATGAAAAGAGAAGTAACGTGTGAGAAAAGCAAGAGTGAACATTGCGGTTTGAAGGTCACGTGCTACACAGGAAAACTAAGAAAAAAAGAAGTGAACGTTGCGGTTTAGGAAAAAGCGAGAGTGCGGTTTTGGGAAAGAAAAACAGAGGTGGGCTTTGTGGCTGTCGATCGCTGCTAATCGCTGGGAGCAACTTCCTCGACAATTGGAAGCCCTAATTTTGGTGTTCTTCTTCTTCAAATCAAAGGCCAATTTGGTATGTTTTACTTCCCCGATTGCAATCCCGTATTTTTGTGTTGTTTTTCCCCAAATGAAACCCTATTATCGTATGTTCTTGTTCCACGATTGAAACCCTATTTTTCACTCATGGTTGGATGGACATTCGAACAGATTATCACATTTCCGGTGATCGTCATGTCCAGTTCCGCTACACTGGGAACAACCGTTTTGAGATCATCGTGTTTCCAGGGACATGTACTGAACTTAGCATACAGAGGTATTTGCGCCATGCCGCCACTGAGTTTCATGACACAATCTTTTGTGTGAGGTTGACCAGTTATCAAAGTCGAAGGTCTCATCTATATGTCAAGTTTTTTATTTTCATTAAGCACATGTTAACCTCACATTAATTGGGATACTGAAAAAAAAAATTATGTTTTTTGCCAATCAGGACCTTAACACCAAATTTGCTACCTTGATCAAGAGCAAGCATATCAATCAAGTCATTCTTAGTGGTCCTAATAGTGTTGTAGTATGCAAACTTCTAATTTCAGATTCACCCCGCTCCACCAAGATTGGGAAGGGTTGGAAGGAATTTTGCAATGAACATCAATTGAAAGAAGGAGATCGTATGCTCTTTGAAGTGGATCACGCTGATGCCGATGAATTCATTACTGTCTTTGTCAACAAATGTTTGTGTGACGAGTAACTATGATGTTCAAACAATTAGATGTGATGTTATGAATGTTAAGGTTTTTTGTTAAATCTGATATTTGTGTTTTGTGCTGAATGAGGTCCTACTTTAATTATATGTCTTCCTTGTGGTATTAGAATGAAGTGTACTTTTCTAATTCAATAAGTGTCTTTTTCAAGTCAAGTTTTTGTACGAGCAGTATTGGAACTGGTTTTCAAGTGTATTTTTACATAAAATCTGGTTTGGAGACAATGCAAAAGCCATGCAAATAATTCCATCAGCGCGAATCATCAGCAAACAACTTAAAAAAGTGATTGGAATTGAAGATAGAAAAAAAAACCAACTTCTCTAGTACGAGAATGAAGTGTACTTTTCTTATTCAATAAGTGTCTTTTTCAACTCAACTTTTGGTACGAGCAGTACTGGAAATGGTTTTCAAGTGTATTTTTATAGAAAGTCTGGTTTGGACACAATGCAAAAGCCATCCAAATAATTTCATCACCGTGAATCATCAATAAACAACTTAAAGAAGTGATTGAAATTGAAGATAGAAAAAAAAAACAACTTCTCTAGTACGAGAATGAAGTATACTTTTGTTATTCAATAAGTGTCTTTTTCATCTCAACTTTTGGTATGAGCAGTACTGGAAATGGTTTTCAAGTGTATTTTTACAGAAAGTCTGGTTTGGACACAATGAAAAAGCCATCCAAATAATTCATCATCGTGAATCATCAGCAAACAACTTAAAAAAGTTATTGGAATTGAAGATAGAAAAAAAAAACTTCTCTAGTACAAGAATGAAGTATTCTTTTCTTATTCAATAAGTGTCTTTTCCAACTCAAATTTTGATACGAGCAGTACTGGTAATGGTTTTCAAGTGTATTTTTACAGAAAGTCTGGTTTGGACACAATGCAAAAGCCATCCAAATAATTCCATCACCGTGAATCATCAACAAACAACTTAAAAAAGTGATTGGAATTGAAGATAGAAAAAAAAACCAACTTCTCTGGTACGAGAATGAAGTGTATCTTCTAATTCAATAAGTGCCCTTTTCAAGTCAAGTTTTGGTACGAGCAGTTTTGGAACTGGTTTTCAAGTGTATTTTTACATAAAAACTTGTTTGGACATAATGCAAAAGCCATCCAAATAATTTCATCACCGTGAATCATCAATAAACAACTTAAAGAAGTGATTGAAATTGAATATAGAAAAAAAAAAACAACTTCTCTAGTACGAGTGATGAAGGAACGTCTCGGATTTGGGGATGAATTTCGTCTTGTACAGGAATGGTATGAACCCTAAAACGAAAAGGGGAAAATGGAAGACGTCGATTTGGGGGTTTTCGGAACGAGAGGAAATCACGCCACTTGGAGGAGGTTCCAAGATAAGTGAGGAAGATCCGCCACTTTGAATCGGAGATTCAAAGATAAGGATCGGTGGTTCTGAGGAGAACCTCGAGACTTGAGAGAAAACTCAAATTTTCATATAACTCAAATCTGGATACAAATGTGTCTCACAAAGGGCTTACATACTATGGGCCGAAACACCAAAAGGCCCAACACAACTAAAGGTCCGATAAATCCCAAACAAAAACATTACAAAAATTATAAAAGAGTTCTTATTCTACGATCTGAAGCTAATATGAGATCGCTCTCTAAAGGTATTGGGCATGATTCCATCAACTGTTATGACGATCCTAAGCCACGCCTCCATCATTGCCTCCAGGTTGGAGAAAATTCGACCTCGAATTTTAGCGTTTTATTACCTACAGCTAAACACACATCCATAAGTGCTGAAAGCACGCAAAACCTGAATAGTCTAAAGATAGAAATAAAGTGCTATCTAAAAATGAGATTGAAATTGTGGGAGAGGTCAATCTCTTATTATCAAGGTGCTTGGAGATTGTCCTCCAGGATCAAAGATAAACCTGCAGAACACATCAAAGAGTTTCAACACAACTATGCTATTCACAGTGAAACACAAGGGAAAACAATCCATAGTAATCATAATAGAAAAAGAGTGTCCTTGAAATCCCTTAGGATTTTCAGAATAGGACAAACACACTAGCAAATGATTAAAGTCAGGTTCATGTGTTGCCCATGTTGTTGTTACCTTTTCTATCATCTTTTCCTCACCCCATTGCTTATGCCATTGCTCCTTAATGTATAAGTCTTCACTAGGCATTAAGACAAAAAGAGAGGGGTTAGTAAGTGTTCCCAATGAAAATGAAAAATCATGGTGTGAATGGGAACAACAATTTAACGCATTATCGTCCCCCTTTAAGGATTTCATCTCAACCATGCATGTCAAGGGTGTGAGGAGAGACTCTTTCTTGTGTTTCTCTATTTGTTCTTCTTCTTCCTTTGCTCTTTGTTCTTTTTCTTCTCGCTCTTGTAGCTCTTGCTCTTTTTTTTCTCTAAGCTCTTTCATCTTTTGTTCTCTTTCTCTCATCTCTAGCTCCTTTCTTTCTCTTTGCTTTTTCTTCTCTTGTTCTCTTAGCTCTTTCTCCTTTCTCTCTTTTAGCTCTTTCTCCTTTCTCTCTTTTAGCTCTTTTTCCTCTTTCAACTCTCTCTTTTGTCTTGCCTTTTCCCACTCCCTTTTTGCTTGTTGCTCTCGTCTGACTTCGAGCTTTTGCCTAACACTCCTCTTCACCTCTTTCAAGTATACAATGTAATCTTGGAGATCTTGAAGATTCATGTACTTTGCGTTGCAATTAGGACATTGATAATTTTCATGTCCATATCCTTCACACTTGGTGCACCTAATAACACTTGTTTTGTCGCTTGGCAATGCTCCTCTATCTTCATGGTGCTCCATTCTAAGATTCCCAAGTTTGCTATCCAACCTCATAATTCTGGACACAATGAAGTTGATATCTTCTATCAAGGTCGAACGTGTATGGAACATTCTGGAGTGCTGAGAATTTCTAATTCCTGCAGTGAAAGAGAGGAAACAAGAACTAACACAAACACAGTAAGTAGTTAGCAAAAGTAATGTAGATAATATTATCAAATGGGCCTCACCACTCCTTACGTGTTTACACTCAATTCCACTCGTGTTTCACTCTCAAAGTATATTCAATCGCTCTTAAGTTCATGTTCAGTTCTTCAAAGAACCTCCAATCAACCCATCCATAATTCAAAATCAAAGTGAAAGACGTAACAGATCTAAGCTCAACTCAGGAGGCCAAGGAAAGAAAACTCTAAGACAAAACCAAGGAAATTTGAAGACAAACTAAAAAGCACCAAAATCAAGAAATGGCTAAACCAAAGGGAGTGAATATGTGACAAACTAAGACCCTGACAACAAGAAAAACACTTAAAAAAAAACAAGAGTAATCTAAACAAAGTATTTAGAATTACTACTGGAAGTGTGAAACAAAATACTCAAGCTAAATTGTGATGATTAATACAAACTTTCACAAGCAATACTACCAACAATTTAACCCAAGGTACATTGTCCCACAACACAAGAATCCAAGGAAAATTAAACTCAAAAAGAAAAGTGATAGACAAAGGACTCAAGCAAAGCTAGCAATTCAAGAAAATAGACTTATACTCACAACAATATTGACCCATAAATACACATAATAGGAACCATGTATATCCATCATAACAACATCCAAAACAGAGGGAGGACAACATAATAAATGCAACCAAAATAGCCTCACGCTTGCGGTCTAAACCAGCCCAAAATATGTCGAAACAGCAGCAAAATCTAGCACAAACAGCCAAAGTTACGTCCCAAAACAGCAGCAAAAAAATACCTCAGTTCATGCCCCACACATCAGCCAATCATAGCACAAACAGTCCTTGATAAGTCCACTGTCCCGTTACCACAATCAACACCAAACAATCTGCACTTTGCACTGCTAATTCAATTTTTAATTGCTCCAAAAGTTGGTCCACAATTACGTGTCATTGCATCAATAAGCCATGTAGGGATCCTGCTTGAAATTACTACAGCAGCTTCTTGCTGCCACAAAGTTGGTTGCTGGTTGAAGAAATGGTCCAGGCGCTGCAGAACTTGGATTGTCTTTGCACTGCTTTGATGAAACAATCTAAATTGTGCACTAAATGGAGCAAATCACTTCATGCAGCAACACTTTGCACTAAAACAGCATACCAAATTAAATGCCACCGATAGGGCTAGAAGAATTTGTGGTGAGCTTAAACTGAAATAGGAGCTTTACCAAATAAGCTACGACATGTATTTGCACTGAACCGAAAGCATTAAATCTGGCTGCCAATTCTGCTGCACTGAATGCAATTGCTTAGTGTGATTAGGCCAACTAATTTCACCAAGAAACTTCCTATAACGTGTGCCAAACAAAGATTTCCTGCCTCCACCGCTTCAAATCACATTTCCAACTCTAAGTACCATCCAACCATGCACACCATTCCATGATTAAATTTTCCACCACTAATCTGCACTCAACTAAGCCAATTGAACCAATTTCTCTCTGCAGCAATTTGCGAAAAAATTCCACGTTCGCCTTTCAGCTTGATTTTGATTGTGATGCTGCCACTAAAATTGTGCACTAGCTTTGCACTAGATTATTGCCAAAAATAGTGTGCTGCCAATTCACCTTCCTGCCTGCACTAGAATTTTCACTAAATGGTTGCACGGTTTGGACTAGATGTTGGCACCGAATTCAGAAATAATGGAATCAATTTGTAGCCACCGAATGGGTTAAATTGGTTGCCTCCACTATTGAAATTCTTCCCAACCTTGGATAATGCCAAGCACCAAACGCAAACTCAAACAGTCAACATATTTTAAGCACTCAACTATAAGTCCATGTGAGGAAATTAAGTGTGTGTGCACTAAACCAAATAATTCATTGCGCTGTTCTTAATGCAATTTGCATTAACGCACAACATGAGCCAACCAAATTCAACCAAACGTAGGGTCATCCTAGATAAACATGAGTTGCAACCGCTTGAAACACTCTAAATTGTGCACTGAAAGGAGTCCAAGCTGCTTCACCAAATTGCCCGAATCACTTTGCTTCTAACATAAAAACGCTGCACTACAGTACCCCGCTTTGGCCACTCAACCACACCTCCAAACTTCCACAATCTGCTGCTTCTGGATGACCAAAGACCGCCCAATCACACCCCAAACAGCCCTCAAAAAAGTGTAGCAACAATGTGGACATTCAAATAAGGACACAAATTGAATTTGGGCTGCATTTGTTTAAATCACACGCACAAAACATAAGGATAACACCAAAGGTTATGACTTAGAACACCAAAAGAAACCCACAAAACCAAAAAGACTAGAGGCAAAAGTTTTCTTGAATTCAATCTCTGAATTATATCATGCTAATTACTCCCATGCTAGACTAGTTTTACCAAAATGCCATTGAGCCCCAAACTGACTTTTGTTTCCGTACCGTTCATTGAGTCAACATATCCTAGCGAGACCAACATAACGTGCAGCCCAAAAGCAACACTCTCATCAACCCAATTAAATTTGGTCAGCATCCCAAATGTGTTTCACGGCCAATTGCGCAAGAATTTGTTTGTTGGAGCAAGAATGCGCAAGAATGACCCATTCGAATTTAGGTGCAAGATTTACGAGACGAAGACTACGAACATGAAGCCATCAATAGATGATGAATGAGAACAAAACGAAGAACGATGACAAAACCCCGAAGACGAACGAGAGTTGTGAACAAACTAATGCACCATGACAATTTTTGGAAGCACAAACTAGAAATTCCGAAACCAATCTTGTAAGAACAACTAACCGAGCTCTGATTACCAGATGATGAAGGAACGTCTCGGATTTGGGGATGAATTTCGTCTTGGACAGGAATGGTATGAACCCTAAAACGAAAAGGGGAAAATGGAAGACGTCGATTTGGGGGTTTTCGGAACGAGAGGAAATCACGCCACTTGGAGGAGGTTCCAAGATAAGTGAGGAAGATCCACCACTTTGAATCGGAGATTTAAAGATAAGGATCGGTGGTTCTGAGGAGAACCTCGAGACTTGAGAGAAAACTCAAATTTTCATATAACTCAAATCTGGATCCAAATGTGTCTTACAAGGGCTTATATACTATGGGCCGAAACACCAAAAGGCCCAACACAACTAAAGGTCCGATAAAGCCCAAACAAAAACATTACAAAAATTATAAAAGAGTTCTTATTCTACGATCTGAAGCTAATCTGAGATCGCTCTCTAAAGGTATTGGGCATCATTCCATCAACTGTTATGACGATCCTGAGCCACGCCTCCATCAACGAGAATGAAGTATAATTTTCTTATTCAATAAGTGTCTTTTTCAACTCAACTTTTGGTACGAGCAGTACTGGAAATGGTTTTCAAGTGTATTTTTACAAAAAGTTTGGTTTGGACACAATGCAAAAGCCATCCAAATAATTCCATCACCGTGAATCATCAACAAACAACTTAAAAAAGTGATTGGAATTGAAGATAGAAAAAAAACCAACTTCTCTGGTACGAGAATGAAGTGTATTTTCTAATTCAATAAGTTCCCTTTTCAAGTCAAGTTTTGGTACGAGCAGTTTTCGAACTAGTTTTCAAGTGTATTTTTACATAAAAACTTGTTTGGACACAATGCAAAAGCCATCCAAATAATTTCATCACCGTGAATCATCAATAAACAACTTAAAGAAGTGATTGAAATTCAAGATAGAAAAAAAAACAACTTCTCTAGTACGAGAATGAAGTGTACTTTTCTTATTCAATAAGTGTCTTTTTCAACTCAACTTTTGGTACGAGCAGTACTGGAAATGGTTTTCAAGTATATTTTTACAAAAAGTCTGGTTTGGACACAATGCAAAAGCCATCCAAATAATTCCATCACCGTGAATCATCAGCAAACAACTTAAAGAAGTGATTGGAATTGAAGATAGAAAAAAACACTTTTGTCTCTCATTTTTTGTAACCTTATTTGACCTTGTTTCTATAAGATAGGGTTAGGTTTTTGTAGAGACATCCTTAGGTATCTTTTATTTGCTTAGAGGCCCCTAAACTCTTCTATATAAGGGGTGCTCCTAGACATGTAAAAGGGTTGAACATTTTGAAGTAAAAACACTCTTGTGTCTCAACCATTTGTGAGAGTTTCCTCCCTAGGGAGTAAATACTTCAAGGTTGTCATGGCTTCTAGCCTAGCCTTGTAGTGGCGTGCTTCTCACATTTTTAACATTTCTTTCCTTTCCATTTTATGTTTTCTTCTTCCTTTATTTGTTCTTGGTTTTCTATGGTTTATGTGCTTTCCATTTCCTTTTTGTTTTGAATCAATCCATCATCTTCTTCTCTTGAGGTTTGTGAAAGGAACCTTCACATCTAGATAACTTGCTATCTTAATGTCCAGTGGGGATTTCACTTAGCTTTCTTAATCAACTCACACCATATTCAATAATCTTAAAAAGGAACAAGATAATCCTTCATCATTTGATATCTAGAGCCTAGGTTATCTTGAATATGGTGTTTTTCATGTACTAACCTTGTCTTGTTGTAGCTATCTTGGTATGGTTCAAATCCACTTCCATGACACACAAAAACAGTGCTGGCAATAAACGTGACGATTTTAAAACATTTAACTGCACCAGCTCAGCAGTCCAAAAATTACGTTTTGGTGTCAAAAGAAAGCTCTCTGAGTCTAGTTTCCAGAAAAAAAAAGAACCAACGCATTTGGAGTTCTATGGAGAAAGTTATGATCAAATTAGTGAGCAAAGGTCAGATCTACTAAAAATACGTGAATCAGCGTTTTCAGATTTTGTTGTGGCAGTTTTTGGCTTCGGTTTTTGCACCTCTTTAAGCTCCTAAATATGGTTGGATAACATGTCTTTGAGCCTCAAATCCATGAGTTTAAATGCATGATAGATACATGTTTGTGTCTTTGTGTATGTCATGTTGAATTTTTAAATGTGCCTAATTTTTGCTTGAGTCATATGTCATATGTTAACTTGAAGTTTTCTTATTGTTGTTTTTCCAAGTATTTGAATGTTACTTTCACTTTATGTCTTGCTTGATGTAAGCTCCATGAAATTGATTTTGGCCTAAAACTTGAGGAACTAAGTGTCCAAGCCATCTAAAACTCTTTCTCACCATTTTATGAAACTAGTTGTGAAAGAAGAAAATTTTGCACCAATTTTTGCCTAAAAACCGAAAGCAACCTTGCTCCTTGGTGAACTAAAAGTGTGTGTTTTACTAGGTGTTATGCTACTAGTTTTCATACTTGAGAATTGGGTGATATTGGCTAATTAGTTACATGCTTTAACTTGGATATGATCTTTCTTGGTGTATGCATGATTTAAGACTTGAAGATGCTTGTCAAGTACTTTCCATAGAGTCTTTAAAATGTGCTTTTCTTGTTTTAGTCTTGTTAAAAGTTTTGTCTCAAACTTTTCTTCTTTAGAGTTTAGCTTTTCTTGTTTTTGTGCTTTTCTTGCTTGTTACTAGGTGTTCTTTGTTTTGTCTTAGTAGTTTTCTTTTCTTAAAACTCTTGGGGTGTTGTGGCCGAATCACTTGTCTTGCATTTGAAAGGTTTTGAACAAGTTTTTAAAAGTGTTTGCTTCACTCCTTTGGTGGATTTTGAGTGCTAGCCTTGCCTTGTTACTTTGGGAGAGTGATCTAAACACTTGGGTTACATTTTGGGTTGGATTTGGTCTCGGTTTTCATGTTGTCTAACCTCTAATCCATTTATTTTGTCTCGGATTTGAGTGTTTTTGTTGTAGGAATCATGGCAAGTTCATCAAATGCACCTACATCAAACAAAAACAATACATTGATGAGATTGCTTCAGGATTTGGAGATTTCTAGGAAGGAGGACTTTGCACAATTGAGAAAAGACAAGAAGTAAAGTGACCTAAGAATCCAAGAGCACATTGAAAGGCTTGAAGCTAAAGAGCAAGAAAGAGAGGCTAGGAAAAGAGGGCATTCTAGGCGCAACCCATCACAAGAGAAGCAAACTCCAAAGATTCCTAAATTCCATGGAGGAAGTGATCCCAAAATCTTCCTTGATTGGGAAGCTAAAGTTGATCAAATTTTCAATGAAAATCATGTAAAGGATCAAGCACAAGTTGATCTAGTAGTTTTAGAATTTTTGGAGTATGTCAATACTTGGTGGCATAAAGTTTGTAAGAATTATGACCAAGGGCCACCCGCGGCTTCTTGGATGGACATTAAAACTCTTATGCGCGCTAGATTTGTTCCTCCCTCCTATAGGAAGGAACTTCTTTTGAAGCTCCAAAGGCTTCACCAAGGTTCTATGAGTGTGAGTGAGTACTTTAAAGAATTAGAGTCTCAAATGCGTAGGGTTGAAATAAAAGAAACTAACAAAGAGAAAATAAAAAGATTTGTGAGTGGTCTTAGGAGAGACATACAAGACCAACTAGAGTTGTATGAGTACTCCACTCTTGAAAATGTTTTCACACTTGCCCTTAGGATTGAAATTCAATTGAAAAGAAAAAGAAGGGCAAAGAAGAGTTACTCACCCAACCACTACTTTAGTCACTCATGGAAGGGAAAGGATAAAAAGAAACATGATAAGTTCCCTTCTAAATCTCATCAAGAACCACCAAGTAAAAGTAAGTCACCAAGTGATCACATTCACCATTCCACTTCTCAAAGATCAAGTTCCATTAAATGTTTTAAATGTTTGGGTTATAATCACATTGCTTTAAATTGCCCAACCAAAAGGACCATGATCTTAAAGAAAAGTAATGATGTTGAAAGTGAACACTCATCTCCCCATTCTCTTTCAAAAGAATCTTCTTCCTCTAGTAAAACTAAAATTTTTGAGAAAGACCCTATGTTATTAAGGCATATGATAGGTCAAGATCAAAGTGAGCTTTAACCAACTCAAAGAGAAAACATTTTTCAATCTAGATGCAAAATTAACAAATGGGTTTGCTCTCTAATTATTGATGGTGGAAGTAGTACCAATGTAGCTAGCACAAGGTTGGTGGATAATCTTAGCTTAGAGACCATTCCTCATGCTAAGCCCTACAAGCTTGCTTGGATAAGTAAAGAGGGAGAAATATATGTCAATAAACAAGTCCTAATTAACTTCTCTATAGGAAGCTACAAAGATGAGGTGTTATGTGATGTTGTTCCCATGGAAGTCACACATATCTTACTAGGTAGGCCATGGCAATTTGATAAACAAACTTTACATGATGGTCATACCAACCAATACATTTTCTTCATAAATGGGAAAAAGACCACTTTACAACCTCTATCACCTCAAGAAGTTAATAAGGATAGAAATATAATAAGAAAAGATAAAGAAGAAAAAGAAAAGGGGCAAGCTTTCACTAAGGTGTTACTTACCTATAAAAAAATTCTTCCAAAACAAGATGTGCATCATCCTTCCTTCTCTTCTCAAGCTAAAAAGGAAGGCCCAAAGCACAAGCAAGAGAGGAAGAATACTCTAGAAAATAAAGATGGCCTAACCAAAGCTAAAGGTAATATCCTTAGAAAGGATAGAACAAGAGCTCAAAAAAGGGAGGCGCAAATCCTCCCCCAAATCAAGTCAAGCTCCATCTACAAAGGCTTAAAGAATTTGTGGTCAAATTTTCTCCAAGGAGGGGAGGGTGATGAAGGATTGACCCCAACCAAGGATGGAGGCACATGCTTAAGAAGACTAAGCATGTTTAGAAAGGAAGTTCACTAATCCTTCATCCCTTTCATTTGTGTTTGTTATTTTTGATTCCCAAAGTTGACTTAGTTGAATCAACTTTAGTTGACTTGTTAACTTTTGACTAAGTTGACTTGTTGACTATAGTTGACTTGACTTAAGCCAACATGCTAATCTATGTTTATTTGCTTTGTAGGTTAATTAGGAGTAAGAAAGCAATGCTAGGTGGCGCATGGTGATTGGGGAGCATAAATGATGTGGAGGAGAGAGTAAAGCAAAGGCATAAAGCATAAAGTAAAAGGCATAAAGCATAAAGTAACAGGCATGAAGCAAGTGTACCTATGTACCTTTGGTCTCCTTTGTTTTTAGCACACTTTGGCCACTTTTTGGAGACATATGAGACACATTCTTTGTCTCCTTTTGTGCTAAAACGAAATTAGCCTTGCACACACCATAGTTACCTCTTTTGTCTCTCATTTTTTGTAACCTTATTTGACCTAGTTTCTAGAAGCTAGGGTTAGGTTTTTGTAAAGACATCCTTAGGTATCTTTTATTTGCTTAAAGGCCCCTAAACTCTTCTATATAAGGGGTGCCCCTAAACATTTTGAAGTAAAAATACTCTTGTGTTTCAATCATTTGTGAGAGTTTCCTCCCTAGGGAGTGAATACTTTTAAGTCTTATCTTGCATAGCAAGTGGCGGCACACATCCACTCATCTTCAAGGTTGTCATGGCTTCTAGCCTAGCCTTGTAGTGGCGTGCTTCTCACATTTTTACCATTTCTTTCCTTTCCATATTATGTTTTTGTACCGTACCTAGCCAAACTCGACCAAGTAAACAGTGTGCATATCGAGACCGCCAAGTACCCAGGCTAGGCCAAGTTAGCACTTCATATCACCAATATAAGCCATCTAGGCAAGTAGTCGGTCTAGACCGACTACTCGAGCATATCTGGTAAAGGTTAAAGCCCAGGCCGACTACTCCAATAAACTTAAGCGAAAATCGAAGCCCCCGCATTCAATAGGTCTCAAGGGCCTGGGTTGGAGCCCAAGCCCATTCATGGCCCAAACTAGAGCCCAGGTCAAGACCCAGCCCATGAAATGGTCAAACGTCATTAATGTTCTATAAATACACGTGGACCCCATCATTTAAAGGTACGCATTCATTAATCACTGATTTGACTCTCTGAGAGCTTTTGACTTACTTGAGCTTCGGAGACTCTTCTGCAGGTAACCCCCCCTGGGTTCAAGCCGACATGTATCGACTGGGAAGAGGCCAACTGAAGAGATAGCGGACTACGTGGTAAGGTGACGCTTGTGCCTAACCTATCTTATTTGTTCTCTGCAGGAACAATTTTCTTCTTCCTTTAATTGTTCTTGGTTTTCTATGGTTTATGTGTTTTTCATTTCCTTTTTGTTTTGAATCAATCCATCATCTTCTTCTCTTGAGCTTTGTGAAAGGAACTATCACATCTATATAGCTTGCTATCTTAATGTCCAGTGGAGATTTCACTTAGCTTTCTTAATCAACTCACACCATATTCAATAATCTTAAAAAGGAACAAGATAATCCTTCATCATGAAGTGTACTTTTCTAATTCAATAAGTGTCTTTTTCAACTCAAGTTTTGGTACGAGCAGTACTGGAAATGGTTTTCAAGTGTATTTTTACATAAAATCTGGTTTCGAGACAATGCAAAAACCATCCAAATAATTCCATTAACTTGAATCATCAACAAACAACTTAAACAAGTGAGTGCAATTGAAGATAAAAAAAAAAACAACATTTGTGGTACAAGAATGAAGTGTACTTTTCTAATTCAATAAGTGTCTTTTTCAACTCAAGTTTTGGTACGACCAGTACTGAAACTGGTTTTCAAGTGTATTTTTACATAAAATCTGGTTTGGAGACAATACAAAAGTCATCCACATAAGCCATTCATCAGTAAACCTCTGTTAATGAATGAACTAAAATTTAATACAATCAAAAATTAACATTTGCCTTCCTAAAATTAAGTATATTGTTCACCATGTATAGCTGTCTTTTCACAACAAATTTCATTTGCCATCAATGGCATTCACATTCAAATGGTTAGATTACCATCAAATCATGAATAAATCTGTCAATGTACAAAATATGTATTAACTCCAACAAATGATTTAACAATATATATTATTGTGCCTACATAAGTGGTTTTTTCAATGACACTTTTAGTTCGAAGACTGCATAACACATTACAAGTCAAATATCAGTTTCCAATGTATCAGTTTCTATTTCATCCAAGTTTTCAAACAAAATATACAATGAGTACATTCATTTCCTACGTCTACCTCATTCTAACTTTACCTATCTACAATTATCTCAAAAATCCTGTTATTGCATTCCATCAAAGCCCAAATTCATAATCTTAGTCTCCAAAAGAATACAGTCACAGAATTATGTTGCATGCAAAACCACAAACTTCTACATTTACAGCAGCTATTTCTTCATGAGCATATCGTAGTGCTGAATAACTTCATCGCGGTGGACATTATCTTCATGTAAAACCCAATCACAAACAAATTTCTGCCTAATTAATTGCAGCTCCTCCTAAAAAGAACATGAAGATAATGTTACCAAATGTAATCTTCAAAGAAACACTATAAACAATAAAACATATTATATAGATAAACTTATAGTAGTGTAGTCAAGTAGGGCTTTGCCATCAAATTTGCTTACATCATCCCACATCTCTATAAATTTCAATACCAGGACCCCACAATCATGACTGCAAAATGAAATAAATAAAAAAATAAATTTTAACCACATTAAACCACATACACAATCTTCAACCACATTCGCAAATTAAACAATGACTTCAAGTGAAGAAAAATCATTCTACAATGGAATCAAAGCCATACATTCAACCAATAACCATTTCGAAACTACCGGGCAAATGTTCCTTATGTCAATGGTCTTTAATGAACCAAGAACTACGCCACCAAGAGTGTGCCCAAGCATTGCACCGAACGATACCCACCAGTTTCCTGCAAACCCGCCGCGTCCAACAACCCAAACCACTCTCGAGAAGTCCACTATCCGCTTCGAATGCAACCCACAACAGCAACCTTTATGGAAGAATAGCCTTTTGGGGAACAAAAAACTTTTGGGGAAGAAATACCTCTGTGTTTGTGTAACCTGGTCGAAGAAGAACGTTGCGGGGAAGGAGAAGGACGAGGGAAAACCGAACCAATGCACTATATTGTTTTAAAATGTTTCCCCAATTCAGCGCGCGTGCACATGACGCAAAAATACCTGGGATGCTGCCTCCAATTACCGTATGATTTAAAAATAATAAAATAACCCATGCCACGTAGGCGGGTAAAAATTGGGTCAAATAAGTGAGGCATTCTATCATTATCCTTTTATACATGATCGTTAAGATATTGACAAGTGTACCAAATCGCACAAATAATATACTGGAAAGTCCAAATATCATTTTTCAAGAGATTCACGTTTCTAGTGAAAAATAATGATTATTTAATAATTAAGACTGCGAACATTAAAATAATGAAAAGAGTGAAATTTTAATAATATAAATCTAAAATTCTAGAAAACATTTAAATTGATGGAATTGACAATGCGGTAGAGCCTTCACCGAGGTTGGATTTCATGTTCCAATTCATGTGAAAACACTAAACAATACTTCCAATTTTAACTCTAGAAATTACACCACAAGCTAACAAGCCCTAATTCCTTAGAGACAAGTATAAGCCTTACTAATAAAACTCTAATCCTTAAGAAATCTTACCAAAAATTTGCATTAAATTCAAAGGTTTAAATTGACTAATTGATAAAAGTCTATGTCTAGAGGCAAAATCTATTAGTTGTTCTATCATAATCAAGGTTCTAAATTATTTCCCAATAATTAGATACCAATAAATAGGTAATCAATAATCATGAAATTAAGAACAATAACAGAACACAAGAGTTGTAAAAAAGAAGTATATTAAATAGAAGAAATTACAAAGAGTGAATATACATACATCTAACCCCGATGAATAAGGGAGTTAGTTACTCTTAGAGATTTTGAGCACTTGAAAAGTGATATATGATGAAAATAATGATGATGATGATGAGTGTCCCTAGCCTCCAAAATGCACCTCTATCGTCTCTCTTTTAGGGTTAGTTCCCTATTCCCCCAAAAGATGATGATTTTTAAATTTGTGACACATTCTATTTAATGATTTTCGTAACACACAAGTCATTAAGTAAAATAGTCACCAAACAATTTGACCTTGCTCCTTGGACAAATTGAGCTAAACTGATTGGGCTTGGAAAATTTACTTGAATAAATTCCAACACTACAAGAAAATTGTGTATTACGCAATGGCAACATCCGCTAGTAAATGCGGATATCCATCGGTAAATAGTTCTTTCTGATGAATGTTCGACGATTAAAAATTCATCGGTAAAATGACCATGTGATTCGTCGGTAAAGCGAAGACAACATTCATCGATAGTTAACGTTGTTGGTAATGTCATTGGTAATTAATGATCAGGCTACCAAGCCAGCTTTATATGTCTGCTTATTACATAGAACAATAACAAACCTGCATTATAAATCACAAATAGACTTGCCAATTAGAGACCATTTGATCCATTCCAAACAAATATATCCAACATAGCATTCAACTCCAACATTAAACATAAACATATATCACATTACTAATTAAACATAATATGTATGTATG